>NW_028244784.1:817500-1227500 GCF_964263255.1 Lissotriton vulgaris
AGCCAATAATATTCCCTCCTTCAAAATTGTGTTCATTCTTTCAAAGAGATCAACTCCATGACACATTTCTCTCACATCCTTGCACCCATTTTTTCTTCTCTCTATTTCTACTAACCCTGGACAGGAACTCTGCTCTGCAGATCATGCAGAACCTCCGACTCTGCAGCAGAGCATAGTTTAGCCCCGGACCTTCCCGCATCCACCCCCCCTCAATAAATATTTTATAAAATAAAAATGAAAATTAATAAAATACACCTATTTTTATTGCAGCGTCTCCGGGCTGCCCTCCTCCTCCTCGCCATGTTCCTGCAGAATCCCCTACATCAGACGTACTTCATGGTAGGACTGTGCATGATCATTACACAACATTTTCTTTCTTATTTGTATGCTTGTTGCTGTGAGGAGCTGGTATCATATTAATTGAACCCTAGAGACATACTTACTAAGATATGGCAATGCTGCTCCCTCAAGATGGTGCACAAATGGCTAACTTTCGCCATGCATAAACCTTTCCACCAAATTGCAAAAGTATGTGAGTGAGTTTTATCTAGGTTTTGTCCAGTACCAAACACTATACTTAGACTAACTTTAAAGCTTTTTCCACTTTGTATGTTTGCTATACAATGGAGAACACGTGCAAATTGGGAAAAGTTTTAAGAAAAGAAAACTTTAGTCCTGCTTTGCGTCTGCCTCAAGGAGTCATATTTCTTTAGTGGAAAGCCTTTTCTACAAATGTTAGCAGATAAAGCTTTGAGACAAAATCCCTGACTGGTAACATGGGAACACTCTTGCACCTCCCA
Source organism: Lissotriton vulgaris (assembly GCF_964263255.1). Taxonomy (NCBI): domain Eukaryota; kingdom Metazoa; phylum Chordata; class Amphibia; order Caudata; family Salamandridae; genus Lissotriton; species Lissotriton vulgaris. Next base: position 818,301 of record NW_028244784.1, read on the forward strand.
ATGGGACACCCCTTAATACAATGTAGTGCTGCTTTGCGTGGAAAGAAAATCCCAAATTAGCATTTTGCACAGGTCCTGTCACTTTTGTTAACTTTGCACCAGTGCAAAGTGTTGATAAATCTGGTCCTCTGTTTGTTGTGGACGTCTCCTGCATGTGGTTCCTTCCTGTATGTGATAGTAGATATTGATAGAGGCACTCCATCCTGTGACACCTAGCTAGCCTCTATCCCTGCATGCAACCACATCTTAGTCACATCTTTGTGGCATTTTTATTAATTAGTGTAAACTTTCTTAGAGAAGAATGGTAATTCTGAGCACTGACGTTGTACTAAAAATAATCATTTTGACCCAAGGAATATTTAACTGCCCATGTTGGGCATCAGGAGAAATATTTTTATTTGGTTAAATGAGATGGGTAATAACAGGTCGACAGAATTCTTTTTGCACCATCGTTTTTTGGGTCGTCATTGGACAATTGTCCACACTCCAGAAATTAAGAGAAAGGCAAGAGTTATATATGTTTAATCTCTGAAGAACTATAACCAGGGTCACTGGAATTATGTGGTAGGAGAGGGCCAAATTACGTGGCAGGGTTGAGTAATGTAGGCAAGAAAAGGCAAATTATGCAGCCTAATGCGGCACATTTTTTAAGAATATTACTTCATTATTTTTTACTTCTTTCACTTGTTAACATGTCTTGGAATTGGGTGCACCTCATTAGTACCAGTTTAATACCCAATATAGCAATAAGCAACAGAACGGTGACCAGTCAACCTTTGCAAAAGACCTTCCGCTGTGAGGCAACATGTGCTGTTGTATTTTTAGTAACTTTTGAACCGTTTGAGCTAGAAACAAAGTTTTTCTTTGTCAAAATCTGCAGATTATGCAACACATGATGGATTATGTGGCAAATGCGGCAAATCTATAGCTATGCGGAAAATCACCGCAGCCGTACTATCATATAATTCCAGTAGCCCTGACTATAACCAAAATGAGAAGGTGATTTAAGGGTTAAAGCATTCACTGCAACTATGTGATGGAGACAACGCAGGTTAAAAACTTGGGGTCTAACTGAGACTTTCACCATTTTATAGCGGAGAGAATGAGTCTCATTTACCCAGAGACATTTATACTTGTGGTGTGCCCTATTATTTACCCTACTAGTGTCCAATGTAAGGGAGTAAGAGAGTTGTATAAAACCCAGTGAACTCTCACTTGGAAAGAGGATGTTAGTTTATGTATCCCACCTCGAAATTGCCATAGAATATGTTTGATAGTTAGAAAATGTTTAAAACATATATATTTTGAAATGCATAATATGTAAACATTTTCAGACACCAAATAAACAGAAAGAAAACTGGACATGTCTAAACCAGAGGTTTTTGACCTATGGTTCAGGGCTCTCTAAGGGTCCGCAAAGTCTACTCAGGGGGTCCACGACTGCTTAAAATAAAAAAAATGATTAACAGATTAAAAAAAGAGTATATAAATAAAGAAGCAAAATGTACAATTGAACATTTTAAAACAATCCGTAAATGTTAAGGAATTTGAAATTGGAAGCTAAAAATGAACGTAGCATCCTCAGATTGATTCATCGGAGCAGTGCAAGTGCATCATACAGACTATAGTAGGACGATGAGTGGCCTCAATTCTATTCAGAAAATCTCCAATATTTCTATACATATTTCGACATTCATATATTTATTGTGAATTAAAAAAAACAATGTAATCATTTGTATATTTGTTTGATGAATGTTTGTTTCTCTATATCTCACTTATTGTTATGTGGTTCAAATTATCAAAAAGGCTTAGTCGGGGGTCACCAATTTCAAGTAATTACTCACTGAGGGTCCCCGGATTCCAATAATGATTCAGTGGGGCTCCTGGGTTCCATTAATGATTAAGTGGGGGGGTCTACAGAAGTCAAAAGGTTAAGAGCCATTGGTCTGAACGTCTCAAAGTGAGGGACATGAATTTCGAACCTCTGATGCCAAAAGGAAGCCATCTATTTCTCCAGCTCTTTCAGGTCAGCAAAAGTGACAGAGCCTCAGAGAGGAAAATAGACTTGACCAAGATCACACAGTACATTGAGCTAAGAACTTTCTCCTCCCAAACTCATTGTGTCAGCCACTAACCTTCACACAGCAATGCTGATTGCTTCGACGACCCATAAAAGACCTTCAAGTCAGCGAACAGAACATTAGGTGGTCCTGTTTCATGCATTTGTGCAGCATTGAGAACATTAGGTGGTCCTGTTTCATGCATTTGTGCGGCATTCAGAACATTAGGTGGTCCTGTTTCATGCATTTGTGCGGCATTCAGAACATTAGGTGGTCCTGTTTCATGCATTTGTGCGGCATTCAGAACATTAGGTGGTCCTGTTTCATGCATTTGTGCGGGATTCAGAACGGTAGGTGGTCCTGTTTCGTGCATTTGTGCGGCATTGAGAACATTAGGTGGTCCTGTTTCATGCATTTGTGCGGCATTCAGAACATTAGGTGGTCCTGTTTCATGTATTTGTGCGGCATTTAGAATATTAGGTGGTCCTGTTTCGTGCATTTGTGCGGCATTCAGAACAGTAGATGGTTCTGTTTCATGCATTTGTGTGGCATTCAGAACATTAGGTGGTCCTGTTTCATGCATTTGTGCGGCATTTAGATCATTAGGTGGTCCTGTTTCATGCATTTGTGTGGCATTCAGAACATTAGGTGGTCCTGTTTCATGCATTTGTGCGGCATTCAGAACATTAGGTGGTCCTGTTTCATGCATTTGTGCGGCATTCAGAACAGTAGGTGGTCCTGTTTCATGCATTTGTGCGGCATTGAGAACATTAGGTGGTCCTGTTTCATGCATTTGTGCGGCATTCAGAACATTAGGTGGTCCTGTTTCATGTATTTGTGCGGCATTTAGAACATTAGGTGGTCCTGTTTCATGCATTTGTGCGGCATTCAGAACAGTAGGTGGTCCTGTTTCGTGCATTTGTGCGGCATTCAGAACAGTAGATGGTTCTGTTTCATGCATTTGTGTGGCATTCAGAACATTAGGTGGTCCTGTTTCATGCATTTGTGCGGCATTCAGAACATTAGGTGGTCCTGTTTCGTGCATCTGTGCGGCAATCAGAACAGTAGATGGTCCTGTTCCATGCATTTGTGCGGCATTTAGATCATTAGGTAGTCCTCTATCATGCAATTGTGCAGCATTCAGAATATTAGTTGGTTCTGTTTTATGCACTTGTGCGGCATTCACAACATTAGCTGGTCCTGTTTTATGCAATTGTGCTGCCTTTTCCACCCTTACCACGCTCTGGGAAGACTGGCATGAAACGATTTCTATATCACATCTATATTTTTCCTAATTGAGAAAAGGGAAGCTTGCTATGTAATTCCGCCCTGGGCCCAAAAGCTCTCGTCCAAATGTGGCGCGTTAAGTGGTGGGTCGAGATGCGCACAGAGCATAGGCTTAAGGTGGTAGAGATTTAATTTAGACGGCAAGCAACAATCCTCTGATCCCGTCAAGGCAACGGGCTTAAAAGGGCTTTTTTCCGTTTTTATCATTTTTGGGGGTTTTGGTCATTATAGAGTAACGTCTCCGTGCCCCTCAGGATGCACGGATGGAATTTAAGACGCATCGTTTATTCAGCTGCGGAATCTTTCAAGCAGACCCCGGGCCGCCTGGGGACCGAACTGTCAATTTACTGGTAGATAGACCCCGCCAGAGACTCAAATTAAACACGCATACAACTGACGCGCGGGTGCTCCAGCCTCCGGGCCTGCACACACCAGGGCTTAGAAGTATTTTAGCATAATTAGAGAGGAAATTGTTTGTACCGTCCAATGTCACCTTATTAGATTTGTGCATGCTTGGAGCAAGGAACGTGCAGTCGGTGCACGCCACATCGGACTGCATGAGAATCCTCACACAACATACAAGCATCTCAGTGAGAGAGAAGCTCGCCTAATGCAAAGGCGCCATAAGTTCTCCTTCCCACTCTAAAACTCACAAAACACGCTTCAAACGTTGACAAACACAAGCAGAGGTAACACTGTCTTAGTGTTGGGAAAGACGGCGCTGAGAGAATCTGCAAGGATGTGTTAGGAGACTGCACAGCGCCCCACCTAAGAGTGAGGCTTGGACTGTGGGAGATCATCTAACCAAGCTATCCTTTTACTTAAGTGCATAAGATCACAAGTTTGGTCGCTAGCTCTTTGTCGGAGTCTAGCGGTCTGTTGGGGAACCGTATGAGGGGTGGACATGACAGTAGACCAGTAGTGTACCTTCGGAGGCAGAGTTAGTCAAAGGAGCTGCCTTTTCCTCAGATAATCACCAAGGTGCAGTATCTGTGTTGCTAGGGTAAATATAAAAGATAGCTCATGGACAGTGTAAAGGACAAGTCATGCTCAATCAGACAGTAACACACGTCATCAAGGCCCGTATTACAAAAAGTGCCCCGGGGGCGCAACGTGTGTTTGAGCCCACTTTGCAATTATTGAAGGGGGCACAGATGCCCCTTCTGTAATCCAGATAGTGCTGGCGCTGTGAGCGGGCATTCCCATATTTGCATGGGGGCAGGCGCGCAACACCCATTGGGCTCACAAAAATGTGTGCTTTAATTGTTGTCCAGTTTCAAATGCAGAATTCACCACATTTTTTTCTCAGCTTGACCTGAGCATTAACCAATCCTGATTATCTGCCATTTTAGCTCCGCCCCATTGATTTACATTAGCCACACCCCTTCATCTGCCATGTTAGCCCCCCCGAAATTAAGACCTAGTTGCGCCCCTGCATGGGGGTGTGCCTATGCAAACGAGAGGATCACTCTGCCTCTGTGCCCACACCATATCACCGATGTAGACGCAGAGGCCAACGTGTCCTTAGGAGGAGACTGAAAGTGCGCCACAGCAACATGGCGCACTGTCAGTGCGCCCCCTGAAGGCAGCCCTCAGAAGGATGAAAGGGGGCTACAATGGACGACCGTCCCAGACATTCTCCTGCAGGTAGGTGCAGTCACCCATTGCACCCACTTGTGAGGGTATCTTTAATCCCTTTTGAAAGTGTAAGCGGGTTGCCACCTGCACAGAGAAACACAGAGCAGCTTTTGAACAGCTGCAACATATTGCTCTTGAATGCGTTGCCCTTGGGGCAGCACATTATTCATAATAGAGCACATTTTCCCTGTTTGTACCCGGCGCACATGCTTAAAGGTGTGCCATGGCGCAAACAGGGAAAGTGTGCCCTTCTATAATACAGGCCCAAATGTTCACTATATAATCATGTGCATTATAATTCAAAGTATCAGCCACCACATGTGCATCCAACAGCCATGCATGCTGTACACAACCATCACCTTTTACTATCAGAATGACACCTATATTTCTCTTTGCCATCATGAGAGAACATGAGAGTGATTATGCTTTATTAAGTCAACATAATGCATACGCTAACATAACATTTCTGCATGTAAAGAGCGAGAGACATTACAATAAGATCTGCCCTATAACCCTCCATGAAATATGGGCATGCACGTGTTAATATAAACATTTAATTAAGATAACATTTTCAAACAATTTAAAACAATAAAGTAGTTTCTTTATGTAGTTAATGGACAAAGGGTTATATCTGAGGCGGAGTCGCATGCTTCAGCTGCAACTTTGTTGACCATAGTCTTCTAGTATCAAAAGTGGCACATGGAAATATTAACCTTTTATTGGATGGGGAAGCGAATGTGAGAAAATGTTACTCTTTCTTAAGGTGCAAATACTAATGATGAAATATATATTTTCTGTACACAAAGTAGTGGTTATATTTACTCAACTCTTTTTTTCAACATCCTATTTTTAGTGGGCATTCAAGTTGTTAGTGGGGTAGAACCGTGCCATGGAGTAAAGGAGAGCAAGAACCTTAGCCACTCGGTGGGCACAAGAGAACACCACCACAGAGGAGAAGAGAGAGGGCACCAGAAGGAAAAGGCGCCTATTACAGAGTTTCTAGATCCTAATAGACAAGACTCAGGCCAGATCCTGTGGAGACAAAAAAGGTGGTGGTCGAACCTGACAACACAAGCCAGGACCAGTCTGATGACAGTCTGAAGAACAAACATCTGTGGTGTCTCAGTAGCAGTCTCTTCTGTCATCAGTGCCTTAAGTCGTCCCCCCTCCACCACCTAAGGGGCCACCACAGCACCGGGTCCAAAGGCTGCACATTGTTACCCCTCGTTCTCCTACAAGTGTCCACGCTCATGTTCTGACATTAAGGTTAACCTTCGCCTTCTGATAACCCTGAGCCATCATCTGTTACTCCACCTCACACCTTGGTATGTCACCATGGTTGATTTTCAGGAAGCCATGAAGAGTTGATTGCTGGCCAGCATGTGCTCTGTAGGGATCTTCAAGAGATGGTGGTAGCCGTGAACAGCCGCCAAGATGCACGGCTGTCCATTACAGGGAGCACGGCTGCCTGTGGACTGCAGTCACTTTGTCTCATCCAGATGCTCATTACTCCTCACTATTGTGGTTGTGTCTCCCATTACATTATATTCATCTGCCCCTCAACCTACACAAGAGTGTCCTCAACCTCACTAGGTACCCTGTCCTGCCATTAAATCATCAGTGCCTACACACGAAGAGGAGATCCCAGTGGTCCTCATGTCAGAAATAGAGGAAGGCCAAAAAATCATGCACTCAACCCAGAACAGCAATTCGGGCAGAGCATTTGCGTTGACAAACTGACTTTATGTTTATGTTGAACTTTTGTGATTTTCTTTTGGATTTGAACATTACTTTAGGATTATGTGACATTGGTTATGACTATTTAGTATTTTCCAAATTGCTTCTTTTAACATTATACCAACAAGACTGTGTAAATGGACTTGTCCCTTGTCATTCTTGGTGCATTTGTTTCTATTACCCGCCCCCACCAAGGTGAATCTTCTTTAATGGACTCAGGTGCTATTTTTGTTCTTTCTCCCTAAGACAGTGGGCATAGTATCCTGAAAACCTATGCTTCAATTTCAATTTAAAAAAATGTTTTTATATAAATATGTTTATTTCTCAAAACTAATTTGGATGTGTTGTTGCACTTTCCTGGGCATTACTGCAGATGGGTAGGAATGTGTCAATGGCCAGGCACACATGAAATGACACGTAAGGTGGAAGTTAGATATATATATAATCAGTGGGGGGAAAGGTGGTGCAAACTTGCGCTTTCTCCAGGGTCACCCTGACTGTGTTTAGCCTTTTTGCTGCAATAGTTTCAACAATGGTTCCGTCGGGTATGAACACAATTACTTTAAGTCATGTATTTATCTTCAACTGAAATATAAGCATAACATTCCTACTTATTATGCTACCTCTGATAGGCCAAAGGAGTGCAAAACCAAACACCAAACAGCCTTTTTGCTGGACCCTGTTTTTTCCTGACTATTGAAATCTGTGCGTTTTACCCCTCTGTTAATGCAGGGATCATGATACTCAAAAGTAAGACATGTAAAAAGTTTCATAAAAAACATGTCCTTACTGTGACTTGCACCACAAAGCTACATTCTTATGGAACAGCCAACCTGTTACAGTGAACTATGAGAAAAGTGTCTGTTATAGGCACACGTTAACAGACATGAGAGTGTGTTGGTTACAGTGACAAAAGGTAGGTAGGACTAGCCTGGTAACGTTTACCCCATTGGTTAGGTAGTGCCAAAGAGGCACCCCCACCCACTAGCTTGTGGCAGGTATACATTTGGCACCTTCAGGCACCCACTTCAGAACATTTTCTGGACCTGCAGAAGATCAGAAGAGGACTGTTCCTGCTGTATGTGATCTGGGAGGAAGCCTGAAGGAATGGATCTGCTCCCTCTTTCACCCAGGACAAAGAAACAGACACCAGGGGTTAGATTGCTGACCTCCTGTGTGGCTACAGGGGGACGCACGCTGCAAGAGGCCTTTTCCTGGAAGCACCCACCTGACTGTTTCAACCGGACCTGGACTGGTATGTGCTGCTTGTCTAATACACTGAGAGTCTCTAACAGCCTTATTCATCAAGGCCAAATCGGCTCGCAAAGGGCCAGATTCTGAGAATCTGTCCCTTTGCGAGTGCGATTTTTGCATTTGGGATTCAACATCCCAAATGCAAAAATCGCTATTTGCTAATTCGCATATTTGCGAGGATTTACATTTAAGGAATCTCTATTTGAGATTCCTTAAATGTAATTCATCATCCATTTTACAATTGCGAAATCGCAATTTCAGGCCGCAATTTACCGAGAGGTCAAACCTCGTGGTAAATTGCGAAAACTCAGAAAAATGCATTTAAATGCATTTTTCTGAGTTGCACGTTACACACACACATGTCCTTTGGACATGTGTGTGTGCAACACCTGTGTTAATTTCCATTGCAGGGGTGCTACAGGGTGTCCTTTGGACACCCCTGGCACCCTTGTACTCGCAATCTCATTTGCGATTAGCTAATTGCTAATCGCAAATGAGGAATGACTCCCCATGCATTCCTATGGGCCTTTTGGCCCATAGGAATGCATGGGGAGTTATTCCTTATTTGCGATTAGCAATTAGCTAATCGCAAATAAGGAATCAGTGGGAATCGCAATTAATATTGCGATTCCTACATGATTACCGTTTTGCGAGTCTCAAATAGCGATTCCTTATGATTCGCTATTTGAGCCTCGCAAAACGGCCCGTTCATGAATCAGGCTGTAAGTGCCTTCCTTGAGAGGGGCCTTAGAAATGTCCTCATCTGGTTGACTTGGACTTACAAAACGAAGTCAGAAGGTAAATTCTTTGACCAGGATGAACCTGGTTGCTCCATCCTGTGCAACATTGCGGACAGCCTCAAATCACATCCAGGTCCTGGTCTACTGCAACCGTTAATTATCATTGGTGCTTTGTGCTTTTTTGCGCTATTTTTAGTTAAATCTTAAAAAATTCATATTCATGAATCACATTATAAGATTTTTGTCACTTTGGTGTATTTTTGTTTATTAAATCGTACCCTATTTTTCTAATTCAGTTTGGGATTTTTATTGTTTGGCTATTCGTTTTATTACTGATTTGGTACTGCTCGCAATTCCTTAAACATTGCCCTAAGTTAAGCCTGTTTGCTCTGTGCCATAGCTACCAGGAGGATGAGCCCAGGTCAATTTAGTGACTTTAAGGGTTCACCCTGACATGTGATATGATTATACCTGAAGTGGGCAGTTTCCCACCCCAAATAATAATTCTATTTACACGCTAAAGGGAATGTTCTGTTCCTACTTCAAAGGGAATGGTAAAGCTGGTTGCGAGTGATGTGGTATGTGGCCCTATCTGTGAGGTGGAGATGTGAGGTGTTTGAGAACAGTATGACATGAGTGTGAAGTTACAATGTAGTTGAAAGAAATATGTTTTTGGCTCTTACCTGGGCTAAAAGTGGCATTAGATCAGAGGTGCATGGTGGAGAGAGAGTATGTTCATTAAGGGGTGAGTCGGAAGGGAGGAAGAATCTAGGTCTGTTTCCAGGAAGAGTCTTTGCCACCCTGGAAATCTTCTCCTTCAACCTCCTTATCTCATTCTACAACCTCTTTTTCAGGACCCAGTTGGTCCTCACCTCCACCCCATTTGCATTGACAACATGTCTGAGCTCCTTCCACAAGGCCACTTTCTTACTCACTGAGGGACAGTAAAGGCAGACCCTGTAGTTCCCTGTAGTAAACCACAAAAAATATCACTTCAAGATGTCTCCTCCTCAGTCAAGTTCCTCTACCTCTTAAGTGTGGTTTGCTATATCCTGTAGGTTGGAACTGGTGACTGAAATCTGCACAGTCATGCAGTCTGAGGGGAAGAGGACTCAGCCCTGGATGTGGGATGAGTTTGCATGCTTCGAATTTTAATTTTGATTAGATGAATGATGTTTCCCTATTCTCTTCCTTTTGGACTGCTACATAACAGAGGTGGAGATTTCCTTCCAGTTCTGGAGAAATCCACCTATAGACATAAGCCAGAAATCCAGTGATAATGTTACTTGTCGTAACTTTACAGTCATAATTTCAGTTATGGGCCTCCCCCCCAGCACGCATAAGGAGGTGAACACATGTAATGCTACTGTAGGGTAGATAGTGTCACCTGAAAGTGATGAATACCATCTGGGAGAGATTTCCACAAAGACATAGGGAGAAATGTACGTGTTCTTCTGTATCTAAATCTCTTTACACAAACAGGTCCGGAAGCGTGGAATCTTCAATAGCCCTGTGGATAATCTTACTTCTTTTGTTCTATATGATTGCCCCGAATATGTTTTCCACTCTTGGCAAGGTAGGGACTACTGTGTTTTTCTAATAGGGTCCCCATTTCTCAGCTTCACTATTTCCTCTTTGGCACCATTGAGCTGCTTACTGTTCATTTATTTGGTGACAGTTGCATCAAGTTTGGGCTCCCACTGGTTCTCCATTTTACCACTAAGTGAAAGAAGTTTTGTGATCTTGACAACTCAGTATCCCACTTTCCGAAAGGTTTTTTCTCATTTCCTTTTTTACAAGCTTTGCCAACATTGCAAAGTTATTCATATGTGTGGATTTCTTTAAAGAGTTCCATAATTCAATGTTAGGGTAGGTCTCCTATTTTGCACACCCTTACTGATAACACTTTTCTTACCAAATAAGATGCGGCTAGTGGCTAGGACTCTTCTTGGGGAGCTTGTGGCAAATATCTTGTGCTCTAATTAACCCAGCTTTGGGGGTGTTGTGGTACGCAGCTTCTACCCCCTTATGAAGGTCACACAGGGCTAATGCCTGCTTTTTAAGTCAAAGCCTACCAGAGATCTAAAGACATCTTGCGGACATTCAGAAAGCTGACAGTAGAATGAATTCCTCCCTTTGCTTACCAATGACTTTGTTGTATGTAACTCACATTTTCTGGCTTTCAATTTGCTGGCTTTATTTGCCTTAGGCTGTCCAGCTTGAGTTTGTCCTTCCCGTTGACCAAATTTTGTTTACTGTATTCTTCCATGAACTTGCTTGCTGTAAACATCTTTTCATCTTGTTTTCATCTTGTCACATTGGCTGTGCACTCAAAGACAGAGATCAAATGTCAAGCTCTCTTTTCCAGAGAGCTTGGTGTTCATTTCCTCTAACTTCAAAGTGGGAGAATTTATGTGACAATCCTGCTGAGTACCCATGTAAGAGGAGAGGGTTTAGGATGTTTTTTTCTGGCACACAAAAAAAATATGATCTGCGCTGATGTTCCAGAATATATCAGAATTTTTACAAATGAAGAAAATGTTTGGGTAATTCAGAAAATGCAGTGAAAACAAATATTTGAATATGATTAAACCACATCAATATACTAGATGATGACTTTTGCACACATTATCGTTTGTGTGCAGTAAAACTATATTTTGGTGCAAATGTAATGGTTATTTCAACTGCAAATGTGTTGTCTGTAAAGGCAGTGTGCTACAACACCATGCACACTCCATACTATGAAACCCAACACCACTCTATGCAGTCTCACTCTATGCCATGCCAATCATTTAATAAAACTCCACTCTATGACATGCAACTCCATTCTACGCCTCTCCTCTCCAAGACACTCTGCGACATGCCGCTCAGCTCCATGCCACTCCACTCTACACCCCTCTACTTCACGCTGCTTAGGCCACTCCACTCTACCCTACTCCAATCTACCCCACTCCAATTTATCCCACTCCACTTCACAGCAATATACCCCAATCTACCATACCCTACTCCAATACATTTTACCACAATTTACTCCAGTCCAATCTACCCCACTCCACCCAGTCTACCTCTCTCCACTCAAATCTACTCAATCCCAATTTACCCCTCCCTTTCTACCCCACCCCAGTCTACCTCACACCAGTCTAATTTACCTCACTTCAATCTAGCCTACTTAAAACCAATCTATCACACTCCACTCCAATCTACCCCACTACAATCCAATCAACCCCAGTACCCCACTACAATCTGCCACACTCCAACCCTCCCTACCTCACTCTGCTACAATCTACCCGACTCCACTATACCCCTCTTCAAACGATGCCACTTCAATTATCCCTCTTCAGTCAACCCCCACTACAATCAATCCCATTCCATTCCAATTTATCCTACTCTAATCCACCCAATCTTCCCTACTCCACTCCACCCTAATCTACCCCACTAAACTCTACTCAGATCTTCCCCACTCCACTCTTCCTCAATCTATCTTACTCTGCTCCAATCTTGACTTCACTCTAACCTATCCAACTCCACTGCACCCTACTCCACTCCAATCTACTCCACTCCACTCTACCCCAATCTACCCCACTCCATTCAAACCCAATCTACCACACTCATTTGTACTCTATCCAATCTACCCCACTTCACATCACTCCATACTACCCCATACCACTCACATATACGGCATTCAAGCCAAACTAACCCACTCCACCCCACTCCAATCTACCCTACCCCAATTTATCCGAAACTACCCTAATCCAAGCTACCCCATCCAATCTGCTCCACTTCAGTCTCCCGCACTCTACCCCACTCTAACCCATTATGCAATTCTCAAATCCACCCAATCCCATCCCAATCTACCACACACCGCTCTATCTAACTCCACTCCAACCTACTCCACTCCAATCTAACCCACTCTACTCCAAACTACCCCACTCCTAGCTCACTCCAATCTACCTCACTCCACTCCAAGCTACCTCATTTCACTCCAATCTACCTCACTCCACTCCAAGCTACCTCATTTCACTCCAATCTACCCTACCCCAATCTATCCTACTTCAATCTACCCCACTACACTCTAATCTACCCCATTCCACTCCAATCTACTCTTCTCCAATCTACCCCACTCCAATCTGCCCCACTCAACTACAATCTACCACAATCCACTGCACTTTACTATTCCCACCCCACTCTACTCTACCCCAATCTACCCCAATATTTTGAACTCCAATCTACCCTACTCCTATCAACCCCACTCCAATCTTCCCCACTATAGTCTCCCCCAATATACTCCACCCCAATCTACCACGCTCCACACCACTCCACACCACTAACATTTAGTAATGCTGAACAGTAGCCACATTGGTGTACAACATGGCTAAAACACATTGCCAAAGCCAATAACTATTGCATTGGTGAGACTAATTGACTTTGCCAATGCTTTCTCCTATCTTACTTTGATGTACTTCTTCCCTCTAACCCCGTGTTGCTCTCTTTGTCTCTCATTTTCTCCTTTTCGCCTGCCATCTCACAACCAGCCTTATTTTTGTGTTATTCCACCCTCCACACGCACACTTCAGCAGTCTTTTATGTGTATTTTCATTTTTTTGGTAGGGCCATGAACAAATAGCTACCAATACCTCTTCTTTTGAAAAATCACTTTCATGGTACTTAAAATTATGCGCTTCTGCGATGATCCATCCTCACAATATTCTTTTCATTTGGCCATACTGCACAGCATCGGCACAAAATGCTGTTTGCGGATGCTACACAGCGTCACCAAAAAGCATTGACTAAGACAATGTGTCTATAAGGCAAGGCCTTTTGCCTCTGTCAATGCTTGTTCCTGTTTGGGACCAAAAGAGAAAGTGTGGAGGTCCTGAACAGGAAACATATAGAATTATAGCTGGGTGATAGTGAATAATAGAGATGCTTTTCACCTAAGGGTTCTGCTTAACATCATATGGACAATGAGAGTGAAGCTTGAGGGGTCTATAATATCACTTAGAACTCTAAGGTGAAAGAGATTCCCATTAATCACTTTTTTCGACTCTACAATCTTATGTTATGTATGTCCTCCCTGTGGCCCATCAAATCATCTGCCTCTGCAGGGACAGAGGATTAATGGGGACGCCGTATATAAGAAAGTCTCCCCTAATCACTTCCAAATGTAAAAAAACATCTAGCCACTTACTCCCAGCACTCCCTGCATTTTCCCTCCCATGCCAGATAAAAATGTAACCCCGTGTTTAACCACCCACCTGACCACCCTTTCTTCATCCCTTTTCCTCACTGGACCCAACAATAAAACAAAACAAGCATTTACAATGCAATAGGTCTCGCAGCATTAAAGTTTGAGTTATTGGCATTGTGTATGACAATGCCAATAGTTATAACTTTCGCAAATGTGACACCTATTGCATTTGTACTGCAATACGTGTTGATAGTGGGCGAGTTAGTCAGTGAGTGAGCGAGTCAGTTAGTGAGTGAGAGAGAGTGGGTGAGTCGGTCAGAGAGAGTCTGGACAGTGAGTGAGTGAGTTAGTGAGTCAGAGAGTCAGTCAGTGAGAGTCTGGTAGTGACAGTGAGTGAGAGAGTGGGAGAGTGTCAGTGATAGTGAGAGAATCAGTGCGAGTGAGAGTCAGTGTGAGTGAGAGTCAGTGTGAGTGAGAGAGTCAGTGTGAGTGAGAGTGAGAGTTAGTGTGAGTGAGAGTGTCAGTGAGAGAGTGAGAGTGTGAGAGAGGGAGAGTGTGAGAGTGTGATAGTTAGTCACTCCCTAATTGAAGTTCTGGGATGGAAGTGTATTCTAAATTGAGAAAGTCAACTAGACAGACCTTTGTTTATGAGAACTGAACCAATCACATAATAACTCCGTGCTAAATCTGAGAAAAACGGGGGCAGAAGTAAACCTGCAGATTCCTCAAATAACTAGTTTATGTAATGGCCCCTCCCCATCCAGCAGACGTGCGCTGACAGCCACCTCGGAGAAACCCGCCCCCCAACCCCTTTCTAGGGGGTCTGTCTTTCCATGTCTGTTTGTTGGAATAAACAAGCACTATAAAATACCTTGCCGCGCGCTGCTGTGCCAATTCAGAGTAAAATCTCAGGGGCTGCATTTATCTATATTGCTTACAGCAGATGGACCTAAATAATGACGAGGTCTTATTGTGCTTATTTTGTAGCGCCTTACACGCTAAAAATCTAAGTTTTCAGATTGACCTGCAACATTGTTTGGAAATAAAAAGGCAACAGCTGGGCTGTATGTTTGTACGATGCCAGTAGTGTAATTTAGACAGATGAAAGCAGAAATGCTACGGCTCTGTGGGTGTCTGGATCCGTGCCTACCCCATTTTTCAATGCAACAGAAGATCAGACACGCCCTTCCGCACAGAGACAGCAGACATTAATGAGAACATCCTTACTTGTAGGATGCGAGCAAGCTTCACAAAGTACCCCGGATGCGGCTGATTCATAAATTTGCAAAGCCCTGGGCCGCGCGTGACTCGAGTTACACCTCTAACAAACAGGTAATTCCAGATGTCGCTCCGTGACAAGCAAAACTGTGGGGACGAGCGAGCCGCAGCTGTGTGCAAGCCCTTCTCGAAGTTGTTAAAAAGAACATTCACCAGAATAATAAGCAGGGCGAGGGAGCAGGCACCGAAGAAGACGAGCCAGCTTCGTATGGATGTGTGGTGCACATTTGAGGCAGGTTTTTGTATGTAAGAGATATGCATGCACTCTAAGAATGTCAGATGTGTCTGTCTGTATGAGAAATTAGACAATCATTGATCAAAAAAACCACTTAAGTATTTTTGTATGTAATTATTTTATAGCGCTACTTATCAGTGAAGGGAATCAGGGTGCTTTAAATCACACACACCATACAGAGACAAGAAATTATATAAGCGTGCAAATCATTGTACAGCAAGTGTTGCACAACGCAATTATAGTACAAGTGTCCAGGAAGGGCCCCGTGCCCAGCTGCTCTCCCTGGGATCTCACCTGTCACAGCTCGGCCGCCTCCTCTACTTCCGGTCCGGCGCCGGTTGGTGACGTCACAACAATCCCAAAGCTCTAACGCGCCACGCATTGCCGGACTCCGCCCCCAACCGATAGCCCCGCCCCGAAGTTATGACGTACGGCGTGGACTGTGGCGCGCGAGGAGAGGGGATGCATAAACTGGTGTCCAGCGCAGCTTGTGCACGAGATGAGGGGAAAGACCGGACTGGCGGTAAGTGGGACGGGGAGCGGTGCGCTTGTGTGTGTGCGACGGGGGAGCGTGTGTGTGTGTGCGCGACGGGGGTCTCTGTATGTGTGCGTGCGTGTATGTGCGCTCGTGTGTGTGTGTCTGTGTGTGCGCATGCGTGAAGGGGGAAGTGTGCCTGTGTATGTATGCGCTTCCCATCAATAATCAAAAAGTGTGTGAAGCATAACTAAAGCGCGGAGCGCTAAGTGCACAGTGCCCGATTTGGTGGGCCCAACAACCCACCGTAACTCGCTTTCATGTCCCAGGACTGACAACCCTGATAAATCGGAGCACCATTGGAATAGCAAAACAAAACTTGAATAGCAGAGAGTGCTCCTTGCGCACACCATTTACTTGAATTCATCCACTTAGTCAATTAGCAAGGAAGCACCCACACCTCGAAAATGCAGTTCGAAACTATCACAGGAATGACCGACAACAGAGCCAGCACATTGGCTTACACCACAGAAGAAGCCGATAAAATCTACACTTTAATCAGGGAAGTTAAAAGCATGGATGTTCATGGGGGATCCATAACCCAGCAGCTTAAACAATTAGAATATTTGACACGACGTCAATTAAACCAAAGGATGCACGCTTCAACCCTCATCCAATATCATCGAGCTAAACGCATCCCGAGAGGCTTACGTCTATCAATTAAACCCATGTTATTTCGTTTCAATCTTAATTCAAAGTTTATGGAGAAATGGTTTAGCATTTTAAATAAGTGTTCTCTGGACCTAATACTCCTTATCATAGAAGAACTTGCAAAAACCATAAGGGAACTCGAAGATGAAATTTACGTTCTAAAAACGGAACTAGAAACTAGGATGGAGACTGACACCTGGAAAATGAGCCTGGAAGGTATCAATATCAAACTCGACAAATATGAAAAAGAATTGCAGGAGGGCAAACTCAGAAAATACAAACGTGATACCATCGACTATAAACTCAACGAAGTTTATACCTGGGCAGACATATACGCCCGACGACAACATGTACCTAAGAAAACACCTACGTCGGCACGATCGTCAGAAGAAAGTCTTGTAACTGACAAAGAAATATCCATACGTAGAGGACCAGTTAAAGCAACACAGGAGGGCATTATATTAACCAGTGAAAGTACCAACCAAGCGACAACTAGCAGTGAGACGGCATCTTTTTTGTCACAGGCACAGGAGTCAGGACAACCCCCAACAACAGTACCCGACCCAATGATATCAAGCGCAAAACAAGGCGAGGAAGTGGCTGGAAAAGCCCTCAGGAGCGGTCGCACAGTGATTTGATCATCAATATATCTTCAATCACATTATCTGAACAACAAACCTCAACCTTAAACAAAGGTCTCACATTTGTTCCCACAGTAGTCACGAACGAACTAGAAACAGAGGGGGCATTTTTTAGATTTATGAGAGCATTAAGACTGAGGCACTATTTTGAGAATGTCATTGAACCCACAGAGAATGTTGATGAGGACACTAACAAAAGATTCAAACCCAAAAGCGTCTTTCAAGCGCCAGTATCACACAAGATGCTTGATACTTTTGAAATCTTGGTAAGAAAGGATTTACAAGCAATGGATTACAAAAAGAAACAACACCATAACCTCACTAAATTGGAGCAAAACATAATCAACAATTTGGCTAATGACCCAACACTGACAATCCAACCCGCAGACAAGGGGGGAGCCCTGGTACTAATGGACACGGAATTTTATGAGCAAAAAGTGGAGGAACATGTGACAGATATCAACACATATCTGAAACTACCAATGGATCCAACGGGCAGCCTACAACAAATGCTCAGCAACATATTGAAATCTGCAGTGGATAATGACTGGATCAATGAGCAAACGTCAGCATATCTAACCGAGAGGAATCCTAGACGCCCCAGCCTGTACATGATCCCGAAGATACACAAACATCCAACAAATCCCCCGTTTAGACCAATTGTGTCAGGATGTGGATCCATCTTCGATCCCTTAGGCAAATACATCGATCATCACCTACAACAGTTTGTTCAAGGATGGGGATCCTATATACGTGACACCACTGACTTCATTAACAAATTAAAATGGACTGAAGAAGGATTCCAAGAACACTGGATCATGTGCACCATTGACGTGGTGGCACTCTATACTTCCATACCACATCATGCAGGATTGGAATCTATTGAATGGGCATTGCTTAAAATGGAAAGTTTATCGAATAATCAAAAAAATTTTGTGTTACAGCTGTTAAAGTTCTGTTTACATAATAGCTATTTTACTTGGAAAAATGAGTATTTTGCTCAACTACACGGAACTTCTATGGGTTTTGCAGGGGCTCCTGCATATGCTAACATTTTCATGGCCCAATATGAAGCGAACAATCTAATGACACACATGGAATGGTCACATGTCAAAATGTACAGTCGGTTCATAGACGATGTGTTTTTAATTTGGGACGACACACGTGATAAACTTGAAGAACTAATCACAGCATTGAACACAGTGGACCGCAGGATACAATTTACCCACAAGATCAGTGATCATACCATCGACTACCTGGATGTCAGAATAACAAAAACACCACATGGTTTTGAGACAGCACTATATACGAAACCAACGGATCGAAACAGTGCGTTGCACTACAAAAGCTTTCACCCGAGGAATCTTATCAGCAATCTACCGGCATCTCAGTTTATTCGAATCAAAAGGATCTGTTCGGAATCACACGAGTGTCAAATGAATTTGGAAAAACAAACCCAGAAATACATAGACAGAGGCTATCCATCTGAAGTTCTGGAACAAAATCTGAATAAAGTAACTGCAATGAACAGATCTGACCTTCTAAAAACAAGAGAAAGAAAGACACAAACCAGAATGGTCTTCGTGACCAAATATACAACTCTTTCCACAAAAATTCGAGGCATCATCAACAAAAGATGGGAACTGTTATCAGAAGAACCAGATTTTCATGGGATCTTTAGGGAGTTACCAGTACATGCCCACACTAGAGGACCAAACTTAAGAACTAAGTTAAAACATAAACAACTCACCATGAGCCCAACGATATACAAAGGAACAACAAGATGCACTAATTGCACTAACTGTAACAATGTGATCACGGGAAACGTGTGCACACACCCAACAACAGGAAAAACTATACAGCTGAAACACAGCAGTGATTGCAATTCCACCAACGTCGTATACGCAATCAAGTGCCCTTGCGGCAAAATGTACGTTGGAAAAACTGAGCGCAAAGTAAAAGTGCGTATAACAGAGCACAAGAGCAGAATTCGCAACTTGAACCTAACATCACCCCTAGTACTCCATTGGAGAGACGAAAAACACACCATATCACAATTGCGATTTTTTGTAATCGAAAAGGTACAGATCAAGGAAGGCATTGACAACCATCAGAGACTAATGCAGCGCGAACTTTTTTGGATTAAATATCTAAAAACATTAACCCCTTTGGGGTTAAATGACAAATATGATCTTTCATGTTATCTGTAGGAATTGACACTATCTATTGATCACTCAGTTATAGCTTACATTCCTTAGATCAATTTCTTGAGGATAATAATGGGCATACAGTGACAATTTACATTGAACGGACTTGATTATGCACAACTGTTCTAAATGAAACATGAATTCCACTTACAGTAGGGCTCGTAATATGAGTCATATGTTTTGTTTACTTTATGTTTCATTTCTTTGAACATATGTCACATGATGTTATATATTGCGAATGTAAAAGTTTTTCAAATGTTCACATGAATGCATTTATTCAAGCCTCATATAGTCACATGATGTTATACATTGCAAATGTATATGTTTACCAAATGTTCACATGAATGCACATGAATTCAAGCCTCTTATAGTTTGAAACTGATCAATGCTTGTAAATAGACATGATTATCAAATGCTCTACTGAGCGCGTTCAGACCGCTAACAGGCCCACGTGATTTTAGTTTCATATAGCTTATAACAAGCTCAAGACTCAGGTTAAACACATATTTCAAATAATTTACCAGTATTAACCAGTAACTCACATGACCATCTTATTGTTAATGATGGTCACATTAAACAATTTTGAACTACAAGATCAGTTCTACTAATTCACTCCGATTAGAATGTCAGCATCTCTAAGCAGCGACGCTAGTATTATATTGTTTATTGGTTACCTATAAATTTCGCAGCAAGCATAACCATATAAACAGTGATAGTCTGTTTAGTTATATCTCCGTTACGATCACAATATTTTGATACGGCAATCGCTAGCAGCTAACAGCTGACAACCGATCGTTTACATACACAAGGGACCCATTGTTACACACATTGGGTACTCGCAAGCATTAAAATTTCCTCTTGTATACTAGAGATTATCCCCGAAACAATTTCTTCTAGTGTCCACACATGGGTAATATAAATGTTATCTTGGCACGTTAAACTCGTAAACATAGGAGTACAACATTGAGAGCCCTGGTAAAAGACAGGCTCAAACATGGCGCCCACAATTATCAGAGGACGTCCGTTTTGGTGCAGTCCTTTCTCTCTGTCGTTTAACTCAGCTCCGCGGCGCGGCAAACGGAGTTACATATGGCGTTCTACCGGCACTTCGCGTAGTACAACATTCTCCTGACGGAACCCCATACAAGGCGGATACATTTGACGAACCAGGTATGCAGCTACTAGTTCAATTTGAGCAAACCACAAAAGATCGTTCTATTGCTCCCAAGCGGGTCAGTAACTGAGTTTTCTTTTATCAGATAGTGATTCCATTGTGGCGAAGATAAGGTAAGGGTCTTATGACCTAAAGTATCGGAAAGACCCATATGTTAAACAGGATAGGTTTCATTCTGATATACTTAAATTTCTCTTTTCAGGGAGCACTTAACGATACACACAGGTATGTTTCTATCAGGTCCTTCGGGATATAGTCTTAGAAACCCTTATGTGACCATCAGTTGATTATCTACTTCTATTATTTATTATTATTCACAGTGACGAATACTGAACACACGGATTGACATGCACATAAATTATCTGAACTAACAGGTATGACCTAACACTAGGATTTATTTACACCCACCCCATGAACCCCTTTAAGACTTTGACATCATCTTATTTGCTTGATTTTCAGACACGCCCCTGATGAAGGCACCATCGCGGCGCCGAAATGCATTGGGCTCATGTGTAATATATGTATATACTGTGTATTGTAGAAATTGAATTGAAATCAGAGCAATGAAATATTTGACAAATGTGTAAAAATGATAAAATGCAGAAATACGCTTGTATTATGAAAAATGACAATAATACATGAGTGATACAAACAAGCTTGAAAGAAAGTAAAAATAAAATAAGCATCAATAATCAAAAAGTGTGTGAAGCATAACTAAAGCGCGGAGCGCTAAGTGCACAGTGCCCGATTTGGTGGGCCCAACAACCCACCGTAACTCGCTTCCCAGGAGACAGACACGGCGAGCGCCTGCGCCGATCGCCTTTTGCGAGATGCGCGCGGCCGGCACTGTCTCCTGGGAAGCAGAGTCAGCAACAAAAGATCTCTGGCGAGACACAGCGCTGACACGCTGTGTTTTCGCTACGAGACCTAAAAACACCTGACCTCCTGCCTGTTTGCCTATCACACCATAATCTTGGCCTTTCCTCCTCTTCCCTGCTATATCTGAACTCTTTGCTCTCACAGAAGCAGAGAGCCAGCGTCGTGCTGACATCAGCTCACATAGGGCTGATGTTGAACACACCTTGTTTTCCAAAGGTAGGAGGGCTTGCATAGATCCATGCTGACAGGGGAATGTGGAGGTTGATGCAGGCTCAATACCCCCTGGGGGTTCTCCCACATCCCTCAGGTCAGTGGATATCTTGGAGAGGTGGATGAAGGTGGATCGCACTGCCATTCTACTGCTTCTCTCAGGTCTCCGCAGACAAGGGTGAGACTAGGAAACACAGAAGATGTGAGCATGTCTCCTCTTGCTGTAACAATAGAGGGAAAACATTTTGTTTCCCACTGTTGTTACATTACAGCAGAGGCATAAACAGATTTTGGTCCAGTTATTTAAATTAAAAGCTCTCAATGAGAGCAATACCTAATGAAAATAAATATAAACCCATGAATTCGTGTGTTCGGACCATTTATTTTTTCCAGTAACAGGGAGTTTGTAATTAAAAAACAAAAAGATTATCTTGCGATAAAATAAAAAATACCACATGCTCAGCAAATCTTCAGTGCTTTCAGAGGAGCGCTGACAGCACAGAGATTCTTGTATAGATAGTGTGCAAGCAGAACACCGATATTCAAATGCACCCAATATTCTAGATCACCCCAAAATTTACCTCAGAGTTCCCTCTCCTGCACCCTTGATCTTGTGATGAGTCACCGCTCTCCTCAACATTAGGGCCAATAAAATTAGCAGTGTAATAATTAACTAGGACCACTCAATAACTTAGTTCTAGATCAGTGGAAAGTTCAAGGGTTTTTAATTAAAAAAATCTCAAACTAAGCATTACAGAAAAATGCTAAATATATATGGCATTAAGGCTCAGATACAGAGTGCATAGTCAGAAATCAGTATTATTCTAAGTCCCAATAAGCAACATAAATTATAAATGGAACGGGCTACATCCCTAGCTAATGGATATTCAGGAAAACCTCTGTTCTCCCCCTCAAACCAGAGGTTTTATACACATTTTATGAATAGGTAGTCCGCACAAACTGCAAATTCAGCATGGCATGACAAGTATATTGAGCAAATCAGAATTAAGATTGTCAAGAACAAACATATAACACTAACCCGTTTCTAAGGAAAGGAAAACTCCAACACCTTCTGCAGCAACAGGGCAGGTCATAAATGTATAACACAATATGAAACATTTTTCAAACAGAGACCCATTCACTACTATATTCCAGCAAGTCCACATCGGAACTTCCAGTGGAGGGATCTTGTAAAGTTGATACTTTCAGTACACAAAGAAAGGTCTATTCACAATACATGCACTTGAAGTAACGTAACCAGTTACATCACAGTGTTCTGTGCCCTGCGAAGACTGTGAGGAGGGAAGATGCACTGGGACATTGATTGGGAGGGGTAATGAGCAGGAGCAAGATGAAAAGAACACCAGACAGCATCCATTTTCATAAAATGGTGCCTCTGCAAAAATGTGGCTCAATTAACCTACATTAATAAACACACCTCTAAATGTCTAATCAATATTGTTTTAAGTGCAACATTAATATTCCACCCGTTAGGACTAGAAAAACCATAAAAATCGTTAGCACTGAAAAATAATTTGTCAGCCAAAATAGCACATTTAGAAAAAAGCTACCACAATGGCAAGGATCTCTCAGTGTGATGGGCGGTCTCCTGTCAGAAGAGTGAAAGCCATAGCCACACAGACTTGGTAGGCCATCTGCTAAACTCTCAATCAGCCCCATGTCATCACGGTTTTAGGTCTCGTAGAGAGACCTAATGCCGTCCATCCACTTTTTACGATCCGGATTTTCAAAAGTTCACGTGAAATCACGTGACCACAAGCTCCTTCGTGCACGAGCTTGCATTTCCCCACAGGCTTCCCCCTGCCAGCAGCATTTGCATCAAAGGGTTCCGCTGCCCCGCCCCCCGCCGTCACTTATTCACGGCCGCAGGCCGTGACTTCAAAGGGTTCCGCTGCCCCGCCCCCTGCTTCACGGCCATCTGTTCCCCAGCACCTCCCCTCTCTCTCCCCTAATTATTCACTGCTGGCCGGCCGGCACATCTAGTTTTCCACGGCTTTCGTTTTCCGCTTGTTTAATTTCATTTTGCGACCGCGAATGCTTGTTATTTCTTTGTTGCCCGGCCAATGCTTGTTTTATATGGCGTGTGATTGTCTCCCAGCCATGTATATACCGGGCGAGCGCTTTTATTCCTCTGCATCAGACAGAATGGCTTTTCCTTGGCATGGGAATACGAGGCTTCAGAAAATCATGCATCTTTCAGCTTTAATTTCATCTCCAAATACTTTGCACTTGAAAACGTTTTAAGTCGCACTACACAGGAACATGATCATTCTCTCGTTTTATTGTTTATTCAGTAATCCTGCTCCATATGCGCGTGTCTACAAGCTGATAACTTGTGACTAACAGTGGTAATAATAAATCATTGTTAAACACTGTATAATTGCGAGTGAAATAACAATCTCATATGGCGGGGGATCCGCCGTGAGCAGATTAACTAGTTTGGAGGGTTCCTGGGCTGACTATTTTAAATTATTATTTCTGCCTCTTGCTAGACTTTCTTTCGCGGCCGCGCGGCAGCCGTGCGGCCAATGCTTGTCTATGTCTTGTCTCCTTTCTCTTCCTTCCTACGTAATCCTGGTCTTCTCAGGGATCTGTTTCCCCGCCCACTGCTTCACACTCGCATTTCTCCTTCCTTCGTGCCCTGAACCCCCTCCCAGCGCTGCCTGGCCGGCACATCAAAGGCTGCTGCTCCCCTAATTAAATTTCTGAAAACCAGTTTGCATTTGATTGTGCTTTTGTTTGTCAATGGCCCGGAACAGAATTGCCGCCCAGTGTTTAAGTCGTGGCTATTGGCATCAGGATAGCCGTTTTAACCAAAAATCCTACTTGATAAAATTCGAATATCAATATCAAATTGCATAATATCAATGAGAAACATTGTAACCCCAAAGTAATAGACGTTGTGTAGCAGGAGGGCATTGGCTGTAATGTAAGGACATAGTGATATTGTATGTGCACGTAGGGAAATACGTTCCTTAGTTTTTTTCTTCTTCAATGTAGACAGTTGTATAAAAATAAATATCTGAAATAATGTTCCAACATTATTGTAGAGTGGATGGAAGCAGCACAAAAGTGGCTGTATTTTGTTTTCCCGTTGATGCTGATGTCACAGTGAATGATGGGCTTTTTGTGGTTCATTTGCCACCAGTCTGGTTATTCCCAACAAGAGACCTCCTATAGCTAGACATTGTTTGAAGAGCGTAAAACCGGAAACACTTCTGAGTTCTAAGTCATTATTTAAACACAGGTGCTTTGAGGAACTATCTAGCTCATTATTGAGTAACATCAATTACACTCGATGTATGCAGCTTCTTTCAATATAATGGTTTTGTAGTGGAGGCTAGGTGCTAATGCAGAGTCAGAGTTCTAACGCACAGTTTAAAGGCTTTTTCTCTGTCGGTTACAAACTAGTGGATAGGAGGTTCATATGACTGAAGAACGCACATTTTTCTCACGTGGTGCATTGCTTGATTGTTCTACATTGTTGACGAGGACTTGAGCTCCTTTACACAACTGTTACAGAAAGCATTTGTCAGTGAAACATTGAAAACAATAAAAGATGCAAATACACACCCTCACACCCGCACTCACCCTCACTCACCTTCACCCCTCACACACCCTCACCCTCACACAACCTCACTCACTCTCACACCCTCACCCTCACACACATCACTCACCCTCACACCCTCACCAACCCTCACTCACCCTCACACACCCTCTCACCCTCACTCACCCTCACACCCTCACCCACCCTCACTCACCCTCACCCTCACCCACCGTCACATCCTCACACACCCTCACTCACCTTAACACCCTCACACACCCTCACCCTCACACCCTCACCCCCTCATCCTCACACCCCCTCAAACCCTCTCACCCCCTCACACACCCTCACTCACCTTCACCCCTCACACACCCTCACTCACCTTCACCCCTCACACACCTTCACCCACCCTCACTCACCTCCTCACCCACCCTCACTCACCCTCACACATCCTCACACCCTCTCACCCTCTCACACCCTCACCCACCCTCACACCCTCACCAACCTTCACTCACCCTCACCCACCCTCACCATCACACACCCTCACATCCTCACACCCTCACTCACACCCTCACCCTCACCCACCCTCACACCCTCACTCACCTTCACAGCCCCTCACCCACCTTCACACCCCCTCACACTCACACCCTCACACCCTCAACCTCTCATCCTCACACACCCTCACACCCGCACCACCCTCACAACCCTCACCCCTCACACCCTCACACACCATTTCACCCTCACACACCCTCACTCACCCTCACACCCTCACTCACCTTTACCCCTCACTCACCCTCACCCATCCTCACTTCCCCTCACACACCCTCACTCACCCTCACTCACCCTCTCACCCTCACACATCCTCACACCCTCTCACACCCTCACCCACCCTCACACCCTCACCCACCCTCACTCACCCTCACCCACCTTCACCATCACACACCCTCACATCCTCACACCCTCACCCTCACCCACCCTCACACCCTCACTCACCTTCACAGCCCCTCACCCACCTTCACACCCCCTCACCCTCACAGCCTCAACCCCTCATCCTCACACACCCTCACACCCGCACCACCCTCACAACCCTCACCCCTCACACACCATTTCACCCTCACACACCCTCACTCACCCTCACACCCTCACTCACCTTCACCCCTCACACACCTTCACCCACCCTCACCTATCCTCACTCATCCTCACACACCCTCACTCACCCCCACTCACCCTCACTCACCCTCTCACCCTCACACATCCTCACACCCTCTCACCCTCACACATCCTCACACCCTCTCACCTTCACACACCCTCACCCACCCTAACACACCCTCACCCCCTCACTAACCCTCACACCTCCTCACCATCACACACCCTCACATCCTCACACCCTCACTCACACCCTCACGCACCCTCACTCAACCTCAAACCCTCACCCTCACACCCCCTCTCACACCCTCACACACCCTTACCCTCACACCCTCACCCCCCTCACCCTCACACGCCCTCACCCGCACACACCCTCACCCTCACACACCCTCACTCACCCTCACACCCCCTCACCCGCACACACCCTCACCCTCACACACCCTCACTCACCCTCACACCCTCACCCTCACACCCCCTCACCCTCCCAACCCTCTCACCCTCACACACCATCACACCCTCGCCCTCACCCTCACACCCCCTCACACACCCTCACTCACCCTTACTCACTCACCCTCATACACCCTCATCAGCATAGCATAACAAAACATAGCATGGCATAACAAAAAAAGCATAGGATACACAACCTCACAATCCTCTCACCCTCTCACCCCCACCCTCGCTCTAACACACTCACCCTCACTAACCTAAATAAAAAATGTGTCATTTACAATACCAATAGCTCAAACTTTCCTAATACGAGACCTATTGCATTGCAAATGCTTGTTGGTTATGAAGTGTTGAACTTCAAATGATTGGGTCTCAAGCGCTGAATTAGTATAGTTTTATGTTAGAAGTACTTTTGTTTGTTTAGCTCTGATGTGTGAGCTTATAATATTTTCGTGTGAAGTGCTACATTTTCAATATTTTAGTCTAACGTGCTTGGGTATTATTTGTGTCTAAAGTGCTGATTATCAATGATTATGCTTCATTAATGTACCTGGAGTCATCTGGTCATTCAGAAGTCTGGTCCACTTTAGGTATCTTGCAGACTACACACCCGAAGTGAGACACCCACCAGCACTGAGATCCTTCCAGCAGTGTCTGCCTTGATGGATTGCAGACTTTTCTGCTTTGTTCTGTTTTCCTGCACTTTGTCCCTTCTCTTTGCATAGCTCGTATTGTTGAAAGCTCTGGTTCTTCTTTCCTCCTGTGGCGTGAAATATCTTGGCTTCATGCATTTCTATAAAGCCTTTTATTTCTAGATGTACTTTTTACATCTTAAAAGCAGCAGGCTTTACCAGTGACAGCTAATCATAAAAGGCCTTTCTTTTATTGCAAAATTATGCTCTGCTCTTTTTCAAAATTAAAAATATGATACGTTTCATGTTTATATATAAATACAGCGAGTGACAAACATGCTGCTTTCCGTCTGCCAGCCTGATGCATATTAGAATGTGTTGGCAAACTTGGGATGTCAAACGCTTAGATGGAGACGTACTTCTTGCTTTTACTTTACTCACAGACTCTCTGTGATCTCCAGTTTTATCTTTTAGGTACAGTAATTAATACATGTAATATTCCCTTTTATCGCTGGCACGCCTGCAGAGACCAACCCTTTACCACATAGGTTTCGCAAGAACCTATGTTAAGTTACTCATAGGTTTCCAGGTCTATCTCTTCACTGCCAATCTCATGTTGTAACTTCTGGTTCTACTCAGCCACTGAGAAAAAGAGATTTCATGTTTATGTAATTTAAGAAATAGGTTGTCTGTCTCTGATGAATATATAGATGAATTATTGAACCCAGTGGACTAGTGGTGGTTGCCCCGGGCGCAATTTTCTTAGGGGTGCAAAAAAGTTTTAAAAGAAAGTATTGCATCCACAACCTGTGGACCGCTAGCACTTACTGGGCTAACAGTCCAAAAATTAGGGGGCACAATACTTTCTGTTAAACTTTTTCCCCAGGCGCTGGCAACCCATGCTATGCCGCTGATTGAACCTTACCTAATGGGTCTTATGCTCTTAACCATTCATCGTCTCCCATGGCTGCCTCTCTGAACTGTTTCCGATCTGTACTATTTCTCTGGAGATGCGGGCTCCAGGATTGAACACAAACGTGTGGCACCCTGGACACAACAGCCCAAATGTGGATTCCAGAACTACCCATAATATGACAACCATGCCTTCTTGGACTGGGCCCAATGCTCGGTGGTCAAAGTTGTGAAATACTTCCCTTCTTCAAACGTTGTCAAATTTTATAAGAAACAAGCTTCAGACCCCTATCAGGGATCACGGATAGTCAGACAGCGTATCCTTGAAAGGAACAACTGGCTCTCATCTCTATAGTTCACTGATTGTGTATTGCGTGGCTTGTTTGGCCACAATTATTACATTGCTTTTACCTGTAATCAGAGGTATTATGGCTGCCTACCTCTGTGGGGTGGATCACACTGTATGCCATGATAATGCCAATAAATAACTATTGAGAAAAAAAGGAAACAAGCTTCATGAACTTGAATTCGTTTCGTCCCGGTGCAAAAATGTACTTACTGGATAAGTCAATCCCATGGGCAAAATGATGTGCAAAGAAATAGTTTCCATTTTTCCCCACAAAGGGCCCTTCTAAAATCTTTTTTCCTGCTAATATTGCTAAGAAATCATTGGTGTTCTGATGGTGTTGGAGGAGGACACATGGCAGAGGCATCAGAGGATCTGGTTGGCATTGGAGGAGGTGAAGTGTAATATAGCCGGCACTTAGGGTACAAACAATCTCCCCCAGATTTGAAGTTTTTGAAATAGATCTCTACTGGTGTCAGAGGGTAGAACAAGTGGTTTACCAAAGTAGAGAATGTCCCTAAAAATGGCAAAAGGTGTGGGAAGACTGGTGGGCCTTCAGAGGATCGTGATTGGAGGTGAGGGCGAGTAAAGAAGTCAGGAATGTCATCCTTTTCTCTATGTTGTGCTGAGCTTGCGGACTTTCCTACGAAATGTATACCGGCCATAAAAAGCGCCATGCTTATTATATATTCTTGTTTACTATGCTGCAGAGCAAGGTTGTATACATGTCCTTAATAATTTGTACAATGAGCTTTGATTTCTAATAAAAAGAGAGTTTACATTTTTTTTTTAAAGAATTCATTTGTGTATAAAACAATTATCCCATTAACATTAGTTTGCAGTGACTCTCAGAAAAAAAGTGGACCTTATTTGGTGTAAAGAGTGGACCTCATCAGAACTGCTCTCGTTTTAAATTTCCATTAAACCAGTGGACTTCCTAGCCCAGTGAAATTTTGGGACCCCATCCAACCTTGACGACAGGATCTGACCTAGGCCTGTTCTGGACTACCTGGAGGCCATGAACCTCTAATAATCCACCCCATGCCTTGAATTGCTTGGCAGAGTTTGGTGTGCTTGTTTGTGAGTGTCCTGGCCTACCTGGCCTTGGCACGGTCGAGCAGCCTATGGCTCCTCGAGGTGGAGACGGGCTGCCTCATACAGCCTGTGTAACGTTACATATCAAGGGTGGCAACTTACTCCATCCGGAAATGCGTTGCTTCATGGGTTTAGAGATCAACTGGAAGATGGCATCTATGTCATTCTAGTAGAATGGTGCACCAAAACAGAAACGTACCAGGTGGGAAGACACTAAAAATGAAAGTGAAACCCTTGCTCTCAATAGCAATAAACTATTGGGATAGTAATGCTGATTTGTGCTTGCTGTCTGTTGAATGCATTGCAGAAAAACATTCAGATCAGCAAGGCATTGCTAAGACTTGATACTTTTTGCTCTGTACATTTCTGTTGTCACCTAAAGAAAGAGAGTCAGTGTGTGTGCATGGACTTTTGATCCCTGTAGACCCGGCCCGCCATGCTTGCGTATCCCAGTCCACCATGTCTCTCTACCATATTTCCATGTGACATTTCAAAATGTTTATGAAAATAGTAAACTGTTAGAACCTCTTAATTTGATGGGATGTTATAGTATCAACACTCACCAGATATTAAATTGGATTTTACTTATTCCAGGAAGTAAGTCATTGCATTCTGACTGCCTAAAGGGAACCACCAGCATTTGTTCACTTCATAGACAGGGTGGGTTATGAGCTTGACAGACTAACCAATATTGCATTAAAAATTAAGTAGCCAGGAGCCGTGGCTTGGAGCCTGCTAAAGATGGCAGCACCTAGGTGTAACTCCTCGGAGCGGCGCGGACAGACCATATCGGACTGGTGTCTAACAGGACAGCTGAGACGTCCTGGGCTGCGGATGCCGTCCTGATCCTGGAGATGCCACTTACTACTGTTTTTTTTGGCTTTCGATGCCGAATTTTGGTGATTGGAATTCTGACCTCGGTGCAGCGGTGGGTGCGGCCGCCATTTTGTTCACGGAGGAGTCCTGGAGCCGCTACTGCCTCACAAAACTCGTTAGTAAAACAACACGTGCTCTCGGATAACTCGTCCTGAAGCACGCTTCCTCAGTTTTGCGCTGGCATAAAAGGATACAAGCATGTTTACTTGCCGGGACTCAGTTTTCTTGTCAATTTTCTTCTCAGGTGAATATTCCTTTTTAGAATGTCGCAATTACTGGCTGCCATTTTAGTCTTTACAGAGTTTTCTAAAATGGAGGACTTCCTATTATCTTTGTCTAGGGACCTACATCTTCGAATCCTATTCCTCTAGTGTTGCAGGGATTCTGCTCCTACACAGAACTATGCACAGAGTCACAGGACCTCAGTAAGTTGTGGTGAACCAAAAAACTCACCTCAGTACCTAGAAACCCTAACCAACTAGCATCAGTGTCACATTAGCTCTTCATCCTATAGCAAAGGAACCAATGATTAGAGAACCCAGAACATGCGACTTAGGTTATACTCAGGAATGTTGGGAAGCAAGAACACTCTTTCATTATACTCTCATACCAGTCCACAACAGGAGTAACCTTTTATGGAAGAGACAAATACCTAAACTGCAGTTCCTCACAGAAAATTGGTCCCAAATGAATGATAGGATTACAGCGGTAGAGCAGAATGTATCTTTGTTTAGTTTCACAGATGCTAAAGTTACTGTACTCCAAACGCAGGTATCCTCTTTTCAATGACAGGTCAAGGACCTTGAAAATCGAAATAGAAGAAACAACATACGTATCTATGGATTGCCAGAAGAAATGGAGGGCTTGGATCTCCTTCTTTTCTTCAAGACATTTCTCCCTTGGATACTTCATCTACCAGAAGATACTGTGCTTAATATTTCATGTACCCACAGGTAGGTCATCAACTGACTTAATATTTCATGTGCCCACAGGGTAGGTCATCAACTGACTGGTGTATCAAACTCATGAAGGCTGAGAGGCATCATCTGGTACTTCCTCGAATACACAGCCTTGATAGAGGTACTCGCAACTGTCAGGGCAATTCAACATGTCCTATGGTCTGGCACAACCCTATTCTTCTAACAAGATTTTGCCAAAGCTACAGTGAACAGACGCAAGGAGTTCCTCAGCATGAGACCTGAGTTACGACATCTGGGGGCACGTTATGGACTTTTTCATCCATGTTTCGTTAAGGTCACCTATAAGAATAAAACTATGACCTACGAGGATCCAGCTAAGCTGCAAAGATTCATCAACTCCAGTAAAATGGAATCTATGGACTTCTCCGGATCCTCGACGTCTTCAACCACCAGATATCATCGAACTTTCAAGATAGTTTCCTTCTCTCTATCTGTTATTTTTCTGAAATTCCATTTTATGATGAATTAGTTTAAAGTTTATTAGGATTTTGTATTCCAGCTTGTTGTTGTGATGTTCTCTCTAGCAAATGTATTTTTCTCCTTTTCATACGTTTGTTGATGTCTATATCCCCGTTGCTGTTTCGTCACGCATGATGCGGTCTTTCTTCGCCCTCCATTCCGTTGAGTTTAGACGTGTCATCTATTCAATGTGGTTTCATCCCCCATCCTTGTTTGGTGTTTCTAGGTATGTTTCATCTTTTGTACGCTTGCATTTTTCCCTTACTTGTTTTTTTTCCTTCTTTCCTCCATCTTTACCCTATCTTTCTCTCATTTGTGTATGCGATTTCTTTTTTTCCACTTACCTCAACCATCATATTTGCATTTATATCTCTATTTATCTTTCTTTTTTTTCTTGTATTGTTCGATTCATTCTGCATATAGTTAGATTGTTCTTTGGTATGTTTTTGTTGCTTGATGATCTGCCTTGATTGGTGTCTTCTATTTATTTTTGTATTCGTCTCATGTCTTTGACACTTGTCTCTTGGAATGTCAGAGGTTTGAATTTGCCTATTAAAAGACAAAGAGTTTTAACACACCTGGCTAAATTGGAAGTAGACATAGCCTTTATACAAGAATCGCATTTAACGGCAGAGGAATCTTTAAAATTAAAGAGAGGATGGGTAAGGGAGGTCTTTTATTCACCAGGGGAAGGTAAACGCAATAGGGTTTTAACTCTTTGTTGTAAATCGCTTTCCGTTAAATTACTCTCCCAGGGTTCTGGTGAGGATGGACGATGGCTATTCACCAAATTGTTGATTGGGAATGCTCTTGTCTCTTTACTTAATATAAATGCTCCCACGGTTGGGGACTCATCTTTTTGGACATCCTTGGCTTAACAAATCACACATTGTATTGACGTTAACTTTATCCTTACAGGTGATTGTAATCAAGATTTAGACCCTTTTTTAGACCGCAATTCAATGGTTTCCTTTGTCGCCCATAAAGCCCATAAACTTTTCGTCCAAACTATTAAACAGTACAAGCTTATTGATGCTTCGAGACTCTGCAAGCCCACCACAAGAGAGTACATTTACTATTCTCCAGGCCATCTTACCGAAACAGGAATAGATTATTTTTTATATATCACATAAGGTTTCTCACTCATTAATAGCAGCGGATATTGGCTCTTTTCTAATATCCGATCATGCTCCTAACACCATCCAGCTTGATATTCTACAAAAACCAAGCACACCCCGAAGATGGCGTTTTAATAATGCTATCCTCTTAGACCCAACATTTGCACCCTCTTTTGTCTCCTTCTCAAATGAATATTTTTTCTTTAATCAAACTTATACCCTAAGTTTGCCTGGTGTATGGGATGCTGTCAAATCAGCAGCTAGAGATTTTGTTATTGGTTATGTTTCCAAGAAATGTAAAAAGTCGCGTGAGCTAACTAAAACCCTCTTTGCCAAGATAAAAAGATTGGAGCATTCTTACTACTCTTCTAAGTCAAAGGATTGTTTATCAGAACTTATAAATGTCAAGTTTCAATTTAATAAGGAATCGACAAATAATGCCTCAACATATTTATTAAAGTCAGTGCGAAATTCTATGGTGGTCAGAATAAAGCCAGGAAAGTACTAGCTAACTATGTGAAAGTTAAACATAACAAACTTAATATAGAGTCCATTATGAACGAACAACAAACATTGATATTTAAAGATAATGAAATTCTAAATGAATTCCTCCAATTTTATAAGAGACTATACACATAAGAAATTCCTCCTTCAGAACATCATATCCCTCAGTTGTTATCTGGTATTGAGCAGTCCTCTGATGTTCGGCCAGATTTTACATTCTTGGAGTCCGATCTCTCACAAAAGGAACTCCTTATCGCATTACAGAGGCTTAAAAAAGATAAAGCCCCATGCCCGGATGGCTTCAACACCAAGTTTTTTTCACACTTCGCACATTTGCTGCTCTCCAAACTGCGTAAGCTCCTAGAATTTTTCTTACACTCAGGTGAATCCTCTGGTTCCTTTTCAGACGTCCTAATTTGCCTTATTCCTAAGGAAGGAAAGGATTTAAGGTATTGTAAAAACTACCGACCCATTTCTTTAGTTAACATTAACTACAAACATTTTTCAAAGGCTTTGGCTATATGTTTGGAATACTATTTACCTGATTTGTTAGAGATGGAACAATCTGGAATTGTTAAAGGTTGTCTCATTACAGATAATACCCGTTTATTTGTTGACATTTTGTCTAAATCCTCCCAGTTCTCCCAATCCCAGGCAGCAGTAGCCTTAGATGCAGAAAAAACATTTGATAGAGTGGAGTGGCCCTACCCTTTTCATACACTTAAGTGGTTCGGATTGGACCTAAAAGTATATCTTTAATATCAATTCTATATTCTTTTTTTTAAGTTTGAGTGTATTGAAAATTAAAGAAAAACAATACAAAAGCAAAAAACATAAAAGAAAATACAGATAAAATGATAAATGATTGAGTTAAACAATGTAAAGAAGATTATGGTATTACAAATTACAAAGGGAAATATATCAAATGCAATCAAGGAATATATGTAAAGAAAAACAACGTAAGCATATCAGTCACTGAAGAACCAACAAGATTATGCAATATATCAAGAGCTATATTAAGAAACATTCAATAAATAATACTAAGAGAGAAAAAGGCAACGGGAAATCACTGTGGTTTTTGTACTCCAACTGATCCAACTTTGGAGGTAATGGTTGAGGAAGCAGATGAAGACAGGTAATTCACCAAACGAAGCCAGAGGAGGTCTCTTTTAATCGCTAGGGAAATGGGGGTAACATAATTGGTATCAAGACGATGATGAAAGCAAACCGCATTCCACCATGCACGGAGTGTAACATTAGTAGCTTGTTTCCAATTAGTGGTGATAAGGTGAAATGCAATTGCTAATAAAAGATCTATGAGCATGTGATGTTGAGGAGACTGAGGGAGAGTAGGAGATAGTGAACCCAGAAAAATGTGTGCAAGTGAGAAGGGAATTTGAAAATGAAAGATTTTTGGGATTTGGAGCCAAACCAGCTTCCAAAATTGGAATATAGGAGAACACTCGAATAACATATGTTTCAAATCAGCAGATGGACAAGGGCAAGACCAACATGTAGAGGGAGTGTCTGAGGAGAAATTGGAGAGAGTTAATGGGGTAAATAAAGTTTGATTGTAAATTAAATAAAGAGTTTGAGTAGTGTTAGCAGCTCTAGAAGTTTTATGAAGTTTAGACCAAATCTTATCCCAAAATGGGATCGGCCATTCTTGTAGAAAATCACGTTCCCAAGCCAGTTCAGTCTTAGACTTAGGCCTATCTAATGAGAGGAAAAAAGATTTATAAAAGAAGGAAGCAGAAGGAGAGGAATCCAACGCAGAGGAAATAGAACAATGAATGAGAGGGATATCACTAGAATTTGGTAAGGATTGAAGGAATTGAGTAAGAACCGGGAATAGTAAATTATATTGAGTACGAGAATTAGGTGGTAAGGAGAATCAACAATGAGTGAGTAATGTCAGCATCCAATTTCTTGGATATACAATCAAAGTTTATTCTAAGAGTATCAGAGTATCAGACAAAAGGGGGGCAATCCTAATGCCTAAATATTTAACCTTGGATGGTTGCCACGAAAAACCAGATTGGTCAAAGAGATGTTTTTGACAGAGGAGATTAAGGGGCAGAATTTCACACTTGTCAGCATTAAGACGATAATCAGATACCTGTTGAAGAAAAGCAGGAAGAGAAGAAAGAGGACCTGAACAGTAGAAAAGAATGTCATCAGCATAAACCAAGAGTTTAACTTGTTGGGAGCCATATAGAAAACCAGAAATAGAATTGTCCTGACAAATTTTGGTAAGAAAAGGTTCCAGGGCCATAACAAACAATAGAGGAGATAATGGACAGCCTTGTCGAACACCTCTTCGGAGATCAAAATAATCTGAAATCGTACCATTAACAAAGATTGACGATTGAGGGCCAGAATAAAGTAAGGAAATAATAGATATAAATTTGGGTGGAAATCCCGCCCAATTAAGAGCATGGAACATGAAATCCCAACTAATCCTGTCAAAAGCTTTCTCAGCGTCTAAAGAGATAGCAGCTAAAGGAAGATCTAGGGAAGAAGCCTTACTAAGGATGTCGAAAAAGACATGTGAGTTATCTGAAGAAAGACAGCCTTTAACGAAACCGGACTGCTCAGGACCGATTAAGTCGGGTAAGAAAGGGTCCATTCTAAGAGCCAAAATCTTGGCCAAGATTTTGTAATCGGTGTTGACCAAGGAAATGGGTCTATAGTTCTTACATAATGAATGGTCTTTATCGTCTTTAGGGATCAAACAAATTAAAGCTTGTTGAAATGAGCCACTAGACAAACCCACGTCAAGAAAAGATTGAAATAGAAGTAAACGTTTTGGTAAAAGAAGAGAAGCGAAATGTTTGTAGAATTCAATGGTGAAACCATCAGGACCAGGGGCCTTTCCATGACGAAGCTTCAAAACAGTGTGGGGAATTTCTGTGAGAGAGACATCTTGTTCTAAAGTTTCAAAGTTAGCATGGGCAGAGGGAGGGGCAGGAATAGAACGAAAATAGGAAAGAAGATCTTCCGAGGTAGGGATGATTTCTGGGGTGTAAAGGGTTTTATAAAATTTGACAAATTTGTTTAGAATGTCTTTGTCTTTAAACAGAGAGTCCCCAGAAGAAGAGTGGATAGATTCGATTTTAGTACGCTCCTTCCGAACCTTCAGGTAGTTGGCAAGCAATTTCCCCATTTTGTTCTGACCACCGTAATAACGTGAATTACATTTTAATAAGAGATTGGAGGCGTCGTCAGTAGTAAAATTGTTGAATGAAATTTTAGCATCGATGAGGTCTTTGAGAGAAGATTCTGAGTTAGAGGAATGATAAATAAGTTCAAGTTGTTTAATTTTTGTGAGAAACTGAGCAGATTTGGCTTCCATTCATTTTTTCTTTTGTGAAACAAAATTTATGATGAAACCTCTAGAAGCTGCTTTGAAAGAGTCCCATATCATGACATAAGGGATATCAGGAGTTTGGTTTGGAGAAAAGAATTCAGTGGAAAAAGAAGTAAATTGTGTACAAAAAGAAGGGTCGAGGATTAAGGAATTATTACATCTCCATCTGCCAGAGTGAGGGGAAAAGGGGATGAGATCAATATCTACAATGACAGGAGCGTGGTCCGAAATTAAAATGGAGCCAATATCAGAGTGTATGGCATTTTGAGCGAGGGACTTACTAAGAAAAATAAAATCAATGCAGGATTGTGAATGGTGGGTTGGGGAATAGAAACTGTATTCTCTAAGGTCCGGACTACATAGTCTCCAGATATCAACCAATGCATTATGGTGAACGGCATTGGTGAGTTGGGAATGTATTTTAGATGGGGAAAATTTTGCTTTGGAATTCCTGTCAAGAATATGGTCATAAATTTGATTACAGTCACCACCCAAAATAATATTGTCATCATTAAGTGTAGTCAATTTGTCAGCGATGGAAGGCCAAAATGATTTATCTATACCAGTGGGAGCATAAACATTGAAAATAACAATAGGAATTTTATCTACAAGCAAATTAACAATTACCCAACGACCATCGGCACCACACTCATGAGAAACTATAGAAACATTTACCTTTTTATGAAACAAGATCACAACACTATTTTTCTTGCCCACAGCAGGAGAATGAAAGACATGCCTCACCCAACAACGTTTGAGCTTTAAGGCTTCTGCATCTGAAAGATGAGATTCTTGACGGAGGGCAACATCAGTTTTAAGCCTGGCTAGATGGGATAGTACTCGTTGCCTTTTAATCGGGTTATTTAAACCCTTAACATTCCAAGTAGTAACCCGGAAGGTGATGCAATGAAAAAGTATGAAACAGTAATATGCTTACTCAAAATTGAAAAGAGAAAATGTATAGAACAAAACAAGAATAAAAGAAAAGAGACCAGGAAATAGAGCGAAAGAATAAAGAGGACAAGGAAAAGAGGAGTAAAGATAGGACGAAAATGAGAATAAAGAAATAAGGAAAGGAAAATCAGTAGTGTAGGAAGAAAAGAAGAGAAAGGAGGTAAAGAACAAGAAGACAGTACAGGTCCAAAACAGACGACTGTAGAGCATACTTACGAGAACAAACGAACGATGGGGGAGTGACGGCGTCAAGAGACGACGATGACAACAGCAAGAACGGACATCAACCCTCGCCATAGGAACTTCAAATAATTCACAAAGACAGTGTGACACAATCAGGATAGGAAGAGGGAGAGGACATCTGGAAGAGAAAAAGAGGGAGAAAACGTTATATAAAGAGGAAAGAATATGAGGTCAGGACAATACTATTCAGGGGACAATGTGGAAGCATAAGAGATAAACAACAGTCACAAACAAAGACAACAAGAGTGAACAGAATCAGCAAGATCACATTGTCATGTAGAGCAATCCATTAAACAATCCTGGAGGGGGAGGAGCTTTGCGGGCGAGCAAGATGGCCGCGTAAGCTCGGAGCTCCGCAGACCCTCCGACCCTCCGCATAAATCCTGGTTGAAATCCTGTTTCACGGTGGTGGATTCTAGTTGGTGAATGGTCGTAGAGACGGGATCTGCTTTCCGACTCAAAATCCGACACTCCTTGACGAAGATATGTCGTGTTGAAGTTCCGTGCCAGGGGCGGACCATTGTTTCAGTGATGGCCGGCGGCTGCAACGATGAAGTGCATGATCGATATGCAGAGTGATCGGCTCCTGCTCCAGCCGGCGGAGTGAGCGGAGTTGCCGAGTGGCCTATCGCTGACTGAACATCCGTGGCTGCTACGCTCCGCACTTGCCTGAGTGTTCGAAGGGACCTCGGAGTGCCTGCCCTTTGTTCTGCCCCTGTTTCAACATGGCGGGCAGGGGCAACCCAGACAGAACGGCGAACCGGATCAGCAGGAAGACGGTTCAACCCCAGACCAACAAGATAGACCGGTACGCCCAACAAAGGACCTCGCCGACTGTGGCCGCTCATTCGAAAGACTCTCTACGTGCGGGCTCACCAGATGAGTCGGAGCCAACACTCCGGGACATCATGGGGGCTATAGCTGGCATCAGAACGGAGATGCATAAGCAACACGAGGTTCTGACGCACAAAGTCGATACCCTGGTGATCGACCTCAACCTGATCAGGGCCGATCTTGGCAAGACCAATGATAGAGTTAAATCATTGGATATTAAAACTGCGAGCCTCACAACTGATGTCTCGGACCTGCAGACGGAGGTCCGGAATTTGAGGTCGATCAATGACCTATTCTCAAGGCGGCTGGAAGACTTTGAGGGACGGGCCAGGCGGCAAAACGTGCGCATTATTGGGGTACCGGAGGGTGCAGAGGACTCGGCCACTGACCTCTTTGTCGAGGATCTGATATAGACTCATCTGGCCCCGGCGGGCCTCAGCCATTTCTTTTCGGTTGAGCGGGCCCACAGAATGCCAGGTGGACCACCGAAGACGGGCGCCACACCGAGACCCATCATCGCCCGCTTGTTCAACTTCAGAGATCAAGATGTGATCCTACAGGCCTCGAGAAGGCATGGGCCCCTCAAGTTCCAGAATGCGGATATCAACTTCTATCCGGACTTTACTAGGACTGTTCAGAGACAGCGTCAAAGTTTTGCGGGAGTGAAGCGGCGTCTCAGAGACTTGGGGATGAAATACTCCATGATGTTCCCCGCTAGACTGCGTATTGAGCGCGATGGTCGTGCTATGTTTTTTGACATGCCTGAGTCTGCGAGTGAATGGCTGGACACTCTACCACACAGACGCGAGGAACAAGAGGAACATTCGGAGGGTGCCTCTGGAGGCCCTGATCGTCAGGAGTAGTACTCATCACACTAACTTTGTCGGTTGGTGTTCCTGTTGACTATGACCTGCAAGCCATAATGTAGCACTCTAATGTGAATATCCTTTCTCTAACATGGAGGGTGGCGGGGGGGGGGGACTACGTGACCTCCTTTCTCCTCTAGGGTCTTCTTGTAGTTTAGTTCATGGGGCGACAGGCACACTGCTGGTTGGGGGGCTCTTTAGTCTGATGCAGGGGTGCAGGGTGGGGGGTGGTGTGTGGGGGGGTTTTGTTTGTTTTCCTTGCTTCTTCTTTCCTTTTCTAAGGCAATGCAATGTATGCTCTAATTCGTTCAATGTATCTGTGAGGTCTACTGGGGTCGGCGGCGGCCCAGGATTCGACGATGGGGGGTAGGAAATTGAAAGTCCTGTGTTGGAATGTTAATGGCTTGGGTGACCGTATCAAGAGAGGGGTGGTTTTGCAATTGTTTAGAAGAAATATGCCCAATGTTATTTTGTTGCAGGAGACACACTTGGTGGGTAATACGTGTCGTGCGCTCAATAGGAAGGGTTTCAAAATGGTGGCACACTCTGGGTTCTCCTCCGGGTCCCGGGGGGCGGGATTATGGTGCGCACGTCTCTCCCATTTGAGATTGACTCCACTGTCGTGGACGAGAGGGGGCGGTACGCTGCCATCACGGGGAGATGGGAGGGGCGGTCCCTGATTCTGGTTTCAGTTTATGTCCCCCCGGGGTTACAGAACAACACTTTTCAGGACCTTGGGAGCGCCATTTTGAATCTGCCTGAGGGGCTGCTTATTGTGGGTGGTGATTTCAATTCAGTCTGCTCCGGGACCTTGAACAGACATCTGCCCAGAGATCTTCGTAGTTCACAATCTTGGTTGCCCGATTTCCTTGACACCATGGGTCTGATTGATTGCTGGAGACTTATGCACCCCACCCAGAACCAATACTCGTTCCATTCTGGGGCGCACGGTAGCCTCTCAAGAATAGATTATGTCCTGACCTTAGCGGCCCATGCGCCGGCGATCTCTGAGGCCCGCCTGTTGGCAAGGGGCATCTCGGACCACTCCCCGGTGTGGGCGTCCTTTGATTTCGACATTGTGGTTACCGAGCGGCCTGTGGTGGTCAACCCATGGTATTTTCGGAACCCGAAGACGCGCGGGCTCCTGGCCAGGGCTATTGAGCTCTATTTTACTGAGAATACTGGGTCGGTCACGTCAGCTGCCACCTTATGGGAGGCGTTCAAGACGGTGCTGCGAGGTGAGGCCCTCACCCTCATAGCTGACGTCCGCAGACACAGAGATGCCGACATGGTGCGCATCGAGGCAGAGATTATGGAGCTGGACTCCCGATTGGAGGCGGGCCCGACGCCTGAGTTGCTCCATACTCTCTCTCTTAAGCAATCGGAATATCACGATCTTGCCTCCGACGCTGCTATCATCATGGGTAGGGAACAACAGGGTAGAATTTACGATGTCGCTGACAAGGCGGGCAAACTCCTAGCTTGGCTTGACAAAGAAGGAGAGAGCGGGCCGCGTAGTTCCGGAGGTGCTGGGGACGACGGCTTGCTTGTCACTGACCCGAGGGCAATAGTCGAGTCGTTCTCGGACTACTTTCAGGGCATTTACACTTCGGTCTCGGACCGGTCCGAAACCGACTCCTGTGCTCTCTTGGCAGGTATCGATCTCCCATGCCTGTCGGAGGCAGACCCTGACGACCTAGACAGGGACATTTCTGCGGACGAGATTGCCCTTGCCATTCGCTCCCTCAGGTCTGGCAAAGTGCCCGGCCCCAACGGTATTCCAGTGGA
Organism: Lissotriton vulgaris; assembly: GCF_964263255.1. Taxonomy (NCBI): domain Eukaryota; kingdom Metazoa; phylum Chordata; class Amphibia; order Caudata; family Salamandridae; genus Lissotriton; species Lissotriton vulgaris. The sequence goes on from NW_028244784.1 coordinate 860,150, forward strand.
ACTTTATAAAATCAAGCCAGATGTCGTTTCTTCGCCCTTACGAAACATGTTCCTGGAGGCGCGAGAGACAGGCATGCTTCCCCACGACCAGAGGCTGGCCACCATCGTGGTTATCCATAAGGAAGGGAAACCAAGAGATTTGTGCCGATCGTATCGTCCCATTTCTCTGTTGAACGCAGAGCCTAAGATTCTAGCCAAACTGCTTGCCAACCGATTGATTGGCGCAATCGGCGACTTAGTGCACCCGGACCAGTCGGGCTTTATTCCACACCGCAACACTGCCCTTAACCTTCGGAGACTCCACGGAGCCCTGGCTAGGGCCCACGCACTCGAGGAGCCAGCTGTTCTGGCGTCATTGGATGCCACGATGGCCTTTGACTCCCTGGAATGGAACTACCTGTGGGCAGTGTTGACGAAGCTCGGCTCTGGACCGGAATTCGGAGGGTGGGTCAAACTCCTGTATGCTAGCCCGCTGGCTAATGTGTCGGTCAATGGTCGAGTTTCGGCGTCCTTTGTTCTTCAGAGGGGCACCAGGCAGGGCTGTCCTCTGTCGCCCCTTTTGTTTGCACTTGCACTTGAACCATTGGCGGCATGGATACGTAGCCACCCGGACATACATGGTATTCGCTGGTCTCCCGAATTCGAGGACCGAGTGTCCTTATATGCAGATGATATCCTTCTGTACCTCACTTCCCCTTGCAAGTTTCTCATCGTGGCCTGTGATGTGCTTCGAATCTTTGGTCAGTACTCCGGCCTGGTTATTAATTGGTCAAAGTCGCATCTATACGTCCTGAAAGGGGGGACGCCTCGTCTCCCGAGGGACTGTGGCATACAGGTGGCGCGACAGGGATTCAAATACCTGGGGATTTACATCTCCACTGACCCCAAAGCACGCTATGAGAATAATTAAATTCCCCCTCTTCTTCGTCTCCGACGTGATGTAGAGGGGTGGCGTAAACTTCCTCTTTCTCTGCTTGGGCGCGCGGCATTATTTAAGATGATGTCCTTGCCTAGATTCCTGTATGCCCTGCAAAATACTGAGGACCCGGTCCCGGCCAGATACTTTGGCGAAATCGAGAGCTTGCAACGTGCCCTGCTCTGGGACGGCCGGCCGCGCATTGCTATCACGAAGCTCACGCTCCCGTGGTACGATGGGGGAATAGCATTACCCGACGTGAGGAGATACTATTGGGCCTCCCAGCTGGCGGCCATCAATCATGGCCTATATGGCCCGGCGGATAGTCCAGGGTATGCCATGGATCGGTGGCTCCTGGATGGTGGAAAATATCATAGGGCACTGGATACGAGATCTCTTGATAGGCGGATGTCTGGGCCAACGAAAACTGCTGTACACATCTGGAGAACGATCACAAAGGCACAGGGGTGGAAGGACAAGCTTACAATGGCGACTCCACTTTATGATTCTGAGATTCTGGGTAAACTGTGGCACACTAAAGGCTTTGATAAGTGGGACATGATCAGGATCTCCAGGGTGGAGGACATGATGTTGCGCGGGGAGGTGAAGTCTTTCGCCCAACTACAGACGGAGTTTCAGCTGGGTGGAACGGAATATTTTCGGTACGCTCAGCTGCGACACGCACTCCTGTCCGCCATGTCGGAGGGTGAGGCGATTCCCGAAAGTTCTCCCTTAGAGGACCGTGTACTGGACGGCCACATGCCGGACAGCGCCATCTCTTTGACATATAAAAAGCTGATCAATGTCCGCACGGATCTTCTTCTGGGGGTGAGAGACCAGTGGGTACGGGACGGGATAGAGATCGACGACGAGGACTGGCAATGTGCTGTGTCATCCCCCAAGGAGGTCGCTATCCCCACCCGTCTTCGATTGGTGCAACTAAAGATTCTGCACAGAGTCTATGTCACTGGCCCCAGACTGATGCATATGGGACATTCGGCCGACGGCCTCTGTCGGCGCGGCTGTGGGGCTCTCGCCACCTTCATGCACATAATTTGGGAACGCAATGCGGTAGCATCCTACTAGAGGCGGGTGCACATGATCATGAGTGAGGTGACCGGGGTGGAAGTACATGCGGAGGCCCGGAGATGCCTCTTAAATATCTGTGGCCCAACGGACTACAACACTGCTCAGACCCAGTGGGTGACCCTTGGGAATATGGTCGCAAAGCGGGACATCGCACAGATGTGGGGAGCAACAACAGCCCCGAAAGTGGTACAGTGGAAGGCCAATATGGATTGGTGTATGTTCCGAGAAAAGACTGTGTATGTGGCCAGGGGTAAGCCCAAGAAATGGCAGAAGTTATGGGGGGCTTGGAATGAGTATAGGGGTGACATCTGCATACCACCGGAATCCGTTCCACTGGAAGAACACTTGACCCCATAGTCCATGACTCCAACTGACGGTTATATATCCCTATCATCCTGTGTTTCCTTCCCCCATTGGTTCTTAGTATCTATATTGTTCTGAATATAGTTGTTGTCATTGTGCTTGGCCGACTCCTCTACTGGGCCTCACTGCATATTGGGTTAATTGCCTTCTTTCTTAGCGCTTGTTTCGGCGCCTCTTTCTGTACCTGTTCTTTCTTACAAAATATAAAAATGTAAAAAACGTAACCTTCACTCGTTCTGATACTTTGCTTCTTGCACTCTGATTTGCTGCTTTTTGAGTTGCTGCCTAGCCTCCGGGATGTAAGGCTGAATAGATGTGTGCACTATTTGAAAATAAAGGTTTTAAAACTATAAAAAAAAAAAACAATCCTGGAAGTGTCCATAACGTCTGCTCCATGGTGACAAAGGAATTCTTGCAACACTGCAGGATCTTCAAATGTGGTAGTCTTATCTTTGTAAGTGACTTTGAAAAGACATGGGTGAAGGAGACCATAACGGGCACCAAGAGCTCTCAGTTGAGGACGCCTTTCCAGAAATTTCTTCCGATGATCTGCGGTTACTTTAGCTACATCTTGTGACAGAAAAAGACGATGACCTTCCCACAAAATCTTTTTCTTGCCCTTTGCAACTGAAAGAACCTGAAGGAGATCTGTATATTGAATAAACAGCATTATAACACCTCGAGGCTTGGCGGAAATCCTGGGGCCAAGGCGATGTGCTCTTTGAATATTGATGGAAGAAAGAGCAGGAGAGTCCAACATTTTTGGAAGAAAAGATTGGAAAAAAAGCCGTGGGATTGGACCCCTCTGAAAGTTCGGGAAGACCATACAAACGTAGGTTATTTCTGCAATTCCTGTTTTCCAAATCATCCGCCTGTCTTTTAAGTTGAAGTATATCAGCCTCCATGGAAGGAATACGAGAACAGGAAGTTTGGAGAGACTCTGTTGACTGCTCTATAATTAGAACTCGAGAGTCCAGGGAGGACCATTTGTCCTGCATAGTTTGAAGGGTCTTGGTAGTCAGATCCATGAATGGTTTAAGGGCTCGTATATCCTCCAAAATAAGGTCCATAGACGAGGAAGGGGAGGTACTTCTTGGTGAGGGAGGATCTTTCTTCTGGTGTTTAGTTGACACTGAGTTAGTGGGAAGTTTACTTCCATTATGTGATTTAGGAATTGTTCCAGATGCCATTTCAGGTTTTGACGTAGTAATATCTTCCATGTCATGTGAGGTTGAGTCAGAATCTGAGCAAGTAGGTAGTTTTGTAGCCGTTGTGAGTTTCAAAGTACGAAGTCTCCCCATGAGAAAACAAAGAAATACAAAATAACCAATGCGAAAACCACCAAAAGTCATTCCATGAGCGAGCATATGTTCAATAAGTGAAAAAAGGAACAAATGAAGAGCATGAGGAAAAAAGAAAATAGCTAAAATGGCGGCAGTTCAGTTGAGAGAAGACATTTGAAGAAGAAGTTAGTGGAAAAAACCATGTGATAATTAAAATGAGAGGGTGGTGCAGGACAAATCATTTGCGCAGTGAAAAATGAAGAAACACCAGTAAATGCACCTCAAAAAACAGAAATTTTGCAGAGAAGGGAATTCAAAATGGCGGCCGGGACCAGGAGGTTCAAATTGCGGCAAAAATAAGGGAGAGAGAAGCCGCCAAACTGATATAACTAGAGGGCGCTTATCTCATCTCATCTCTGGGTGTGCAGGAATTCAATCTCCTGGAAAACCACTTCGGGAAATGTCATGTAACTCAGAGGTTGCAGAGGTCGACTCTGGGGCACAAAATGGCAGCCAGGACCGGGAGGTCCGATTCGCGGCAAAAATAAGGAATAAAAAGCCGCTAAACTGACAAAACTAGAGGGCGCTTGGCTCACCTCATCTCTGGGTAGCAGGAATTCAATCTCCTGGATCACCATGCCTGAAGATGCAATGAACTGCCGAAATTGCAGAGGTCGGCTCTAAGGCATAAAATGGTGGCCGGGACCGGGAGATCCGATTCGCGGCAAAATTAGGAGCAAAATATCCGCTTTTCTGAAGAAAACAGGAGGGAGCTGGGCTCACCTCATGTTCAAAGCTGGGATACGGCAGTTTCCTGAGTCGAAACGCCGGTTGCGTCGTCCAGAGGTCGGGAATGATTAAGGTGAGTCACGGAGCCTCACCGCAACGCCGCCATCTCAGGCGCCGCGTAGCCACGCCCCCTCAATTCTATATTCTGATCCAAGAGCGGCAGTGTGTGAAAATGGTACCACATCTTGCTATTTTAGTTTAGGCAGAGGTGTTTGTCAGGGTTGCCCTTTGTCCCCATTTCTCTTTAATTTAGCCTTAGAGCCTTTTTTGTCCAGAATCTGTCAAAATAAGGATATCCATGGATTTGACTTTAAAAACACTCAAATCAAATTGGCAGCATATGCCGATTATGTAATATTATTTATTTCACAACCCCAGTCCTCTATTCCCGCATTCCTACAAGAAGTTGATTCCTTTGCTTCTGTCTCCTGATGCAAATTGAGTAAGGACAAATGCAAAATATTACTTTTAACAAAATATACTTTTAAAGATGACTCCGCTATCCCAAATTTCACATGGAGCCGTCAACATGAGTATTTAAGTTTACATTTTACTCTTCTATCCCAGATACAATTTCATGCCTCATGGAGAAATGTATACAAAGAATTTCCTCATTGACTACCAAATGGCACGCTTTATACCTATCTTAGTGGGATTGTTTAGATACCATAAAGATGATTTTGACTCCTATAATTCTTTATACAATCTCCAACATCCCAGTATCCATTTCCTTAAACTATTTTAAGAAAATAAATTCTGTATTATCCTCATTTCTATGGAGTAAGAGAAAATCAAGTATGTCATTATCAAAATTGATTCGTCCAAAATCAGAAGGTGGTGTTAATTTCCCTGATTTCCCTACATACCAAAAGTCTTTTTTACTTCGTCAAGCATCGAGATGGCTCTCTGAGTCTTTAGTGGATTGTCCTCTTTGGGCTGAACTTGAACGTTCTTTTCTCTCCCTTTCTCATTTCAAGAATATTTATCCTTTTCCCGTAAGCCACAATCCCTATCTACCCCTGTAATTAAACACATATGCATAATTTTGGAACCTAATTCATTGCTAGTTCGTATGGACCTGAACTCTTTCTCCAGATCCACAATATGGCACAATAACATGGTATTGATACGTGGTAAGCCTTTGTATTTGAAATCCTGGACGCAGAAAGGCTTAATTTGGATACATCAACTGTATGTACATGATGAGATTATGTCTTTCTCACAAGCTAGCAGACATTTGGGCCTACTTAAGTTTTTTCAGTCCATGTACCTCCTTCTGAAACAAGCTATTCTAACTTCACATGTCCAATATACGCTTCCCAATCCTCTCAACGATCCTGCATCCTCTCCTGTTAACAAGTTACACACTCTTCTCTGCACCAACCCCAAAGCTTCTGTTATTATTACACTTATTTATACACTTCATGCAATATACGAGAAAAAAGTAAAGTGGAACTTTCTTTGGAACAAGATTTAGAGGTTTGCTGGTCAACGGCTTTATGGAACAAAATATGGACTAAAATCAGGAAATCTTCAAGAGCAGCGAACACCACACAAAGCCTTTTCTTTATATACAATAGACTTCTGTTATGCCGGGTCATTTTAAATGCAAGACACATTGAGTTCTCGGATACCTGTTGACATGTTCCTCCCCACATGCAGATTTACGCCATTTACTTTTTACATGTCCGCCTGTGCATAGTTTCTGGAAGAATGTATGGTCTCAAATTAACTTAATCTTTGATTCTACATGTCCTTTCTCTATCTCTCATGTGTTTTTGGGAAGTTTATCTCCTGTCTGGGCAGATTGCATTTCTAACACAAAGATAATAGACTTATTGTTAGAAGTTAACTTTCAACAAATAACCAAAAACTGGAAAGATTTCACCAAAATATCTTATCAAGCATGGTGGTACGCCGTCTGTTATAATCATGGATTAGATACAACCTTTATATACCGTATTCACATGGCAACGAAACACTTGAATGTATGGTTACCTATCACACTGTTCATTGATGCTAGTGCTAAACGCTCCTTTTCCTTGACCCCTGTCCAACAAGAAGTTTCTTAACCTCCATGACTTTCCTCAAATTGATATTATATTACTTTGATCATTTTAAACTCTCTATTGTGTTCTCTGTATGAATTGTAACTTTCTATTGTTTACACTGATCAATTTGCATATCCTTGTCATTTTCTCCTTTAAGCTATGCTAACCTGACCTGTACATCCAACTATTTTGTTCTTCAGTTTTATTTTGATTCATGTGACTATCTATTGTTCTATTGCATTTTGTATTGATACTTTAGATTTCCTCAATAAACTTATGTCTTTTAACTTAAAAAAATGAACTAGGCATAGTAAAGTTGGATAATCACCCGAAGACCAAAGCGTCCTTGGGACTATATGCGTCCATTTGTTCCTGAATCCTCTCTAGAAAAATGACCACAGTAAAATGCAACAACTTGCAGAGCCTATAGGTCTTGCATTTGCTGCCAGTCATGTGGCTTTGTCAATGTTTATTCTGTTTTATCATGGTATTTGCAAAACATTATTGTTGAAAAATGTACTTGTCCCTCATCAATCTAAAAAAAAAAACATCACTAAAAGCAAAGATATACACATTTTGGGTCTCCGAAAGCACATATTGCCATAGTGGTCCCTGTCACTGAAGGGAACTGCTTGTTGAGTCAAAGTGCTTCTTGTGAGAAGAAAGAATGCTGTCATAGTAAAATTAGCCAATGGCTGAAGTGGGCTGACCCTTTGCCCCATGTGAATGTCACAATAACTTATTATTGGATGAAGAGGGCTGCATGAAAGTATGTTGTGTATATCATTAAAGTAAAACCAAAAGGTATTGTCTAATGTTAGCTCTAAAAATGTCATCAACATATTACCCCACCGGGGGGGAGGAGCTACGACTGCAAACAAGATGGCCGCTTAGGCTCTCGGCTCCGCCGACCTCCGTATCCCGCCGCAAGATTCTGCATAATATCCTGATTTTACGCCCAGCCCCTGCGTACATGAACAGTTCCTCACTCCGAAGGTGAAATCCGGGGAATTTTATCGTCTGGTTTCGCGGAGTTACACCGTGTTGAAGATTGTGGCCTACCTCAGCAGCGAAGCCGGGGCCTCGAGTATCTGAGTGGCCGAGTGGTAGTGCAACAACAACGGCTGAGAGACCCAGGCAGGGTCCGGTCGATCGTAGTGGAGGCTTCTTTTGCGCATGGAGTTAGCAGTGACTGTTCTCTTTGCTCGGCACTGATGGAGTGGTGACCTTGCTTGCTACTGACGGCGGGCGGGGGTTCCCACCCCGCGGACCCGGTGCCGGCTCCCTCCGGGGCTCGGCGGGTCGGGGCCCTGGCCTGCGGCGATAAGCCGGATGATCGCGGCTGTGGAGAACAACGGGCTGCCGTCTACGCTTGCTTTCTTGTGATCCCTGTCGGTCCCCCCCCCGGCGACACTACTTCACTCGGTGGGAGATTATGGTCGGTCTCGGGTGTGAGACCATGGATCGAAATGTATCCGAGCCATCGCTGAGGCCATTATTGGCGGAACTCTGGGCGCTTCAATCACAAATGACAGTCTCCATGAATAAAATGGATGCAAGCCTGTCGGGATTCTGCATATGGTACCGGACCCTGCCCCACTATTTGAACTACCATCAGTAGCCATTCAACCAGCAGCCATTTTGCCTCACGGCAAGGACCCCATGGGGATGCGAACATTGGAATCACCGGACGTAGCCCTGGAAGATGGTGTCCTGGAGGTCGTGAGAGCGCCACTGCACCTTCCACTGTTATTGACTATCGAGGACTTGAATGGCTTCCTACCCCCGGAGACTTGTGTTGTAGACCTTTGTTCATCTGCTGATCGTCTCCCCCCCGTTTTGGAAATGTTGCGACCCCGGGACAAGAAACATCGAGACTGTCTTGTTGGGAGAGGGAGGCTTTCTGTATATGAAGCTCCCGTGGACTCAATTGCTGCAAGCGGTAATGGATTGACTTTCGGTGCCTTCTCTCTCCTCTATGACTTGCTTATATGCCATTGGGTCTCGTTGGGGAGGGCTTGTGTGCTGTTCCGGAAGGGACAGGGGTGAGATTACTTAACAAGGGCGGACTGAAATGCTATTGCGACTGTTCGACTTATGTGGACTTGAGTTCAGAGGCTGAGCGGTGTGTCATGGTTCCCCCTATTTACTCTCATAATGCTCGCATAACATCAGTTTCTTTGCGATAGGAGGTACCTGTTTCTGGCGGGGGGAGTAAGGGGATGGGGGCAAGTACTACTAGGCCCTTCTCCATTTTTTCTCTTTCCCTTCTTTTAGGTGTTTTAGTTTTTAGGGCAACAGGCACGCTGCTAGTGGGGTTAGGCTATAGCCATAGGCAGGGGTGCAGGGTGGGGGGTTGGACGGGTTTTTTTTTATTTTGCCTTTATTATTTTCTATGGCCTTTTTCTCCCTTCCCTTTCTTTCCTCTCGGGTCAGTATCGTCTGTGTACTATTCTGATTACACTGTGTTCTGGAATTTAGTGTTTTTTAGGTTAATCGATAGTCCGGGTGGGCAGGATCTGGAAACTGGCGCTTATGAAACTGTCTCCTGTATTGTTGTTCATTTCGCTGACTAGGTAATGGCGCCAGGGTCCCTCATATTGTTGTCTCTGCGTATATCCTGTTTCTTGGCCTGTCCCCCTTCTCCTTTAGCTTGATTGTATGGCACCTGATCCGTCTATTTCTATAATATAAAATGAAACCTTTATTATATTCTGTACACTACTCATGCATTCCAAGATAAACTTTATCCTGAATCGCTGCCGGATCTCAGGATTGTCGGCTGATGAGCTGTGTTGAACCGTGATATGTTTGGTTACATTTCTGACTAGCGGCCGGCCCCTGCGGTTGTGGGCCTATACTTGTATTTTCATAGTGTTGCAATAAAGGTTTAAAAAAAAAAAAAAAACATGTTACCCCACCACCCTGCTAGGCAACAACTGCTTCTGCTTGATATCACCAAAGCATAAATAAACCGTCTACGAATTGAACAAAAATATGGTTACTCTGCCAGACGTTCATTAGAGCATCATCATGCCATCCAATGCATAAGAGACCACAAAAATGGAAAAAGGTGTATCCCTGCCCTTCCATGCCCCACAGCCCTGCATAACATCACCAAGTGAATAAATCCCACACATCTAAAGCATAGGGCATACATATTGATTGGAGGCTGTCGAAGTGCCAATGCTTTCCCAAGCTTTTTGAGCAACCATCAGCAGAAAAGACAAAAAATAAAAAATAAACTGCTCACGAAACTGCCAAATATAATGCATGTCACCCCTCTTGTTTGATATCTACATCAAACCATTGGCGCAGCTATTAAGAGCAGACAAACAGGTTGTTTCTTTTAGTTCTTCACCTTATAGTACTACGGTTGCAGTATATGCAGACGATCTGTTGATTTATACGGCAGATTCCGCTATTTCTATTCCGAGATTAAAACATCTGCCGGATTTGGGGCCTTCTCGTGGTATTTAGTAAATCCCTCAAAAACTGAAGTGATGTGCTGGAATATCAAAGGTTGGGGTGGGAGAAATAGCCCTAGCATTAGATATCTAGGGATCTCATTTGTAAATGAGGTGGATGAAATTCCCCAGCAGAGTTTGCAAAGGGTAGCTAGAGAGATTGATCACCTTCTTGCCAGGGGAAGAACCTGCCACTAACAATTTATGGCTGCGTGTATTTAATAAAGATGGCGGTCCTTCCCAAGCTGATGTATCGTTTCAATTGTATCCCTCTGGGGTTCTCAAAATCCAGCATTAATAAAATTCTGGGGAAGTTAGTTCATTTTTATCTGGGCTGATAAGGGGGTGAGGCTGGCCTGGAAGAAGCAAAGACGCAGGCTAGATAAGGGAGTCCTGGCTCTTCCCGATTTTAATCTGTATTGTGCAGCATTCCAGTTAAAAAATGTGTGAATGCTGTTAGGGAAACCCGATAAGTCTACTAGGGGGAGCCTCTTGGGTGAAATGGTGAGAGAACGGAGTGAGGTGGGTTTAATGTACAAGTTCGGGCCCCAAGATTTTTTAAGAAAGTTTGTCTAAACATTTGAGGTCCGCGTTGACTTTATGGTACAAGATCAGGAGTATGTTCAGATGAGGGTATTACTCTGACTTCGCCCCACTATAGGACTCTCCTGGAACCACGTTATGTTTGAAAGATGGCCTAAGTCTCCCATTAAGGAGGACTGGCATCACTATCTGGGCCGATCTGATGACATCTGAGGGGTTGCTTCTATGGGAAGCTTTTAAAGTGAAAGTTGGAGATATCCTGTCCAGGTTCAAATTTGTACAATTATCCTCCTGGATTGTGGCCTCAAAGCAGGAGATAGGGGGTGACTGGCATTTGGAATTTCCTCTTCAGGATGTAAGAGCTAAGAGTAAGGAGGTCGCACTTTGGTATTGGAAACGCTTGACCATGGACGAGAAGAACTCAATGTCTCCTTACTTAGTCTGGGAGGGAGCCTTTCAAGAGATGGATCTTCTACCGGCTTGGAACATCTCTTTGAGGCTCTTGTACTCAGTTGTCAGACCAGCGTTTATAAAGAGGAACCATTTCTTTACTATCAATTGGCTCTACTGGACACCAGCTAAAATTGCTAAGTTTGCCCCTTCCTCCCCCCAAGTGTAAGCGATGTGGCTTTGTGGAAGCCAATGATGTCCATGCTTTCCTCCAGTGTCCCGGGTTGAAGCATTTTTGGGGAGGAATTGAACTTTTTTTGCGATTCATCTTCAGTGTGCTGATTGTTAGGAACCCCGTGCTAGCCCTCCTGGGAGTTGATGAGATAACACACACACTCTTGCGTTGTCAGCAGAGAGAGCTATTATTCTACTTGATTTTCATTGCAAGAAGGGAGGTCTGTAAGATGTGGACCGATCCGTTACCCCCGAAGGTGGATGACTGGGTTAGTGTGGCTGTTTCAGTTTGCGCTCAGATATGGTGTCTAAAATGGGCCATTCCTCTGATCTATGGGCCGATTTTTCTAAGTGGTGCAGAAACAAAGGGATAGGTCAAGAACTCCAATGATTACACCAAGATGCCGTAAGAAGTGATGGTCCGGTTCTTTTTTGGGACCCTGGCTGAATGCAGTAGACCGCAGGGCGGATAGATTGAGCAGTTTGAGACTTGCAGACTCCCCTGGTGATATAAGGATAAAAAAAGAGACCACAAAAATGGAAAAAGGTGGCCCTCCCTTCCATGCCCCTCGTCCCTGCACAACATAAACAAATGAATAAATCCCTATCCCTAAACCATAGGGCATAAATATTGACAGGAGGCTGTCGAAGTGCCAACCCTTTCCTAAGCGTTTTAAGCAAACATCAGCAGAAAAGACAACAAAGAAAAAATAAACTGTGCTCCCGAAACTGCCAAAGATAATGCATGTGCCCCCCATCCTCACAAATATCCAAATAAATATAATGAATTTATTTGTGCAAGTGAAGAGAGTTAGACACTACAAAGCCTAGTTGGTTTCCACAGTTGCTTTGGTGCCTCAGTTCTTGAGGATTTCTGGTACAGTTGTGGAAAATGACAGCAGGAAGACTTGTTTTAATGTGTGTTTAATCACATCGGACTCTGATCACAGCTCTAATCCGAGACACCATGCCTTCCATCCTCTGTACTTGGTAACATTTAAAACCCGCACGGCAAAGCATTACCCAGGAGATTCTTACAGGAGGCAGATACAAAAGACAGATACTTTTAAACCATCCGTGACATTATAAAAAAACAGGTGTACACGATATTGGTGAATGGTGTAAACGTGCCACTTTCACTCACTACACGCTGACTAATGCACATAATTGGGACCTTTCATACCCCCAAACTATTGTGAAGTTGAACCGGAAGTCATTAGGGACTGGGAAGAGACCTTAAATCATATCTCACAAAGTCTAATTCAAAGTCTAATGAAACATGCTAAGATTAATCAAGGTCATTTCATTTCAAAATCACTTTTTCAAATTCACTAAACCAAGACACACAAAAAAAATCAATGAACAAGAGGATGCTTTGTATGAAACATGAACACATGTTTAGAATGATATCAGTCTGAAATATGATTGAGGTAGAATCAAAAATGTAAATGGAATAAACAAAATTACAGCAAATTTGACATAAAAATGACTTTATGATACACACCAACTTTTATAAGTGCACTACATTACATCGTGTCCAAATATCTCCATAAATCTCAAGCACTGGCAAAGACTAGACGAGACCTTAAGATGGTTAGTGAAGCATGTACACCAGTCATATATGTCACCTGCATGGCTTCCACTCTTCTTGGAGCCTGCTTAAATTTTCATGTGTTTATGTGGGCTTTGACACCATTATACCACAGCTGCCCACAAAATGAGAGAATTTACCACCAGTAAGCCAGTGCCAGGTTTATGCTACAGTGACAATACAGGTGTATGACAGAATACTGCCAACAAACATATCACAATACAAAATATCAGCCAAAAAAATATTGAGGACAAAAATATCAACTTCACATACTTTTTACATAAAATAAAAAATAGAGACTACAAAATGTTTGAACTGCCATTAAAAAAAGGTAATTATCTTGAATTGTAAACATTAAATATTATATTATCTTTAACAAAATATTAAATATAAAAATATAAATATAATTTACTACATACGAATAATATTATTATAATATAAAAATACATACAAAATTAAATATGTTTTAATACAAATATAAAATACATATAAATCAAATAACATACTAATACATTTTAAAAACATTTACAAACTCTATGGATTAAAATCATTAACAAAACAATGCAATTATTACAAGTAACCCAATAATTAATTCCCAAATATTACTCCAAAAAAATATTATTTAAATTAAAATAACTTGGAATTGAATGACAAAAAATTTATAAGCAAATTACAAAAAAGTCACAACAAAATATTCAACTTGGAAGAGTGAGATTCTTGGCTCACACTCCAGCCTGAACAACAGTAGGACACTTGGACATTGGAGGGGTCAGATTTTCTATTTCAACTCCAACATAAGCAACATTAGAGAAAGGGTTGGACTTTGAAAGGGTAAGAGCTACTATTCCTACTCCAATGTAAGCAACAGTAGAGAAGGTTTTTGACTTTAGAGGGGTCGAATTTACTATTTCAACTGCAAGGTGAGCAACATGGACTTTGGAGAGGTCAAATTTACTATTCCCTTTCACTCCAACTTAAGTAACGGTAAGGAAAGTATTGGACTTTTCAGTGAGGTCAGATGTACTATTCCCACTCCAACGTAAGCAACAGTAGCGAACTTGTTGGATATTGGGAGACTCAGATTTACTAGTCCAAGTCCAACATAAGTAACAGTAGGGAACTTGTTGCACATTGGAGGGGTCAGATTAACAAGTCCCGTTCCTGTGAGCAGTAGTACAGAAAACACTGGGCTTCAGAGGGACTAAATTTACTCTAGGCCCATCACACTGAATGACGCAAGCAAACATGTTCTAGTGTGAATAACTCTAAGGACATTGTGGAAAGCTGAGGTCATTGCGAATGGCACTTTCTTGGCATGCTCTGAAAAGGCATAGAAAGAGAGGATTACAATAGTCCAACCGGAAACAATGAAAGAAATAGTCAATTTATTAACAAGGGCTTGAGATGACTCTTTAAACAGGGCCCATGGAAAGCTCGCACTGTCGCACACTGACATTTTTCCGAGCAGAGACAGGCTTTCAGTTCGGAAAATAGTCTTCCTGTTTGTTACCACTGCAGACAAATGTAAACCGTTATGTCCCCTTGATGTTTTGTGTTTCTCTTCTTTTTTTTCACGTCTCTGCTTCCTAAAAACACTCCTCGAGCAGGATGGCTTCACGGGTCGGGTTCGAAGAGAGAGGGTTGTTGGGAGTTACAGGAAATTAAAAAATTCTTGCAATACCAGCCCACTACTCAAAGTCAGCCTGCGGTATCCCAGAATCCCCTCTGCTCTGAAGTCGTGCCAGCTCTGGTTGCGCACCGCCGTTCCAGGGCCCGATAATGGCTCCTATCGCTGTCGATTAAAGCCACATTGGCTTCTGTGTTTTGTACATTTGGAAACTCATTACCAGAGTCTTCTCTCTTCTAGGAGGGCCTGCGGCCTGGCCGCTTTAGAGCAAGAAGTAAAGCATTCCTAGTCACATAGAGTGGGAATAGTGCAGCTTTCATGCAGGGGAGGAGGGGGGCGCAGATCTGGAGCAAGAGGATACGCAGGGGGGTCTCCAGTCTAAGGTTTTCGACTTGCGCGCATCCAATTTTTCATTTTAATCTGTTCTCTGCGGTCTCGGAGCCATCCCTCACTTGTCTGGCAGAGCCTACAGGGTTGAAGAGGAGATTGTTTCTAATAATAATACTATCTGGCACTTATGTAGAGCACATCAGAAAAAGAATGTTCTTCTGACGCTTAAACAATGGGGACTGTATCATTGCCTGGCTCAGGGGTACTCATCGACCTCAGAATGATGGGAGGGCGAGTAGGCCCTGCCAAGGTTAAAACCTTTGTCCCCAGGAAAATGCACATCATTGGAGGGGCGTTCAAGTTTACACGAATAGCAGATTCCTTATTGTGGAGATGGCCCTTGCTGTTTTCTTCAAAGATAATACGTTGTTAGAAAAAGTACTGGACCCATGGGCCCTTGTTGCTCAAGATTTTTTTTATGAGGGCCTATACCTAGGAAATAGAAATGGGGAGTGCCTAGAGGCCTCATTGAAGTTCAACACGACGTGCTCAAATATATGAATGTGAATACAATGAAAAAAACTGTGTGTAGGTGTTTATTCATCTCTGCATGTGAGTGCATGAGGGTGGGGGGCAGGTGGAAATTACGGTTGACCTATTGCAAATGGTTTTAATAGAAGTTTCTAAAAGCATATAGAGTTTGGGGTATTTAGTAAGTGGAAAGGGCAAGGAATGTGCTGATGGTTCAGACAATGCGACTGTAATCCAATAAACACTGTTAAAGGACAATAACCAACACAACTGAAATTTTCTATTCGGCAGCCCATGGTATGGCCAAAACCCATATTGCAGCAATTTTATATAGACCAAAATTATTTGTATATGTCCAAGTGGAAGTTCCATCGGAGTGTGTAAAATTATGTATGTATGTATGGCTGCGCATGTGTGGGTGTGCGTGTTTGAGTTTGCCTGCATGGGTTGATGTGTGTTTTAGTATGTGTTTCTTTGAGCATGTGTGTTAGAGTCTGAGTGTGTATGTCTGGGTGAGTTTCGGTTTTTCTTACTTTGCTTATGAGTATGGATACGTGTCACAGTGTGTGTCTGTGGGATTGGTGTATGTTTTAGATTGTGTGCAGTTACTACTAGTAAATACATATATATATAGGTTTGAGATGTGTCTAGCACAAGTTAGAGAGGCATGTATTCCTGATTGTGTGTACTTGTGTGCTTGTCTCATTGTGTTTCTGTGCCAGTTTGTACGCATGTATAGTTGAGTACATTTCTGTGACTGTTTTTGTCCGTGCATGAATGTATAAATGTCTGAGTGTTCGCCTGATTTCACTTTTTGCGTGTTAATACATGTGTAATTAACTAATGTGACAGGTGTTCAATTAAATAACAATTAAATGGCTATGTGTAGATGGGCATGTTTATGCATTTGTCAAAGGGCTCATGCCCTTGTATTTCTGGGTCTATTGGCCTTTGTTTAAGTGTGTACATGTGCGTATCTGTGCGAAAGTGTGTCAGTGTGGTAACATCAATGCAGGTTTGTGTATGTTAGAGGGTGTGCTTCTGTCTATTTACTAGAGTATCTGTGCAAGGGTCTCCATGGGCGTCAATTCACAAAAATTCCAGGGGTAGTGGAAGTGACTTCACATGCCCCATTGTAAAAAAGGGTTCCAAAGACAACCAGTAACCAAAGACCCTTTTATGTTGCCCGGCGGTATCGCCTCTATGACCCACCAATATTAATCAATGAAGAAGCAGGCGCTGGAGACTGGAAGGCAGGAAACGAGGATTTTATTCTCTCCGGAGGAGAACACATCAATTCAGACAGCAAGTATCGTCACGAGGTGCTCTACCCACATCTCTGAGGCCTGGCCTCTTATACTAGGGTTTATGACCTTTATTGCACATAACACATTCTCGCAACACGTCGATAGTTGAAAGAACATCCTCGGAATCTCCCCTTCAGGCCCGTTCCCACATACATTTACAGTTGGATTCCCCACCCCGGTCACAACAGGTGATGGTTGCCGCACAGCAGGGCATTCCGCCGATTCACGGAATGCATGGGGTTGATCGGATCTCATAGGGTGGGGGCTTTGATCGGTTCGTGGGTCTTTTGATGGGGAGGGGAAGCTTCCTACTGTACGGGGTAATAAACAATATCCGCAGGGTCAGGTGGCGGTCTGGGAACAAGGAAGACAAACGGGGACACAGGAAAAAGGGGGTTTGCATCAAAAGGATCTGAGGCCATAAAAGGAATGAGGGGAGGTGTCGCGCTGGGAACAGGATGGGATTCCGTGGTGAAGCTGCGCTGAAGGGGGTTTATGACCCAAAGCATGAGAGAGCGGGGGTTGTCAGTGTGCGGGGGGAATGCTTGCGAGGCTAAGAGAGAGAGAGAGACGCGCTGGCTATCAGCGAGGGGCAGGGAGGCCATGGTGCTCAAAATGGCTGCCGCTTACGCGCACGAATGGGCTTGAAAAGGGGCAAGATGACGCCGATAATGTTCACCAAGTTTGTGTTAATTTTCCACAGTCCTCCCTTTAACATTTCCAAGACATCTTGCTGGCCTATTTCCTATCTATACCGATATGCAGCGATCATAAGTAAGGGAGAAGGGACTTAGGCAAAAGAACTGTACATAAACATCACATTATAAACATCATATTGAAAAATCTCATCATCTAGTAGGCGGGTTCATCGTTAAGTTGTTTGCAGAAAAAAGTCATCGTAATGCAATATCAGACTAGAATTACGTAGCGAGGGCGTTAGGTACAGATCATAGATACTTATAGTCATTTGGAATAAGAACTGGTAAGTTATCATATAAGTAAGTCCTTTTTGCATTCGGCGGGTGCATAGTTAGTCCAATGGTGATTGGGAGAGAAAGGAGATACAGTAAAGATATCAGAGTTCTCGTTGTCTTTTGTCGTCTTCTGTTGGCACCGTTAAGTACCTGGATTACAACTCGGTCTGTCAACAGGAATGTTCATGTGGATCGAGTCGTTGGAGGTCTGCGGGCAGGGGTACATTTTGTTTTGTTTCGCCAGACCTCATAGGAGAAATGCGTTACGGTTTTGGAGCAGGTGCATCTTCTTCCGTAATGCAGAGCATAGATTTGCAATGGAAAATGCAATTGTTCCAGAATTGTGAGATCTGTTTGTTTCTTGAGTCTGTGTGGTGGGCATTTCCTGTCGCTTCCATCATCTTCGAGGCGTTCAGCAGCGGGTAGAACCACATACTTCGTTCATCTTCTCTTTAGAGGCGACCCTTGGTGGAGTTCTAGGTCACCGTTCTAAGATTAACATAGTTCGTGGTCTACTTAGTCGGAGCTCCCTCCCTTCTGACGCAGGGAGTACTCTTCTCTGGGTAGCTCAGTAGGATTTGGAGGAACTTGGGAGTTCGGGTGGAAAGGTGCGGGTGTGAACAGTCCTTATGGTAGGTCGGAGGAGGAGGGGATGGAGCAAGGCCAAGTCGGGAACAGATCAGGGGGGCGGAGAGTTTTCGACAGGCGGGTCCGTAACCATGTTCAGAGAGCGGGGACCTTTTGGCACACGTTGATCATAGAGCAGGGGCTTCAGGTCAGCCCTTTCCTTAGCTTTGTCTGAAACAGTGCCCCGTCCTGCGTCTCCTTACTGCTGTGGTCTCGCCTCGGCCTCCGTCGCTGATGTTCCACAATCCGCAGTCAGGCCGCGTGCTCCCACATCCGGTCTCTTTCTCCTCCGACAGTGATACCCTTAAATGAGTTTTGAAAAGACAGTCTTTAGAGATATTGCAGAAGAAGGTAATTACATAAGTCTATTTCTCTCCCAACACCAAGCAACTGGGGTAAGCACTCGCTACATTTGAGATTTTTGCGGCTAACGTATAAACAATTGATGATGGGTTTGCTGGATTCCTTACGACTTTCTTTTGTTGGCTAATTCTTTGGCGCTTTGATAGTTATTACGTTCATTTGTAATAGGTACGAGGTCTGGTACTCATTTATTGCATACGTCTATTATAGTAGATGTCAGTTCTTCTGGTAGAGACCCATTTCCCTAGTACGAGTCTTGCAAGGCTAGGCTGGTCTTCAGGACCTTGTATTTTACGAAAAAGTGCAACGTGCTATTCACCATAGTCTGATAGGCATCCTTCTGAGGGGTGAACATAGGCTAAACAAGTCTGCATTACATAAAAACATCTTATTTTCAACAAGGCTTACTGCAACAAATTCTTTCGATTTTCGATCTAATTTTCAACTTTGCACACATCTTTCTAACTTTCTATATAAATCCTCGCAACCTGGTTACTACAAAAAAACTCGGGGGGTGGTTTGCGATAATTATTAAACTTATCCTCGGGGAAGGAGGGATCTTATGGAAAACAATTGGGAACACAGTGAATTAGAGCAGGGGCGTTTTTCAGGCTCTCGTTCAGGGCAGCTGACACCAAACTGGGGGCATTTTGGGAAGACGGGGGTGTCTCGATCATTTCTTACTGTTTGGGGTATGGGGACAATTTGGAATGGGGATGGTCGCATTACCACAGACATATTTTATCATAGAAGCCACTGACAAATAGTTCCCTGGTTGTGGGTCAAATTTGGAGAACCTTAGTTGTCTTACCTGTCCTTTTCCTTTCGGTCAATTTAAATTTCATCCATATTTTAGTAGAAAAGGAGAGGTAGTAACGTGGTACCGATACAATTTTATTTAGGACAAATTTGTGCAAATACTTGTGGTATTTGGGGCCAATCAGGAGGTGCACCAGGTTCGTCAATTAGGTGCCAGTCGCTAGGAAGAGGGAAAGTGTGGAGGGGTGAAAGAGTGAGAGAGAGAGAGAGAGAGAGAGAAAGAGAGAGAGAGAGAGAGAGAGAGAGAGAGAGAGAGAGACAACAGGCCAAACAGTACACGTGGGACATGGAGAATGACCGTGTATTGTTTGGGCTATTCAGTGCGTTACCCAACGTTAGACGTTTCGGGTCTGTGTTAGGATGTAGAAAGCATGCAGTTTTGGGACAGAAGAGCATTAGATCAGGTACAAAAAAGGTCGTGCATTGGGTAGGGCGTCTTTTTGTGTCGTCTTGCAGCGTTAGTCCGTTTTCATGCATCGGGCGTGACGTGGCTCCAGATCCCTTACGATACTCTAATCGGGATTCTAATGTAACCTGCAGAGGGAAAAAAGGAGGGAAAGGGGGAGGTGGGGGGACAACATTCGAACACATCAAATGTACGGGCACGAAAGTCCTTTACTTACCGCATACTCGTACTTATCTCTTCGGGATATAATCCTTAGGGTCTTGGTCTCCGAAGTCAAGGGGGCGGGCAATGTGATAGGTGGTTCATGGGGAGGTTCGAGGATGGCATTAAGGGTCGTGCGTAGAGAAACGCTTAAAAAGGAATCAGAGGTGCCTAGCGTGAGGTACCCGGTTTTGTAGATGTATCCGGCCTTCGGGATCCTTGAATCATTCCCAAAGCTGTGAGGTTCTAAGGCATATCAGTTCTTCGTTTATCCCGGTACCTTAGTACCTTCGACCACCATATCTTAATAACATTTTATCAATCACCCCGCTTTACTTTACCCTTTCTCAGAAGTCGAGGTCCTTCTTCATACGTTAGTTCCTGAGCTTAGTCGCATATTTTGGAGGCAACGTATCATACCTGGGATCCGATCATCAATCCGGGGCCGAACAACCATTTCTCGGATAACCTTAAAAAAAGAGCAGAACGGTTGCGCACAGAAAAACCCTCCCACCGATACCCGCATTTACAAAAGTATGCGATGCCTATTCATAGTTTTTAAGACCTTTATTTGTATAATCATTCAGTACGTAAAATGTGAGAGCACAATCATAATTTGGCCTGACATGTCGTCGATAGAAGCACATACAGTAGGGGGTTATTTTATAGCACAAGAACATGTAAAAAGGCCTAATTTATTATTTGCAAGTAACTAAAAACATTTCATTGCGTGACGAGGGAATCAGGGGCATTTTAGTTCATAAATGGAAACACAGTCAAGCTCATCGGAATCGCATTTCCTAGATGTAAACCGTGGGTGTGCATCATAAGCGACGTTATGTACCAGTTACAATAAATATCAAAAATATAAATCGTTCATTGAAATCAACATTTTCACGGAACCCCTCTCAAACGTTCGCCAAGTGAACCCTCCTCCCTTTCCCCTCGAGTGCACAATGGTTCGTATATATATCTTAGTACATCAAGTTTCATTAGTTAAGGAACACCACGGGGCGTCCGTTAGTTTCCATTGATACCGCCGCCATTTTGGGCGAGGCCGGTTTAGTCCGGAAGTAGCATCAGGGGCAAAAATGTCCCCGACGATTGGCGGTTGGACCAGGGTCCCTTTCGGCAGTTCAAAAAAACTGTGCTAACAGAGGGGCTGGTGGCGTGGACCGTCAATCAAGAGAGGGAGGGGGTAGAGTCTTTCTTACCGGGTCATGTTGATGTTCAGCCAGAACTTACTCGAGTTCGTTAGCCCATAATGTTCCTGGGTGGTTCAGACGGAAGCTGATGCAGACACGAGAGCACCGCCATCTTGTTGCTGTGCCGTGGTTATTTTATTTGAGATCAATGCAGCTGTTCCTCACCGGAAGCCTGAAGGGGCTGAGGGCTCTTGGGACTTTGGTAGAATCTTCAAAGTCGAGGGGATGTTTGTCGATGGTGGGGGCTTGCGCCCAGGTGGGCAAGTGCCCGAGTTGCAATTTCGGACAAAGTTACTCCAGCGGCCTAGACCCGCCTTTCGAGGGCCCAGACGCCATTTTGAGACCCTGCGGCAGCCACCTTTGTCGTATCCATCAGGAGTGGAAGAAACTTCTTGTGATGGCGAAAGACAGAGCATCATGCTGCTGGAGCAGGACATTTTGGTTCGGGGCGCCAGGGTGCAGCAGTGGAGCCTTCGTCTGGGGAGGTGAGAGAGGCTCGTCCGTGCCGCCTTCCTCTCCCGGCGCATCCTACACCGTCCCTTTGAATCAGGGGCGCACATGATGACCACCCTACACCCCTGATTCCGACTCTTGGGGGACCACTGTACATCCGGTGCTCCGTAAATATGCCCGTCGGACATTGTATGTCCTGTACTATGCAAGTATACCTGTCGGGCATTGTATGTCCTGTGTTGCGGAAATATACCAGTCGGGCATTATATTTCCTGTGCAGCGTAGGTATATGGCCGTCGCCCGGCTGGAGGACATCGGTGCCGGACCAGGGCAGGGAAGCCTCCTACCTGTGGAGGTGGAAGAGGCTCGTCCGCGTCGCCTCTTCCTCCCTGCCCACCCTGCATCCGTTCGATGGAGAAATTCGTGATGGCCGGACCAGGAGATACAAGGGAGGGGGTCATTTTCATCCGCCCCCTCCCTACTCGCGGCCCGGGGGACGCCATCCCTGGAAGGGTAGTATGGAAAGACCATTTCATTGCCTGCTTGGTGGAGCCTCCAGGACCTTCTCGCCGGCGATCTCCTTTTGGCTCATGGCTGCTGGTAGGCCCCGCCCCACACGTGCTATGTGTTTCGGATGGGCGGGACCATCGAACTGTTATATTTCGAGGACTTCCGGAGTGAGCATAATATGTTTTGTTTTGTTTTTTTCTATTAGTCAAGTTTGTTTTTTTAGAGAGTTCTACTAGTTATTCTATTTACTGTTGGTTGTGTGTTTTCTTTACCGTAATTAAATCCTAAGTTATATAATAGATGCTTGGCTTCCTTGAGTCTTTTCTCTAACGGGGGGTTGTTTACACTGGCCTGCAGTTGTGTTTGCTTTTCAGAGTGGGAGAGCAACAGAGAGCAATCAGTCCCAGAACTCTAACATGTCGTTAAAATTGGTCTGACGAAATCTGTGCCATCGAGCATAATCAAACGGGGTGGTTCTATCTGTCCTGTCCGCACTAGTCTGATTGGTTTTTATTTCGCGTCTTTTCCCTTTCTGTCGGCCTGTCCTTTCTGTCGACCCTCCGTTCTTACCTATGCTCTGCAAAGTCGGGCATTGGGCTTTCCAGTGCCCGAGGCATTTACAGAAAGCACATTGGTTCTGTTTTAAATCTATTCGTCCTGTGCGCAGTGTCGGGGGGTTACCTTCGGGTCGTTGTGTCCCGGGGTTGACTTGTCGGCACATCCCTCTACACCGTTCTCTTTCCATGTCTACTCCTCGGGACTGTGCCATCGCTGGCCCTTCCCTTTGCCTACTAGACGTTTGGAGGGTTGTCCGTCGTGTCCCTTCACCTTTTCTGAATTCGTCGCCTTCCCTTCGTCGCGTGGCTTCTTTGCGCCACATACCGAGACTATCGAGCATAATAGGTGTTGTTTCATTCCTACGAAGGGCTATTTCTACCGTTTCTATTTTGTCAAGATCAAAGGATCCTCTCAGTGGCCACTGACTTTCTCGATCCTTTTTCGTATATTTATGCCACAGCTCACTATAGGCTATAGCGATCAATCCATGCTTCATGAACATGTCCTTATTAGGGGTGCCTTCCAGCGGAGCCGGATGGTTCATCTCTAATAAGCGGTCCGGGTTAAACAGGCTACTAACCAGTGGGGAGAAGACAGGCATGACGGATCACAATGGGATAATAGTCAGCACTACCTATCTTATCACTGCGCGCAAAGACTAGACAGAATATTTCTATTCTACGTTGTTTGCACGTAGTGAATACCTCATGAACCAATCTTGAGCAATCAATGTTAGGTCAAAAATAAAAAATCAATATGGTCAATGGGAAGAATAAGTAGGCTCGCAAAGGTTCGCGTCACCTACCCTTTCACTATCTGTAAAGAGGGGACCTATTCTTCCCTGTTTGCAGACAGAGAATCTCCAGAAAACAATCTATAACAGTTAATCAATGTTAGGTCAAAAATAAAAAATCAATATGGTCAATGGGGAGAATAAGTAGGCTCGCAAAAGTTCGCGTCACCTACCCTTTCACTATCTGTAAAGAGGGGACCTATTCTTCCCTGTTTGCAGACAGAGAATCTCCAGAAAACAATCTATAACAGTTAATCAATGGGGGGGGGGGGCAATTGTTCAGTGGGGGGGGGAGATAGGTCCGACGGGTGCGTACCTATCCTTCGCTGTTTATAAAGGGAGAGCCTGTTGTTTCTCCGTTTGTAGACAGTGAATCTCCAATAAATTAACAAAAAGTAATACTAGTATTTTCTCATCAATTATCAATCACTTTCAATTATCAATCACTTTCGCAATTTGTCGTGTTTACACGACCTTACCCGGACCGCATGGACAGTTTCTTGTCTTCCGAATCCAGCGCCCGATCGTCCTCTTCTCTTCGTACTTCTCGTGGCACTCCTGATGGTTCCCAGTCAGGACCGCAGATCACTCGAGAGAGGTCTGTTCGGAACCAGTGAAGTTCGGATGATTGGCTGTCAGACGAGGGTCTATCGGACAGGGTACCTTCCGATCGTTGCAGTCGTTCACTCTGTCGTCAGGACCTCTCCCACTGGATCCACGAGTCGCTGATGGGCCCCACGTTTGGGACGCCAATTGTAAAAAAGGGTTCCAAAGACAACCAGTAACCAAAGACCCTTTTATGTTGCCCGGCGGTATCGCCTCTATGACCCACCAATATTAATCAATGAAGAAGCAGGCGCTGGAGACTGGAAGGCAGGAAACGAGGATTTTATTCTCTCCGGAGGAGAACACATCAATTCAGACAGCAAGTATCGTCACGAGGTGCTCTACCCACATCTCTGAGGCCTGGCCTCTTATACTAGGGTTTATGACCTTTATTGCACATAACACATTCTCGCAACACGTCGATAGTTGAAAGAACATCCTCGGAATCTCCCCTTCAGGCCCGTTCCCACATACATTTACAGTTGGATTCCCCACCCCGGTCACAACAGGTGATGGTTGCCGCACAGCAGGGCATTCCGCCGATTCACGGAATGCATGGGGTTGATCGGATCTCATAGGGTGGGGGCTTTGATCGGTTCGTGGGTCTTTTGATGGGGAGGGGAAGCTTCCTACTGTACGGGGTAATAAACAATATCCGCAGGGTCAGGTGGCGGCCTGGGAACAAGGAAGACAAACGGGGACACAGGAAAAAGGGGGTTTGCATCAAAAGGATCTGAGGCCATGAAAGGAATGAGGGGAGGTGTCGCGCTGGGAACAGGATGGGATTCCGTGGTGAAGCTGCGCTGAAGGGGGTTTATGACCCAAAGCATGAGAGAGCGGGGGTTGTCAGTGTGCGGGGGGAATGCTTGCGAGGCTAAGAGAGAGAGAGAGACGCGCTGGCTATCAGCGAGGGGCAGGGAGGCCATGGTGCTCAAAATGGCTGCCGCTTACGCGCACGAATGGGCTTGAAAAGGGGCAAGATGACGCCGATAATGTTCACCAAGTTTGTGTTAATTTTCCACACCATGACTTTCACTTTCACTCACACATACACATGCTTGCACATAAACACGCATTCACATGCACAAACACTCACTCATACACACACTCAAAACATCAAACACGCACACAACATACGTACATTGAAAATCTTTTTTTTTACTTACCTCAGCTGGCAGGGAAAGTCATATGCCAGCTATTTGTACTCCATTTTTTAAATTAAACTAATAGTGAATAGTGTGAAATTATTTATTATTAATATCACCGACGTCCAAAATGAAGAGCTGCTGCGTTCCTGGCACTGATTTTGCCACTGCTGATGCTCGGGATTGCATGGCAGTGACAGGGGTCACAAGGGCCATGCCAATGGTCTCAGCAGCGAACTCTAGTAACCCCTAAATGATGTCAAAGAGTGTCTGCCTGACTGTGTGTCTCGTAAAATGTATCTTAGGCACTATCTTTGCAGTTGTAGATTTAGCTCTATTCCTGTGTGCTCTGATGCATACTGAAGACTCTCTGTAGCCCTATGAGTCGCCCAGGAGTTGGGCGGGTCAGGGACAGTGTGAACCTGTAATCACAAGGCAATCTATCCCAGAGACAAGGTTCAAAACAGCATTTCAAAATTTAGTTAAGTAAAGAAAGGACTGACTCAAAGTTCTAGAAAACCATGAAGGTTTATTACAAGGTTAAAAAAAATACAACACACAAATAATGAAGTGCAGACGTTTCAAATCCCATTTAAATACATACAATCATTGCCATGGAGGAGATCAGTAATAGTAACAATGCAGAATAAAATCAATAATAGAATAAGACTCAAATCTGCAGCAAAATCCATATGAAATCGGGTAGTATCCCCAGTAGAAACCAAAAAGTAGTTGTTCATCTGCAAATTCAAGGTTTTATACATCCCTTTTCTCCATAAGAAAGCCGTAGAACTGCAAACTCATCATGGTGTGAGATTTTCAATTAATCAATTTACAGTATACCAAATCGTCATAGAACCCTACCACGTTACCACAGATGCACTACATGACGATTAAGCCCCTCTAACCGTATGTCACCTGGAGGTGTCACAACAAGCTAGGTATGTAAACAACAGTGTACCATTGTGAATCAATGCAATCTCACATGCAAGTAGACGGTCTTTGAAAATATGTAGCAAAGCTAGAGGCTCTTCTTTGAGAACAGAATAATTCAGACATAAATTCACATCTTGTTGAACTACATACAGAAGACATATAAACAGAGAAAAGAGTAAAGATGTGACATCTATTTTAAACAAGATGGCGTTGAGACCCAACTGAGGCCTCATAATCATAAGCCAGGAAAAAACACGTTGAGATGTCATAAAAATGTGCTTCAACAGCAATAGCTCCATTTCAGTATGCACACATGGATTCAAGTGTTGAATAATTGAGCTGCACGCTACTAATAATGGACATTTTGATTTAAATACACAAAAGCTCCATCAATACTTACATAAATCTGTCTGTAGAAACAAACGTGATTGTGTAAATATGTGAGGGTACACTGTATGATGTGAGTGGGTGAGTGCTTGTGTGTATACGTCTTATAATGGAAATATCTATGCAAGTCATTATATTTATGAGTGTGTTCATTTACTCCTGTATACATTATCTGACAAGCAGGGCTCATGAGCGAGGCTTAAGAGGCAGTGGAAAGGGAGAGGAATACAGAATAATAGGAGCACTGCATGACAAAAACACAATATTTTGTAAAATATACATTTTTTAGGGCTTTCAAAACAGATGAAAGAGTGTGTGATTTTGTCAGTGTATGTGTGCCAAAAACCCAGGTGAAATCTGACAGATACCTCACCGAACCCGACTGAAAGTACCTGTACCCAACTATTGATCTGAAAATACATTTATTAGGGGGGATGTAACATCCCAAACAATCCCCAAAGGTACAACCATGCCTGTAATAATATAGTATTGTAACCCACTGCTGAGGGCTATAATGTTTGTTTAAGGCCTCAAACCCAAGTTATAGGCCTGAGTTGCAGGTGAGGACCTAAAACAAGTATGAGGGTGGTTTGCCACCAGTGTAGCCCAAGGAAGGTATTTAATGCTGATAGAACATTCCATCCACTGATAGCAGAATGTTCTCAATTAAAAAGGGAGAACCAGACACATAACATTAAGATGTTGGAGCAATAGCCATCATTGGTCTGAGTCACTTCATTGTCTTGAGTGGAGATCAAACATTTCAATGTTCTAATACATCCATGCGTGTATCTCAGTGTGTATCTCTGCAATAGTGGGCGTGTTTGTGCTCTCTGCATGTGGATATTCATGAGTGCATTTGTGTGTGTGTATAGATATATGGGAATAAACTGTACGATGTGTGTGTCTATGAGAAATTGAGAGTGACAGAGGCATATGTGGTTATGCCTTGCTGTATGTTTTCAGAAGTGTATTTGCCTCTTCATCAGTCTATGATGAACTGGACTAGGTATACATACATGTGTGTGTGTGTGTGTTCATATGTCCGTGTTTGAATGTCTATATGTGGGAAAATGTCTGACATGATCAAATTTGTGGTGCATTATGCAGGCATACATGTGTATTTGCTTGTGTGTTTTCCTTAATATTTCATCAAGTGTATAGGGACGCTAAAGTTTACACTTCTCTTGCAAAGCCCTAAAACGTTGGCCTGTTCAAGGCCCCACTAAATCCACCAGAGGCCCCATAATCTTCTCGTTTTCTGAACTGCACTTTGTGGATATGAATTCTGCACAATATTCACTGAGGGTTAGATACATTGTGATGGTTAGCATCTGCATTCAAACTCCATACACAAGATTTACTCAAGCATTTATATTTTAATCTTTTAATCTGCCTAAAAATCCACCCCTCCAGAAATTAATTCACATTTTTATGTTAGCTTGTTCCCATAGAACTTGCTACTGCAAGTTTGGCAATTTGTAGAGCCTTGATTAGCAGAGTTTACTATTATCCAATTCTAAGGTAAGCATCTCATTGGCCTGTGAAGGATATACGGCTACGCCATCTCTGTCAGGATTTAGTCCTGTGAACCGCAGCTTACACAAGAATGTCTACAGAGTGTGTCATATCACATACTCAACATCTTCAGCTATTTATTTATGAATCGGCCAGTCAGTTTGGCCACCTTCTCATCATTGTTCTCACTCATCTGTCCATCCATTTTTCTCCATATACAAAATGTCTATCCTTATGCTATGTTCGGATTGCCTTTTGTAAAGCATTCAAAAGCCAAACAGGTCCCTGGTGATAACAAAAATAGACTCCAGGAATGAAAAGCAGCTTAGTATGTGGAAAGAGTAATAATTTCATGTTTTTTTGGAATGCAATAATATTGGGATTGAGATGTTGAGTTAGCAGCCAGATGTTACTCACAGTGGGGAAAAGTACAGACAAATCCATGCATCCTGCGCTCTCTTTCCAATTAAGAGGGATACTCAACAAGCGCAAGGGTTCCCTGTAGACATTCGTTTTTAGGATCGTAAAGCATCAGCTTTGTTCCAGTAATTCTATTCTATTTATTTCTAGAAATTTTTAAAGTGTGGCAATCACCCATAAGAGTATCTTGGCGCTGTGAGAAAGATTGGTGAAAGCACATATGTTAAAGAACAAGCAGTCAGGTTTTAGGGCCTCACGAAAGGACAGATTGTCATAGACCTACTAAATATTCAGTGGAAGAGAATTCCACTGTTTTTGGGGCGGGTGCAAATAGGTTAACCCCCATACTCTGGCAGTGAATTCAAGGAACCTTAAGCTGCCGATGATAGGATGACCTGAGAGTTCAAAGAAGCGAGTACGATATCAGTTTAGCTTACAGATAAAATTGTGCGTAAATTATAAAAGGCTTGAAGGACCAAGAGTCTTCAAAAGAATTTGTTTTAAAAATGTAAGCCAATGTAAAGGGACCATATGAGGTGAGATGGGACAATCTTGAGAACAGTCAAAGATAAGATGAGCAGCCATGTTTTGAATTTACTTAGCACATAAGCCCTTATAGTGTTGGAGTGTACTACTATGCAGCTAGATGAGACAGATAGGAAATAAACAATTTTCAAAAGGAGATGGAGTTGGGAGAGGCAAGGTGAGGATATGTCCCTGATCTGAGAGGATAGAAAATATGTTTGTCAACCTAGAATCCTAAGTTGCTCATGTCTGTGACTGGACTAGGTGGACAGCACATTTCTACTGACAATCAGTCAGATGACCAAGTGGAAAATGTTTTCCAAGAATGTCAGAGCTGATTTTAAGAAATGTATTGATTATTCAGGTTACAACAGCAATTTTGGAAGTTGATACATAGTTTTCAGAGGAGTCATTCAGGCTAAACATTATGAGCATATCATACCTGTAAGTCATGAAAGACGAACCATAGTTGTGGATAAGATGAGCCAGAGTACAGACACAGATATTAAAACGTGTGTGGCTCAAAGAACAGCCCTGAGGTACTCCATGCTCTGACATCCTAGATTTAGAATGAAAAGGCAATAGATGAATTGTCTGGGTACAATCATAAGGATAAGAAGATATCATGAAAGGGCTTTGGAGGATTATGAAAAAAAATAGTATGGCGGGTCATGAGAGGACTTTAAAATTGCTCTGTCAGTACACAAGTTGCTGTGGAGAGTGATTATGGTTTCAGGAACCAAGGATCATATGTGCAGCAGCATGCTTTACTACCTCGAGTGTACAAAGCAATTCGTTTGGTAAATCCAAGTAGAAGGAATAGGCGGAATCAAACAGAGATCCAGGAATTGATCCGACTGCCACACTTCCAAGATTAAACAAACTAAAATACATCTGTGCAACTTGATCTTAAAAAACAAGATGACTCAATTGAGATGCTCTATTCCCTGTGAGAGAGTCTTAAGCTTGGCGCCCAATTCACCAAGATTGGTGTATGAGTAGGTGTGGCTTACTATTGTAATATCCCTGGCCTACCCATGAACTTCAGAAGTAGGTCAGGAGTACTCCTGGTATACTCCTGACGCACTAGCTGGAATTCCCGAGTAAGCCATGAGTAAGCCACAGAAAAATCTTTGTGATTCAGGTTGACAAGGTTTTACATCGTCTGTCAGCCTAGGACCACTATGGAACTTCTCACACTAACATGATCTCTGTCTTCTCTGTGTTTAACTTCAGCCTCTTGCTCGTCATCCACTACCATACAATATAGGAAATTTGCTACCCTGCCAGTCTACTTATTCACTCATGATTCAATCCAAACTCTGCCACAGTGTATACCACTTGCCTCTAAAGCTCTTCTTTACTGTGTTCTGATTGGATGATTTGTTTCCTTCTACTGCTTGCAATCAGGAAACAATTTTTTTTCCAACACATTATTGGAGTTCATGTTTTTTCTTGCTCTCACCTTCTTGTGTTGGTTTCCAACTCAAATTCTTGCTCCTTGTGCACACTGCTTATCTTTCATTCCTGTCCCGAGTAAGTGCATTGTTTCCCTGACCCCTTTCTGTTCACCTTTTCTTTGTTAAAGAGAATAAACCTCCTCTGTCCCTGCCTTAATCTTTTCCGTTCTTCCCCCATCCCTTGATCCCTGTCCCCTTTCCACCACCCGGTCTCTTGGGAGGGACAAGAGACCAATGGTCTCTTGGCCCTTCCGCCATGATCTTCATATATTTTTATTAAAGAAATTATATTTTATATTTTTTGGGAGAGCCCGGCAGTTCCTTTCTCAAAATGCTATTTAAGCACAATTAAATGTTTTTTTTTAATTTACTTCTCCAAAATTGGTAACTGCTTTCTTGGAACAGCAAATAAAAAAAATGACAGCCAAATCGTTCAATATGCATGTGGATGTAAGCACTCATTCACATCATCATGGTGGGTCGCCGTAGTTTCATGAAGCAGAAACTCACTTGCCTGATGATGCATGTGAATGTACACATCATTGCAATTTTTCAGTGCTGATGCTGCAGAATCGTCAAAAAGCATATTTTTTTCTCTTTTTTGCCAATGCCAAAAGGCTTTGGCAAAAAGCTTACGTAAATCCTACAGGCCTGCCTCAGAAGCCAAAAGAGGAGACATATTGACTTTTCCCATGCTTGTTTCAGTTGGTGGTGAGTAAATGCAAATCTAGATGAAAATAGTACTTTTTGAGGAATCTGATTTTGTTTACCACAGACCGAAATAAAATAACTTTCAAGCAGTATCCTGTCATACATGCCAACAGACGTGATTCAAGAGGGGGACTCCCGATTTTTTAATCCCAAAATGGCTTTATTTTAGATGTGTCCCTCCCAAAATCTCCTCCACGTCGATGTAAGTCAATGGGGAAAATCAATTCCACTGATTTATTTCCCAAAATCTCACTCTTACTAGGTTCTAAATGTTGGCACATATGCCCTCTTAGCATTTTGAGGCTGAAAGAGGTCGCTGTAAGATTAGCTGTCTACGTTTGTTTATCGGGTAGTTCATGGCACGCCTGTTCTGAGTTCCTGACAATCAGATTGTTGGAATAATAGAAATCTGAGTGACCAACCTTTCAAACAATTAGGATATGTCCATGTTTTGGGACCTTGGTGAATGGCTTAGAGTTTTTCATCTGCTTGAAATACTGCATGCACATATTGTAATCCTGTGAGTACTACTGTAAATCTAGAACTTGTGTAGATTTCCAAGCGTTGTCCTGGGATTGTTTGCAATTTGGATCAGAGTAATTGTGTATGACCAAATTTCTAACTTTCCTTAGAATTTGTGAAATAGGCCATTTGTGATCATTTCAGAATACTGTTATCAACATTTGCTTGGTGTACTCACGTCTACCTGTTAAATCAATAGAAGAGTTAAGTGTGAAGCATCGGATTTTACTTCATCAGTTCCTATGTATTAATTCACCAATCTATACCTCTGTTTGCTCACTAACCCCCACTTCCATCCATACACCAGCTTCTGTAATCATTAACCCAGCTCTGTACAACAGCATTTGTGCACATATATTTGTACATAGGGGAAGAAAGTGTAACCAGATACCTGGAAGCCTGTAATTTTATGGCAAGGCACAGAGGCCAATATTATGCACTACTCTTTTATTGCCCTCGTACACAGCAGCAACAAAGAATATATAATTAGAATAATATCCCCCACATGCATCAAGCATTTTTTGAGTCGCAAACGGTGCGATTCCTTAAAATCGGCCGTTTGCGATTCCAAAAGTGCTTTTTGGGATGCATGAAGCAATTTTAGAAATCGCAACATTTTTGCCTTTTCTAAAATTGCGATTGCTTTTAAGAAATTGCAAATTTGCGATTTCTTAAAAGCAATGCATGATTACTTTTCAAAATGCGAAATCGCTATTAGGGGCTCAAATTTACTAAGGGGTTGAACCACTCGGTAAATTTGCAAAAAGTGTTTAAAATGCTGAAAATGCATTTTTTTCAACATTCATGTTACGGACACACATGTCCTTAGGACATGTGTGTGTGAAACATGATGTGAAAAATACATTTCAGGGGTGCATGGGGGGGTCCTTTGGACCCCCCCCCCCTGCACCCATGAAATTTTCTAAGTGCCACTCGCAATTTGCTACTGCCTTCCAATTGACTACATTGATTCCTTTGGGCCTCTAGGCCCATAGGAATCAATGTAATGCCATTCCTTAATTGCACTTCGCAATTAAAGAATCGCAATTTCCGAAAATTAAGAAATCCTAAAAACTTTTAGGATTTCTTGATGCATAGCATTTTGCATTTCCTAAATAGCGATTCCTTAATTTTCGCTATTTAAGAAATGCAAAATCTTAGATTGATGCATGTGGGGGTATGTCCTTAAAATTCTAAAACTCTTTAGACATGTATAATAACATAGAACATGCAGCTATATTCCTTCTTTTGCTGCTGCTCATACACAAATAAGTATTACTTCAAGTTACTTCTGGGGTGTCTGGGTAGTATGTTCAGTGGCTGAATATGGGAAGGTGTTTAGTCTTGATATGTTTTTGGGGTAGTCAGGTGGAGCACGTGGCATGGATTTATAATTTACAAGGGGTGCAATGTCAAGTAAAGTTTACATTCTATTAGGAAGGCGGCAGATTGGTCAAGTGAATCAACATTCAATAGTTTTTACTTTAAACCTGAGGAAAATGCTGTTCAGAGAGTTATGGATGAGCTTTAAACATGCATTATTTTGGCCTCCGTGCCTTGCCATAAAATAGTATCCCTCCCTGTGAGTACCCTACCCTTTTCATGTGTTTGATTTTTTTATTGTGTTTTTAGGACATAACTGAGGATAAAACTGCGGAAAAGAGTGTTTGCAACGAAAGAGACATGTAATTTTAAGGATTTATTTTTTCTGATCCTGAATTCTTTGTTGCAGCTGTGTAGGATGGCAATAAAGGAGCAGTGCATAATATTAAACTCTGTGTCTGTAAAAAATCTGCATTCTTTTTATAGAACATGAACCTATTTTCCTTGTCAATGTCTTCTTGCGACATAATGTGTCAGGTCTAGTAGAACAACGAACATTGGCAACACATGGGTTGACTTTTGCACGGTGGAAGGTTTTAACCGCGTCTCTTTTACATATTGCAAATAGGCAGCAAGGGCAGAAGTTGTGCAAGTTTCACTGACTGAAACAACAGGTACAGAATAGAGCAACAGCAGCAGCACTCTAAGCCCCCTCCACAAACACAGAACAGAAGTGCATGATTTCTTCCACGTATAAAATGGGTACAACATGTGCAACCCCTTTCCAGTCTTCCCTCAAACACGCAGAACCATTGCAACACAAACAGCAGCCGTTTATGCCTCCTCCTAATAGACACAGCATGTGCAGGAGCGGTGGAAGCTTCATCCATTCTGTGTTTATTTGTGTGAGGGGGTGTTAACATTTGATGTGAATTTAAGTAGCCTAATATCTTCGCCATGTTGCATCCCCGTGGCTCACGGTATCCCTTTCTTCTCAACTTCTCTCTCCTACAGAATTTTGCAACGAGTCTTGGATTTCTGATAAAGACACTCTCAGGGGTAGGTCACTCAGGGGGCACACAAGACACAAGCAATGGGTGGGAAGAGGAGACAGGTAGCAAGCACGTGAAGAGGGAAGGCAGGCAGGGACACTTGCATGAGATGTGTTAGATGAAGACAGGCCACGAGCACCATGGAAAGGGAAGTGGACAATATGGGACTCAGACAAGGTGTAGTGGAGAGGATACAGGCAGAAAGCTGTATCAGATGGAAGTAGGGTTCAGGAGGCAGGGAGTGTGTGATAGAGGGCAGGAAACAGGGTAGTATATATGGGGCACCATAGCCCATTATCAAGGAATGTGACTCCAGAATCAAGGCAAGGGCATAAACTTGGGTGTCAATATTCTCTCTGTAAATATGCTTCTACTTTGGCTTGTGTCAAATCACACGGAGAGTCACACACAAGTCTCACTTCAGTAGCATGGTGCGTCAGGGCATCCTCATTAGGTGTGTTGTGGTGGATGTGCTGAATGGGGCAGTGGGGAAAAAGGGCAGGCCTTCACTTGTAGGCTTTTATAAACAATATGACGCTATTCTGCAGGGGAGGTGGGGGGCAGAGGAGCAGGGCGCCTATGATCCCTTTCAGCTGTGCTGGGCTTATTTCAAGCAAGGGCAAGGGCCCGCGACACAGTCCCACTGTACAACTTCATGCATTTCTATATACCGCACAATGAAGAAATTGTCCCCACTGATCTGCTACCCTATACTGTTGCTGCCTTTCACGAGCCTTATTGTTAAATGGCTAGGTCAATACACAGCACATACCACATTCCCATTGTGTCAAGCAACTACTACAGCCAACCACTACTGACAAATGTGTCTTAAAACAGCAAAACATATCCACTAAAATCACATATTCTGATTTCTAAAAATGTAGATCGTCTTCTTTCTTTAATCAAAAAGGACAGTATTCTAGTTACCTTTCTCTCTGTTTTCAACTGTACCAAACTAATATGTTTCAGCTGACTTGTGTCACGATCTAGCCACGTTTTTTATGGTTTTGGTGCCATTTACAAAAAAAAATGCAGTCTTGGGTATTGTGGTTACTCATTTAGTCTTCTGCAGTTTTGCTTGGGAGAAAGAGTAATGAATTCTCTTTCATGTGGCTAAACTTTAATTTCATATTATTCCTCTATGTTTGTATCTCAGAGATGCAGATAGTCTGCTAGGGGGAAGTTGAACAAAATATAGAGTTTTAAATATCGAGGTACAGAAATATCGGGAAAAAATATTGGGGTACAAAAATATCATGATACAGAATTAACGTTGTCAAGAATATTGATTTTTTGTTGTGAAAAGTTAAATGTTTAATAACACACATTACAAAAATGAAGACAATTTTATACAGTATTGAAAAGTGATGAAAAATGTAAAGACATACAAAATAGGGAGCGCTAAATAGCAATTGTACACAACATTAATTAAGGATGAGGCTACAGTCAAATCTACACTTGAGTGCAGCAGGTCACCAAGAATGCTCACTAGACAAACTCAAAAAAAAAATGCTCACTAGACAAACTCAAAAAAGCTTCAGTATCACAGGTTGGTGGGTCTGGGGACAATCAGTTAGCAGTTGCAGACCTCCTTTTACCGGGGAATTTGCACAAAGTGTTTATTCCTGTAGGATTATATATATTTTTAGATTGCTTCCTACAGAAATGGTCCCCAAGACCCTAGGTCAGGACAGTGGTACAATATTTCAAATAGAGTTCCCACTTCTGGAACGGACACACAAGATGCTTCATTTGACTGAAAATCCTCCGGCCTGCCAACATCTTCCAACACCAGGCTCTTCTCTGTTTCGAGAAACTTCAGAATATATGCACCAAGGTCCATCTGTGTGCATGAAACCATGTTCCTCCAAATACCTGGTACCACTGTACCCACTTCTGCCTGATGATTTTTCAGTCAACTGGGTTTCTTGCCAGAGACCAGCAGACCGTCCCAAGCTCCCAAACCCTCCTGGCATCTTCTTGGGGGTGGGGATCACAAGGTGGCCTCCCAGTGAACCTGGTCTGGAAACTGGCATCATCACATCTGTCACAAGCCTCTGAAGGAAGGGCTCTCATCAAAGTATTATTGAACCAGGCTGATCACACATTCATTTCCTGTCTCCACTCTTCATTAACCCATTGAGTTTTTGTCAACTGAAATACATTTCTGTACTATTCAGAGTGTGCCTTCAAAGATACTATACCAGACCTATTAACCATCCCTATGTAAGAATCAAAATTATAGAAGCAACACAGAATGTCAAAATGGCAGATGTTTCAGCAGTGAAATATTTTTGCAACAATAAGATATGCTGTGGGCACAAAGTACGCTCTGCTATATGTTAACTTTTTTCTGGGTCATGTGAAGAGGTTTAGGCTATGGGATGAATCACTTACTACTTTCACAACTCACATCATCCTCTAGGGGTAGATTAATAGATGATAGCCTCTTTTAGCACGCCCATCAAACTAAACTGGAATACAGTTCTTGTAATGAATCAGTATGACTTCAATATCGTATTAAATAGTGACCTAAGTAGAAATTAGAATGAGCAATTTAGACAAGCCTAAATCAGGAAGTGGGCTTGCAAGAGGTAACATGGACTAAGGCAAGCAAATGTATATGTAGTTTTATATTTTTATAGTCGTATATTGTAGTGATGATAGTATTTTGCAGTTGAAACCATTTTTGCCGCATAGAAGAGACCCTTTTCTCACCTCCTGGCCTACCCTGTTTTTGTTTGGCTCAGGATTTTCAAATGGATTAGATATAAGGCGTGCTGCTGATGGGAAAAAAGGAATATCGATTTTTCAGGTTAAGTAATATTGTTTTCAAGAATATTGTTGTTAATATAATTTCCAATAATATAGTTGTAAAAGTTATTGTTTTTTAATAGCCATTCTGTGTTAGTTCATATATTAGTTGTATGTGTTATGACCGTTTCTATGATTGTTAATAATCTTATTAAATAAAGTTTGTAATTTTAAGTCATTTATAATTTTTGATTTAATTGCTAATAATAAATTCATTTACATTATTGTAGCAGGTTGCTAGGTTTGTAGGGATGTAGGGTGGGAAGTTAATTTAGTATAATTAATTAACAATGGATGATTAATTTATCATTGATGATTTAATGGATTATTATTTAGGTTAATTTTATATCTGTTATAAATTAATAGGGTCATGTTTCATATTTGTTATGTGTTTGAAGTGAAGTACTTTCCCTACTAGAGCACAGACTGGAATGGAATTAGTAAATGTTACCCCTCCAAAGTCCAACGCTTTCCCTACTATTGCACGGACTGGAGTGGGAATAGTAAATGTTACCCATTCAGAGTCCAACGCTTTCCCTACTATTGCAC
The DNA here is from genome assembly GCF_964263255.1 of Lissotriton vulgaris. Classification (NCBI taxonomy): domain Eukaryota; kingdom Metazoa; phylum Chordata; class Amphibia; order Caudata; family Salamandridae; genus Lissotriton; species Lissotriton vulgaris. The sequence goes on from NW_028244784.1 coordinate 897,538, forward strand.
AGACTGGATTAGGAAGAGTACATTTTACCCCTCCTTAGTCCAACGCTTCCCCTACTGCTGCACAGACAGGAGACTCGATAGCAAATGTTACCCCTCTGGAGCGCAACAACTTCCCTATTGTTGCAAAGACTGCAGTGGGAATAGTAAAAGTAACCCCTCTGAAGTCCAACACTTTCCCTACTATTGCACCGACTGGAGTGGGCATAGTAAATTTTCTCTCTCTAAAGTCCAACGGTTTCCCTACTGTTGCACAGACTGGAGTGGGAAAGTAAATGTTCCCCTATGGAATCAGTGGCATAGCAAGGGGCGGTGGACCACCCCGGGCAACACAAGTTTTGGGGACGACAGCCTCCCCCCATCGCCCCCACTGGTTCCTTCAGCCGTTGCGGGGTGGCAGAGATGCGCTGGAATCACCAGCCCCCTCCTGCTCTTACCTGCGGCCGTCGCGGTAATCCGCCATCAACTCCTCCACTCTTACATAGGAGGCCAAAGGTCTAGCTACGCCACTGTCTGGAATACAACACTTCCCCTACTGTTTCACAGACTGGAGTGGGAATAGTAAATTGTACCCCTCTGAAGTACAACCCTTTCCCTGCTGTTGCTTAGACTGAGTGGGAATAGTAAATTTAGCCCCTCTGGAGTCAAACGTTTTTTGACTACTGTTGCACAGACTGGAGATGGAATAGTACATTTATTCTCTCTGAAGTCCAACACTTTCACTACTGTTGCACAGACTGGAGTGGTAACAGTAAATTGAACCCCTCCGAAATCCAACGCTTTCGCTACTGTTGCACGGACTGGTGTGCAAATAGTAAATGTAATTGCTCCGAAATTCAACGCTTTCCCTACTGTTGCAGAGACTGGAGTGGGAGTAGTATAACTATTATTCCAAGACTTCAATAGTTTTTTCTAATATTGTTTAAATATATCTAGTAATATTAGGTATTTGTTGAATTTTATACTATTTGTTTATATATATTTTTTATATATAATTTTAAAAAACACATTTTTAGTAAATTCTTTTCTGTTGTTTTTTAAATGTAATTAATTTGTTAATGGGTGGGGGGGGCACTAGGTGGCACATGAGCAAGATGGCTTCACTAGTTTGAGGCTCGTGCAGCTCGGTACACCAATCCGATTATTTATCCTCCCCAGGAGGTCCTAACACGCTCTCCGTCACACCGGAGAAGAGACAAAGGGCCATATGTAACAAGCGAAATTGACTTCGCAAACGCCGAAATTCGCAGAATTTTGGCTTTTGCGAATGCAATTTGGACTAATGGTATGCATCAAGGGAATCTGCTTGAAAAATAAGGAATCGCAAAATTTGCGATTCCTTATCTTGCGATTGCATTTAAGGTATCGCAAATTTTGCGATTCCTTAAATGCAATGTAAGAAGCCAAAAAAAAATAGCAAATTGGCCTTAAGGAATCGCAAATTACCACCAACTTCTAGTTGGTGGTAAGTTGCTAATTCCTTTCAAAATGCATATTTTTTCATTTTTCAAAGTGCCATATGACGTACATACATGCCCTTAGGGCATGTATGTGCGCCACATGGGCACCCATGCAGATTTCAGGGGTGCAACAGAGTGTCCTTTGGACACCCCTGCACCCTTGACAATATTCACAATTTGCGATTTGCAAATTGCGAATCGCAAATTTCCCCTTCATTCCTATGGGCCTCCTGGCCCATAGAAATGAATGGGAAATTATTCCTTAATTGCGATTAGCAATTTGCTAATCGCAATTAAGGAATTTTAAGGAATCGCTAAAAAGAAGCAAATTTCTACATACATACCATTTTGCGATTTCTAAATAGCGATTCCTTAAAAATCGCTATTTAGGAATCGCAAAACGGGATGTTGATACATATGGCCCTAAGTTCCAGTGACCTGGCGCTGTGTTCGAGAAGACTTTTGCATGCTGATGAATGCTGTTACGACTCCTCCTTGGGTACACCGCTGGCACTGATTGACACGTCTGGAGCCCCTGCCAGGCAGAGCGCCGTACACGAGAGGTGCAGCACACACATGGAGGCTGGGCCCAACTCCTAATGTGGCTTGAGATCGTGGCACTGTTGGCTTAAGGGTTGAGTGGGCATCAATCCAATCCCTACGAGTGCTCAATATCTCCACCTGAACTTTCGGAGGATTGGTGGCCAGAACGAGCTTCATCCCATCTAATGCCCTTCCTGCCCCCTAGCCGTGGAGTGCAGAGGACCGCCATCACACGTTGCCGACTAATCGCAGGTGCATAGGCATAGCCCCTGCTGCTAATTGTCGGGCTGGCCTGATAAACCCCAGGCTACACGCGGAAGTGCACTGAGGATTTCATACACGTACCTAATATTGCTGCCATTAATGAAATCTAACGACGCCTGGAGGCCTTACACAGCCGTCGCTGTTGCACCATCATACTACTGCAAGGGGCTTCTGCAGCGCAGTGGGGACTGTCTACGCCGTACGGGCACTCTCCCCTCCAACTACCTGATTTAGATGCGGCTGACGGCCTGCGGAGACTGAGTCTGCTCGACTGAATCGGTTGTCCACAGCCAAGCCTGCTGTTTAGGTGGCCACTTAAAACCCACAAACTCACTCAATGCAAGACAACCGTACAGGCCCCCCACCCCATCGGCTTGAATGGCCTCTTGGCCCCGATGCAGATTGTGACCTTAAACTATTGATTTGGCCTGCCCACATTTCGGAGGACCCGGTGAGTCGCTGATATTAAATTGATAGAGACTTTGCCACTCGTCCGCCTGAAATATTAAGCAGAAGTAGCGACCACTCCCCATTGCCCGCTTGGTATCCTACATCTTTTCACAGCGAATCCTGCTGTGCGAACTGCCTGTACAAACTGTTAGCTCTCCCATTCTTCCATTGGATGAACTAGGCTGACATACTTGCTCAGGGTCACACGACTATTGGCAGTTCCTCATTGGACTTAACCATAGCTTGCATAACCGGTGTTGATCATCATAGTAGAAACGCGTATAAAGTGCTGGCCTTCCACTTTATGGCCCATTGACAAAGGATATATTGACAGTCACCGCTTGCGAAACTAAGAGCCCTTACTCACCAGAGCTGACCGGAACTGCCTGGGAGGACACCTCCATTGCTTGAGCTCCAGGCACAACAGCTCAACACCGCACGCCCCTCGGCTAGCATCATCACAACAAGAAATTGCAATCTATCATGGGCAAGGCATTTGTTAAACAAACCCGGCTGACATTTGAAGCCAAGAGGAGTGGCCGTCTACAGCAAGATGATCAAGATAACGCCAGAGAGGAACCCGCACAGGGGTCGACATCTGCACAAGATGATGACATGAAATCTCTCCTCCTAGAGATGAGGCAAAGCCTAACTTCCATCGTGGATAAAATGGATGCTATGAACATCCAAATGGATGTCATTGTTCATATGCTAGATGGCCATGATGAACGCATCAAAGTAACAGAACACCTCATCTCAGATGCTGAGGACACCACCTCACACATTCAGACATATGTGGCGCAAATGGATAAGCTGCTTAAAATTATCGCTGGGAAAAACAAAGACCTTGAAGCACGCAGCAGGAGGACCAATATCCGAGTCCTTGACATTACTGAGAGCACCAACACGGGTAGGATGGAGGAGTACATCGAGAGAATGTTGCGTGACACAATTGGCGCCGGATCTTTCTCTTCCCAATTCATAGTAGAAAGAGCACACCGTTCTCTTGGTCCCAGACCCCCACCGGGAAGCACGCCGAGCCCTATCATCGCACGGCTACTAAACTACCGAGATTGTGATGTGGCCCTCAAGGCGGCACGCAAGAAGCGTCAACTCACATTTGAGGGTGACACGTTCACTCACTATCCAGTTTTACAGCCTCTGTGCAAGAGGAGCGACGTAAGTTCTTGCCCACTAAACAAAAGCTTTGCCAGGCACAAATTGACTATGCTCTCATGTACCCTTCCCACCTGCGAGTCACACACCAGGCCAAGCAGTATTTCTTCACTAATCCGCAGCAAGTGGAAGACTTTCTGAAACGCATCAAATGTCAAAATAACTCCCGCTCCTCACAAGAACCATTATCGAGATTGTCCTTTCCGGCTGCAGATTAACTGGAACCTGATGCAGGTCGTCTCTACACCATGGGGCGTTTGAGAAACCCCACCCTTACAACGTTGCATGAACATTGACGTACAGATCCATAATTCTGAGACATCCGACACTTTGAACCAGATAAATGACCTACTAGGGCTATGTGACACTTGGTACTGAGCACCCATGTCCTCGATGAGTTTGGTCTTTCCAACATCTTGTAACTCTGAGGGCAAGGAGTACCCATGCATGAGCCTAGGAATTCCCTCCGAGGGTGTTCCCCCCCTGCTTTTTGCTGAAGACAATAATGCAGACTGTTTTGGTTTTGTTGGGGACTTTGGTAGGGGTGGAAATGTTTTTCTGGCATGATTGGGATGCCTCAGTGGGTGGGGGTGGGAATGGAACCGTTCGTGAAGTTTAATGCAGCACAAGAGACACACCACATAAGACGGATGCATTGTTACTATTCCATCCTTTTTGCAGAAGTAGTACGACCACTGCACTATACATTATACATTACCATGCCACATGACAAGTCCAATTACTAATGAGAACTTGCATTTCCTCGTGTGAAACGTCAGAGGATTAGGCAACCCGAGGAAACAACGTCAGGTTCTAGCATACCTAGACCGACACCAAGTCCATATCTCACTGCTTCAAGAGACCCACCTCAATCCCAGACACAACAGTACCTTTGCACATAAATGGGCGGACTACAGAATATTCTCCTCCTACTCTAGAGGAACGGCTATACTCGTTACAAAATGAGCTCCATTTGCACTGGCGGGTTCAATGCAGGATCAACACAGGCGATACTGCATTACATGGGACAGACTAGGTACGGAATCGGTCATCTTAGTATGCTGCTATGGCCCCAGTATAGATACCCCTGATTTCTTTACCATGCTCTGGGGGAAAATTATAGAGATTGGCTCTACTCACATAATATGGGGGGGATTTCAATAGTGCTCTCAATCGTGCCATTGACAGGTCTAATCCTGTGCCACATTATTACAACCGCTCACAAATAGTGCTCCAAGGCATAGAGGCATAGTGTCTGACAACGGATTGTTAGACACCTGGCGCCATGTCCACCCACTAACCACTGAAGGCACACACTTCACAGCCCTGTCCGCATCTTGGGCCAGCCTAAATTACTGTCTTCTATCACGAGGCCTAGGTCCATCGATAATCGCTGTTACAAATCTAGTGAGAACATACTCTGACCATTCCCCTGTAAAATTAACGCTCACCCCCCCTGGATTGTCTGGAGATTTTCGCCCCTTACACTGCTTGATCCAGTATTCCATGGCGAACTACGACAGGAAAGCGCAGATTTCTTCCAGAGGAACAGGAGGTCTGTGGATAGCGTAAAAACTATTTAGGAGGCCTTTAAGGTTACGATCCGTGGGTTTTGCTTCTTAAAACGTTTTGGAGTCCTACAAGACATCCAGGGAACATTAAAGAGACTAGAAGCAGAGCTTAAAGGACTGGAGACTAGGCTCTCTATGGGTGCCGATGGAAAGACCCAACGTGAGTTCTGTGAAAAATTTTCGGATTACACAAACACTGCTGACCATGAGACTAAATTCAGAGGTAAATACTGGGTGGCCCGAAAATATGGAGAGGGTGTGCGCCCTGGAAGGGCTCTAGCAGAGACAATAGGAAGCCCCACTTCTCTTATTATGTCTTGGAAACGGTGGGTCCAGGGGAAGTGCTCTACAGAGACACTGCTGATATACTCAATGTGTTTACCACACATTATTCTATGTTATGTGCCTCAGGTAGACGAGACTCCCTCAGTCTTGACAGCTACCTAGAATATAAAGCTTTGAGATGTCTGGGCAACTCACAGAGCCTAGATGGGCTCCCTATTGACTTCTACAAAGCGTACATTGATCAGTTGGCCACCATCCTAAAGGAGGTGTATGAAGATGGTCTGGAGACAGGAACGCTCCCACCCTCCATAAGAGAGGTGCTTATTACCTCCGTCCTAAAGCCTGGGAAACCAGCAGATCAATGTGACTATTCTAGGCCACTGTCCCTTATCAACAATGATGCTAAAATTCTTGCTAAGGTCCTAGCCAATTGATTAAATCTTTTTATGGCGAAACTCGTCCTTCCCGATCAGGCTGGCTTCATCCCAGGCTGCGCAACTACACACAACCTATGTACCTTTTTCCCCATATTACATAATGTGGATCCCAACCTGGCGTTGGTGACGGTCTTTTTAGACGCCTCCAAAGCATTTGATTCCGTTGATTGGGATTACCTACTAGGTGTATTACAATGTATGGGCTTCCCTCCACTATTTCTCTTGTGGACAGGTCTGTTATACCAACTCCCAACAGCTAAAGTTCTGATTAATGGCCAAATATCTCCAGCTTCTCCATCACTAGGGGCACTAGGCAAGGTTGCCCACTTTCCCCCCTGCTCTTTTGCCTGGCAGTTGAGCCTTTGGTGGCTAAAATACGGTAACATCACCAAGACAAAGCGTTACGCTGCAATTTGGGCCAGATACTCATATCCCTCTATGCGTGTGACATCACACTCTATGTTAGGGATCCACAACACAACATACACCCGCTTTTGTGAAAATTTATCGTCTTTGGGAACCTATCTGGGATTCACATCAACTGGGGGATTGTTTCTGGTTCAGGGAAGGCATGGCTTGCCTGTTCGGGCTGGACTGTTCCCCTGAGGCACAGGGTCAGACTGATTTGCATATAGCCATGTCTGAACTGGGGTAGCAGAGTGGGCTAAAGAACGGTGATGGATTAAACCCAGATCTTTTGACTGGGTGTGAGTGTTTGTTTGATTCAGATGCTCCGTCCATCACCATCCCCTTTTGTACCGCTTATTTTAGGAATCACACTGGATACTTATGTAGATCCCCACCTAGTGTAGACGGATTTTTGTAAAAATAACAATCTTCTTTCTCCAAAGGTCCTGAAGAATCGCAAGTTACTACACATTAACGCAAGAAACATGTCGACCATCACGAGCACATACTAGCTTAGCCTCTTGTAGGAAACTCTGAATTCTATGGAGCACCAGCTAGTTTTTTGATTTTAACTAGAGCAGGAGACCCCCAGAATAAACTTGATACTGGTACTCCCAGCTTTATTTTAATTCACTCACACATCTACACTTTTTTGGCCCCACACCCGCACTTCACATTACGGCTGTTGGATAGAAGATCTCCGGTAGAGTGCCCCTCTTTGAGGTGAGCCCGTTGGGTATTGCACCGCGGACCCAACTAGGAGCAGCCCAGAGATGAAGCGTGACACCTGAAAGGGTGTGTGAGGGCATTACATCCAACAAAATGGATGCCGAACTGTAGGACTCATTAAGAACCACAGTCCTTGGGCACGAGGGTGACACGGTCATTGATTTTCTTACTCTAGGAACAGCTCAGCTCTTTTTGTATTCAATACTCTACTAGGGCGCACGCTGTAGCTGGACCTACCACTCCTACAAGTGGGAATTACCCTGTCTTTCTCGCTCTCCCTTTTTTGATATGATACTGGGCATGTTGTCCCAAAGCAGGTTGGTGTTGGCTAATGATGATGTCACATTATCCCCGTGAAGCTCATTGGCTTTATTCTTACTTTATTCCGCCCTAATTCTTGCTATGGTGGTGCTTTGTGGGGGGTGGGCTTCAGAGTGCTTGTTGGGTGGGGCAGAACAGTTTCCTTGTTGGAACAGTTCCTGTTACATAGGTGGAAACGCCCACTTCATTGCTGTATGAAGCTTATAAAACAATAAAAAGCGTTTGAATTAAAAATAAAGTAATAGTTGCACCAGAACATGATTTTCAGCATATATCCAGCTACTAATTTATTAAATTATTATCCCATCAAATGGGTTATTCATATTTCTTTTGAAAGGTGTTAGATTATTGAGTGTTCACTAGCTAGTGACATACTTTAAAGATTTGAGCGCCTGCTACAGACATCTGGGTGCAGCCTATAGCTCAGAACTTTAGGCTCCAGCAAGGCCAACGTGCACATTCAAAGATTAATAAAATGAGCATCATTAATATGAGACTTATTAACTTCTATGGTTTTAGTGGTAAAATACACCACAGAAGTATGTGCTGCACAACTGATCATCAATATTGTTACTAAATCCCTTGTCATGTAAAACTGATTTAGAAAGTGGCCCATTACTAATTACTAAATATTTTTTCACAGGAAGGGAGCATGTACTGAGTGCTTTGGAAAGGCAATTCATTACTGTATTTAATCAATGAAACGCATAGTGTAACTGTTTTACAAAAAGAACACATAAAAATAACTACAATTAATCAGTGTAACTTTTCTTGTTCTTTCAATCCAGTCAAACAAATCATTTTCATCACTTTATAAGAGTAACTGCACAAAAACCTGTAGCTAATTTTCTCATCAGAGTCAGATTTTTGCATTATTGTTCTATTTTAATAAGTTCTTACTGCTGGGTTGTGACATCACGATCGATTCTCCTGGAAGAGCCAGAAGACACTGAAAAGAACGTCACTAGCAAAAGCGGAGTTACTATTTACAGAATAAACGGGATAACTTGGGGGCATATTACCAAGCAATAGCGATAATTATCGCTATTGCTTGGTTAGAGACAAAAATTTACCACTGCGCTGCGGCGATTTTTACCGCAAATAAACCTTGGTATTACCAAGGTTTATCGCAAATGCGATAAAAATCGCCGCAATGCATGAATATCGCTGAAAAGTCAGCGATATTCATGCATTACCGAGCTAATGCTTTTAGCCATGTTATCCACCTCCCATTGGATAACATGGCTAAGAACTGCTCAGGGCAGGTGTTAGCTTTTGGAGATATTCGCGCTTAGCACGAATATCTCCAAAAGTTGGTAATAGGAGATAGCGATGTTAGCGACTGTTTTCAGTCGCTAACATCTTGGCACGCCCACTTTGCATATCATTAGTGATAAATATCCCTGATATGCAAAGTGGGGCCCAAGATGGTCGCTATCTCCTACTAGCTGTCGCTAACTGGTGTTAGCGACAGCTAGGTAATAGGGAGATAAATTTATCTCCGCTTTCTTGGCTTTTAAAGCCAAAAAAGCGGAGATAAACCCCCTTGATAATATGCCCCAAGGTTTTTAACTTTTTAAAACTATTTTCTTTTGCAATTCACAGTAATTAGGTGATAAGCAGACATTCATGGCAGTATACTTCGTACTGCTTTAATTGATTACCAGCATAGTTAATTCAATGGAGAGCAGAAAAAAAGGTATTTTAGCTGCTTTTTTGGATTATGAATTGTAGAGACTTTCTGACTTATTTATTGTCCTAATATGAGATTACTCCACATTCGATCTATGGCACTTTTGAAGGTGACATATTAAACTATTTCATATATATTTTTAAATCAAAGGCAATCTGGTCTGTATTATCACAATACAGACTCCACGTGGATTCTACCTAATATATCTCATCCATGAGAAGGACGAAGGAGCAACAGAATAAAAAGAGGGCTGGATCACGGGTGATGCCGTGACGTATTATAAGGGATGAAATAGGCCCCATACCATATTGTAAGGTTAGTGCACTTAACATCGGAGTTCCACGACTTTACAAACACTGTCACCATCCTCCTTCCTCTAGATGATCTCTGAACCCCTTGGTGGCTAGCAGTATTCTTGTACTGTGCAGTAGCCTGTACCTTAGCCCATATGTAATTCCCTCCAGTATATAGTTACTGCTGTTAGTTATTTTAGCATTTTATTTGCACCACATTCTTCCAATAACTTCCCAACCAATCCTAATTTGTGTCCACCTTGAGTCATCTATCAGTCCTATGACCTTCTGTACGCCCAAACCCATTCATCCATTCACTCACCCCAGCATTCATTCCCCCATCACCATTCACCTTTAAATATATTCAAGTTTATTCACTTACACAGGCACATATTGACCCACTCCATCCATTTTTTCTTAAGCTTTTCAAAGGCACGCCATAAGACATATTTTGGAACCTTGGAGCAGACATTTCAAGGGAATTTGTGGAAGCTATTAAGGAGTTGTTTGAAGTTGGGGTTTCCAATGAGACTTTCCAGTGATATCTTGAGAAAGCTTTGTCTGGTGTTTATAGCGCTTTTGTCAGGTCTGAAGAAACATTGTCCCCAGACTGGGGGCAGGGTGGATCAGTCAGGATGGACTCCTTATAATGCCTCGTGCTCTCTTGCTGCTACTTCTGTGCCCCTCTGCTGCACACCTCATGTAGGGAGATCCCATGAACTGAAAGCTGTGCTCTTCCTCTGCTGCACCGCTTGCATCGGAGTGCCTCTAGTGACCACTGAGTGGTTCGGGTCAGGGCCCGTCAGGTAGGGAACTTCACCTTTAACCCAACAAAGGTGGAGTGTGGAGTCCCCTGAGGACCCCACTGTCCTAACTGCTGCACAGCGAGTCGCTACGGCCCCTCTGGACGTGGAACATTTGGATATCAAACATTCATGAGTGCTTATGGGTGTGACATCACACACAGGTTTGTCTCACTGTTAGTGGTTTATGTGACCCCCTTCGAGGTACAGTGGTACATAACTTGTGTATTTGTGAAGCGCACGTTCACCCAAGGGTATCTTGGTGTTGAATAACATGTTTATTATTAATCAACTCAATGGTACTTGATGTATCAAGCTCAGAAGGATGAGTAGAGGGATTTTAACCTGTGACCGTGAGGTACACAGTGGAGCATTAGTCCACTAAGCCACCAGACCTGGTACCAAGGCCGGCTTTAACGCTGGTGCCTGGTGGTGCCCAATGCGACAATCACTTTTGGCACCCCATGCCCGCCTCCTCGGATTCTGATTACCAGTGGGCAAAAATGCCCATTATCACTCCAATCATAAAATTGCTAAACACAGTGCCCCCCCAGAGCAGCCCCCAGTGCGGCCGTACCAGTCGCACTGCCCTAAAACCGGCCCTGCCCGGTACATATACACACAGACAGGCACCTACCACATGCTTACAAGCTGGTTGTTTTGCAGTTTTATATTGCGCGAAGTCGACCGGACGGTATTGGAGCGCTTTACATGAGCACCAGTTACGTTACACAAGGACACATTCATTAGTTGGTAGGTGCAGGGAGATTTAATGATTTGCCCAGGACCACAGGAACCCGGTTCCGCAGCTCCAAGGTCGGCAGCTCTAGCTGTAAGGCTGCATACTCTCCTCCAGCTTTGCAATACCTGCTCTGCTGGCATCTAAAGCCGTCCAACCAGGGCCTTCTTTGCAAGACCGCCCTATCTGTTCGCCTGGACATGTTCCCTTGCAGTTGTCCTGCTGCCCATCTAGAGATGATTTCGTTCGCAGTGTTGCGTTCGATGTAATAAAACAAATGAAACTCAAAGCCCTACTTGAAGGGTGCTGGTGCCCCTAGCGGCTGCTGGCTGGCACTCTACCCGCTGCACAGCTGGCTTCCTCATCTGGCACAGGTGCCCCCAGGCTGGTGGGGGCCCACGGAACAAATTACCATCTCATTGCATACAGCGACCTTTCCTCTCCCTGGGCTACGGCTGGAGTTTGTTATTACAACATTGTTCGGAAACGAGCCATGAATTTTCTGCCAACGCACATGACCTGTGGAAATGGCAACGCGGCCTCGTTCTGAGGAGCAGGCCACAGAACACAAGTGCGGCTGTGTGTACTTGTGCTGCGCGACGCATTGGCCTAGGGGGCAGAATGTTGTGGGAGCACGAAGATGGTTAAAAGCAATTGATGGCACAAGCGACCCAATTATGAGAAATCAAAAACTATGTTGTGTTACGTTAAGACACCATATGTGTACATTATGAACAGAATTGTGCTTGGGTATGGGCATAGCTGGCAAGCGGTACAGGGTCACGGTTGACCCCTTGAGCTCATCCGCCTTTTTAAGCATCAGCTCTTTGCACTCTGAGAATTGAAGTTTAACGTTTCTCATTGCAAGTATGAGTTTAGAAGTCACAGCAGGAAGTACGCCTGCGCCCGTATTACGGTAAGGGCGCACTTTCCCTGTTTGCACCACGGTGCACCTTAAAACAGGTGCCCTGGCCACAAACAGCGGAAGTGCGCTCTGTTATGGTGAATGCGCTGCTCCCTGGGCATCCACAAACTTGCACTTCCCTGACCGTTGTGCCTCCAATTGAAATATGGAGTGGCTGCTCCGCTCCAGGGGCCTTATTTATGAAGGTCTTGCGCCACCGGTGCGTCACTTTTTCCCATGTTAAAAGTGACGCACCGGCGGCGCAAGGCCTTCATAAATAAGGCCCCAGGTTTTCACAGGGCGGGCGGCACCCGTCTGCACTTTCAAGAGGGATTAGAGAGTGAGTGACCCTACGCGTCTGCAAGAGGATGTCTGTGGGGTCCGCGGGACCCCCTTTCTCCCCTCCATGGGACTGCGTTTAAAGTGCCCTAAAATTGTGCCATGTTTTGGTGGTGCACTTTCACTCTGCCTCCTAAAGGCATGTTTGCCTCTGCACGCTTTGTATGGCAGGGGCGCAAAGGCAAAGTAATTCCCTCATTTGCATGGGGCCACGATGGGAACACCCTGTTGAGATAGAGCTCGGGTTACTTATACACCAGACAGCATTACAGAAGGGACCACACAAGCGCTTGTGGCGCCTTCTGCAATACTAAAGTGCCTAAGGGATATACAAAGCAGTCGCACATGCCCATAGTGCCCCCAGGGCACTTTCTGTATTACAGCCCCAGGTTGGCTAAACTTCACGAGCATACACTGGGAGTGGAAAAAAGATTCCACTGAAAGATGGTCCACTTAGTGGTTTAGAATTCTGTGCGCCTAGAGGCAACTCGCAAAAAATAGTATTTTGATGCACTCACTTTATAAACATCAGTTCCATTTCTGAATTCTTCATACTGCTAACATCCCAAAGCATGCTGTTAATGGGGCATCTTGGAAAAAGAGATCTGTAATACATTCAAATGCTAAGGTGTCCCTTCATGTAGTCTAATAGACTTTCTACCACAGACATTGCATTCGAAAATAACTTTCGAAGGACCAATGGCCAGGTTGTCAGTGGAGCAGCCCACATGCAGTAACACTTGGCCCCAAGGGTCTCATGCCCTACTGCACCCCAATCATGGTTGTTTTGCTACCCAGCAGAGGGATAAGGGGACATTTTCGTGGCTGCCTTGCTATGCCAAAGTACATGAAATCACTGAAAAAATCTGCTGATAAGACCATGGACTAGGCCGTACTTAATTCCCACTGTCTCGCTCTTGCTGTACCTTTCCCTCCTCTTCTGTACACTCACTTGTGCCACACTAGAGGCCACTGAAGCAGTTGTAAGGCTTCATTACCACTACACAAACAGCACAAATAAAATATAAAATGGCAGTCTTTGAAAGCAAGGCGCAAGTGCTATCACAAACTACCCAATGGTATGAATCATTTTGGGAAACTCCTAAGCTAAGCAAATATAGTTCTTGAGCCTCACCTTCTCCCTTACACCTGCACCTTCCAGGTGTCATGTTTGTACTGTTAGCTGGACTCACTCGTGATCTTCTATGTGAACATGTGTAAAGTTTACATCATTTCATTGGTAAATAAATGTCTATTTCCAACACTGTTCAACACACGCAAAACAGAATTCGGGTTCTGGTGTCAATATATATGAACTAGAACTTGCCGGAGATATACCTACTATTAATCATTGCTGGGAGCAAGATATTATATCATGTTTGTTATATACCATGAAAGGTCCGGACACATTTTGTAAACTTTCGCAATGGCACAAGAAGATTTAAACAAGTCAATTTTCAACATATTTGCTGCTTTTGTAATTTAGACTGAAGTAGAAAGGTTTTGCATCAAGCTCAGTGGGCAGCTACTTGTGGTCTAGCTTGACTACGCAGCTGTGGCCAGACAATTTTGTGAGGATCACTAGAGAAGGGCTTTGGCTCCACCCACATGTTGGGAGACAGGAGCACATCTTTTGATTGGGCTAGGCTTACACAATGAAGTGCTTCCCCTTTACACAGCTGTCATCATTTTGTTTATTTACCCAGCTGCCTCAGCTTGAACTTTCAGGGGCACACACATGACATTGTTATGCTATTAACCCCTTCGCTGCGGGGGTTCATCCCCCCCTGTGCTGGGGGGAGGGGGGCGCGCACAGCACCCGCATGCTCATGACGAGCTGAGCTCGTCATGAGCTACAGCGCTCCTGTGCTCATGACGAGCTCAGCTTGTCACAGGTGTATTGCCTCCTGTGGAACGCTCAGCACAGCGGGGGAATTCTCCCCGCACCTGAGCGTTCCACGGGCCATGACGAGCTGAGCTCGTCATGAGCACCGGAGCGCCGTGGCTCAGGACGAGCTCAGCTCGTCATGAGCATCCAAGAGGTTAAAGTATCTTAGATAAGTAGATCATTTATGGTATTTTTCTCTTGCAGCAGCACAGATGAGTGGAGGGCAGTCACCAACCCCCATGGATGCTTAGGTCTGGCTTGTCAATACAACTTTAACCTGAACTTTTAATTGTAATCAATATTATTCTACAGTAATTTCTTTCCACGCAAATACATATCAATTCCCATGCTATTTACGTGTAATGCTTCATTTTGCCATACGACATTCCTTTATATCCAGACCTATTAGCCTTGTCAATTCCTCTAATATAAGGGTTTGCAACGGTGTAAAAAATGGAGTTCGAGAAATATATTATCTTCATTGGTTAAGTACCAGAGTCTGTAACAAAAAAAAATTCTCTATTTTTGTAAACTAAAAAATGATTATAGATTTAGCTTGTTTTGTTCCCTATTATATCAACATAATACTTCGTTTAAAATAATGTAATCTGTTTGTCTCAGTGCACTGTATTCATATCCTGCTAACTCTTCTCCCTGTATGGTGGAAACAATATATTAGTCTAAAATGAATGTGTTCTATAATTTGTTAGCAGAAGAAACTTTTGAGCTAGAGCATCATTTTAGAAGTCAATATTTTCCATCTGAGCCTTTGAACACCATAGTTTTTAAGCATGAATTCAAATAAACTGGTATGTGTCCTTTGCTGTACTCTGTAGACATCTAGAGATTTCTATATCCTCAAAATCTGAAAATTCAGTAGACAACTGAAATCCCATCTATAGATAATATTTTGTTTGAGGATTTCTCTGAAGAAAGTAATGTTTTCACACTATCTAACTTCGAATTCAATCCTAAAAGAGAGGGATGGTTAAAAGAAGATATACCTATAAATGCCCATTTTAAGGTATTCTGATGTTTTATCTATTTCTAAGGCGGTTTCTAAAAGCCATCAATTTGAGCAGATGGGCACTGGAGTACAGAAAGATGTAAAGCAACATTCCCACCATAAAAAAATTAGTGTGCAGGTGGGTTGTGTGGGCCCTTGTGTGGTGAAAAGTGATGCAAAGCATTGCATCAATTTACTTACCATTATAAAATCCTGCTGTTGTAGCACAAAATCATTCACATGCAGTGGCTGCTTGCAGAGGTAACGCTTTGGGGCGGTGAGGCGGGAGGTAGTGTAGTTCAACATACGACGGCAGATATTTATTTATTTATTTACATTCACCTTTGCCGTCATATGTCAGACTCCACTAACTCCCCACCCCCCCCCCCCCCCTGCCTCACCACCCAATAGCGTTACCTTTGCAAGGCGCCATAGTTCACATGTCTTTCTCTACTGGATGAATTAATATTAAAATGCTTTGTTTGTTTTTTTACCTACTCTAGCTTTAGCCTTTCATACATTTTATGACTTTTGTTTTCTGGTAACACTAAAACACTGATTGCCTCTCTGCATAAAATGTCCACCAATAGACGTTTTTGTGCAATTTCCATTTAATAGCAACCCTTGCTTGGATGTTAAAAAGAGGGAGCGGGCTCAGCTGCCGTGTGCTTGTATGGAAGATTGTACCGTCCAAATAAAGCCATAGCTAAGAGTTGAACATACTGCGACCAACTGGCCTCTACCTGCCAATTGGATCAATTCATACCGGGTCTACTGGTGACCTTAAACATGGTGCCGGGGAGAACAGAACAGGACTAAATGCAGGTAGCCTTCTTCTGACCAACATTTAAGTGAGTAGTGAGAGATCGGGCTACTGCTTTGTCTTCCAGGAGATCCTGCTGGAGCTTATGACCATAGGAAACAGATCATTTCCAAAATGTCTGCAACTCATTGGGTCTTGGAGGATGCAGGCAGAAGAAGACTGGGTGGATTACTGGGAGGAAACTATGCCAGTGCTTTGGCAGTTTTCACAGGAGGCCACACCACCCTTTTTCGGTTTTGGTGCAAAGTCTGTCTCACACATCCTCAGAGGGGTTTAACTATCACTTAAATGGAGGTAAAATCAAGATCAGAATGGCACAGGTGCACATAGACAGTACTCTTCACATGTCGAATGGCTATCTACCGTGCAAGACTGGAGAATGTTATGCGTTTAGAAGTAAAATGACAGTGAGATCCTGGGTTCGATTTCCCATATGCAGGAAATCTGTCTAGGCCCCTGTTTTCTTCATGTACAGTGTAAGCTGATTTTTAAGGCATGTGTGTACTCTTAGATTGAAACAGGTGTCAGGCCTATTTTTTGTTAACAGTGATAAGAAATTATAAGAAAGTGAGTGCAAGTGAACAAGTGCGTTTGAAAGAGGGTTAGTGTATGTGTGACAGGGAGGGCTAGGAGAATGAGTAAGATATTGAGAATGAGTGCTAAAGGGAGTGAAAAATGAATAATTTGATAAGCATGAGAGTTTTTGACTCGGACATATTGAACGAGACTGCTTTTGTGAGATTGGTGTTTTGGGTGTGAGAAACAAGCATGATAGATTTAGATTATGACCGTAACAATACACTTGTTTAAGGATGCGAGGCAGCTTTGCTTCCCTTTAATAGATTGCCCTGCCAAAGGCTTACTCACAGGAGAGATAGGAAGGTGAAGTGTTGTAAGAGTAGACAGTGTGCGTTACACCTATATTGCATAGGTTCAAAAAACTACTGCTGCACAAGAAGGACCCCAAGCACAAAGAACATACCAATTTGTGACTGTTCTGGAGATGATCGTATGTAGGGAGCTCTGGCCTACTATGAAGTAAAAGAGGCTCTTATGTTTGTCTCAGTTTTTACTAGTAAACAATGGGATTCTATCAATGTGAGTGGTGACTAATTTTATATGATTTTGTATATTTCTCTAAACTCGTGAATACACTGCAATGTGAAAATTAGGCCTCTCTGCGGGTGGCAGAATGAGGGCACTGTGTGTTTTTAAAATACCCCTCACACACTATGAATCCCATAGTGTCATTCTCCCATCATTGGGGTCTTCCCGTCCCTCTACGGGGCGGGGCGTGCTTCGACCTACGAGTGACGTGGGAGCACTTATATTTTTGACAATAGGCTATGTGATGTGATGAGGATAGTGATATGTGTTAGGGAGTGTAGGGACCTATTTACGTGAATGGTAGTGTAAAAAAAGGGTTACAAATTCCCTGGCTAGTCGTAAAAATTAACTTTAATGGTTTCGCAAGCTGGGAACATTAAAAGGGGGTTAGTAAGTAGAATTACAAGTGTGGTCTACTTTGTCGACATGACATGTTTCATAGGCAGACCCCTCCTGCCTACTCATCAGGACCTCTGTTGATCCCTACAAAAATACTCAATTCTAAACTAAATGTTAAATGCTTATGGTCCTAAAACTTAACAGCAAAAATCGGCTGCTAGGTTTAGCCTTGGGGCTTGAGTTGGCCCTTGGTAAGGCATTATCATGAAAAATGACCTAATATGGTCTCTGTGGAAAGAAAAAGGGAGAAAAAGGGTACATAGTTGTAGAATTACAATATGTAAAGCACAATTCATACATGGCTCATTTTTGCGTGAGTCACAATGTGGTTTAGTATCCCAAAGTATTCTCAACATTAATTATGTATATGGCCCGATGAACTGCCATTCGCCATCGTGGCCAAAGGGTATGAACCCTTGGAAAACTTCAACACAAAGCGTGATATACACTTCAAACACAAACACATCTTCACAATCCAAAACGACCCATCTGGTGGTGGGTTTTTAAACAAGCAAGGGTGTGGACCTCCTTGCAGTTCCAGGACAAGTGTCTAGTTAAGAAAAATAAAAACGTCTCACTAGCGGCGTGACATCAAAACATCCACTCATCATACTGATAAATGGGTCATTATCACACATGCCGGTTGATATATTGTTTGTGAATAAAACGGCAGATGATGGCTTAATGCCTCCCAGACATCAACCTATCAAGCTCCTAAAATGTGTCATAGTCAAACATGCTGGTTGAAATAATGATCGTGAAAACGAGCGACAGCAAATGATGGCAAATGCCTCCAAATGTGCAAGCATGCTACAATTGATACATACATTTGAAGCGTGGTGATAGGGCCTCATAAGCCTGCGTCTTAGGGTGATTCGTTGACTGGTTACTATGGAGGAAAGTTTAAACATAGTCACTCACGCTGTTTGATGGCGGCAGAATCTCACTGTCAGAGACGCACCCCTCCGCTATCACAAGACCAAGTTTTTAAAGACCCTTGGTCAGGGTCTCACTTAGGTGACCGCATGCCTAATCTGGCTTTATTCCATACCCTTCAGCAGCTCCGTAGATGAGGCCGGAGTCCTGCCTCGGCTTGTGTTCTTATACCGGAAGAAAAGCCTAGTCATGATTGCCTCTGAAAAAAGACTAGAGAGTTGACCCAAAATGGTGGCGCCCATCAGGACACTGCTGGTCTATAGTCTGACGTCTATTTTTTCTTCTCTTGATCGCATTTTTTTGAAAATTTGCGCAGTACTTTCTAAATAAATCTCATTCGTGCCGCAACATATCAAATTAATTTGAAAGCGATTTTTATTTTATTTTTATTTTAATTAGCCTGCCAGGAGGCTCCCTGAATGTGATAGGCGGGCTCGAACTTTCTTAAAAGTGAAAGGTGTCATATTGAATGCATGATCCGTATTCCCAGCGTGGTCTATGCACTGTCTTTATGAGAAATGGGGAGCTATTCATGGGTCCTTCCACAAGACATGTTGCACTATGTTCGTCAATATTATGCTGAGTCTCACATTAGCCCATGTTCTTATTGTTTGTTTCTATCTGCAGAAGCTATAATACGGATAGCCTAATAGATTAAGATCTCAGGGAATTTTTAACCCTTTTTACACTACCATTCACGTAAATAGATCCCTACACTACCTAACACATATCACTATCCTCATCACATCACATAGCCTATTGTCAAAAATATAAGTGCTCCCGCGTCACTCGTAGGTCGAAGCACGCCCCGCCCCGTAGAGGGACGGGAAGACCCCAATGATGGGAGAATGACACTATGGGATTCATAGTGTGTGAGGGGTATTTTAAAAACACACAGTGCCCTCATTCTGCCACCCGCAGAGAGGCCTAATTTTCACATTGCAGTGTATTCACGAGTTTAGAGAAATATACAAAATCATATAAAATTAGTCACCACTCACATTGATAGAATCCCATTGTTTACTAGTCTAGCTCAGGAGGGTGATTCTATCATCTCCTCTACACTTCCCCAATTGA
Organism: Lissotriton vulgaris; assembly: GCF_964263255.1. Lineage (NCBI taxonomy): Eukaryota > Metazoa > Chordata > Amphibia > Caudata > Salamandridae > Lissotriton > Lissotriton vulgaris. Next base: position 917,186 of record NW_028244784.1, read on the forward strand.
TTTTTTGGAATGTCTCAGTTTTTAGACAGTGACGGTATAGGCAGGTCTGCCTTTAACACTAAGACATAGACACATATCTCTGTCCTGTCCATTGCATTGTTACTTTGGTGTGTGAAGTGTAGGCATGTCAGATGTACATGTATTGTCAGATGTATCCTTTGGTGTATCTCTTGTGCTTTAAAGGCTCTTAGGAGACAATAGCAGGATTCCGGATTTGCAGATCCATGCAACTGTTCCCCCTAAAAATGTAAACTTCTGCAAGGATCATTTCAAGAGGAATAGACTTTGGGAAAGCGTCTTCATTTCAGGAAGTACCTACCAACTAGAATACTCCATGTTGTCTTCTCTGATCCCTAGTTCTCCAGGAAGAGGCAGAGCCACACTATATCATCATCCTCATTAAAAGATCATAGGCTCAGAGGATTCTGATGGCTGTTTTCCGATCCAAGATAGCTCTGTACTTCCTCTGATGTGACGTCCTGTTTTCAGGAATCTTCCATATCCCATAGCTCACCCGGAAAAGGTTGAGCTGGACTATTTAATCACATCCATTCCATGATAGTAGGCTCAGTAGATGGCTATAAGGGCTCCTGTGCATTCTGTGATGTTACTTCTTGTTTCCTTAGCATAAAAAGATGTTGAATTCAGAGCAAGGTGCACAGCAATGCAGCCATATAGGATTTGTCATAAGGCTTATGTCTGAGGGACCTGCCTATGAGTTTTCTGCTGAAGAAGCCTTTTGTGACATCCAACAGAGTAATTCTGATGACCATTTCTTTTTAACCCATTTTGTTACCTGATCAACTAGTCTCAGAAACCATATGGATAAAATGGACTTGAATAACCTTATTTCAGAAGTCAGCTCCAAATGTTATATGTTAACCCAGCAGACATGTCAAACAGACAATGTCTCTGTATTGTCAAAGAGAATCCCACTGTGATTCGGGCCAGACTGACTAGCGTCAGCTAACATTTGTCTGTGACAAGAGAGGCCTCTGAATGTGCCCCAATTGTCAGGTGAAAAATCCCAGCAGGCCAGTGCAGCAGGATGTGACATTCAGGAAGGAACACAATGGCGGCCCTTATCTGTATTTGGTGAAGAATAAATTGATTAAAGAGTCATAGAAACAACGAAAGGATCTATTTGTTTCATTGCCTCTTGGTGTTCTATGTACTAAATTTTGTATGGGTACTCTGTATTGTTCCCTCTCAACTGTGTTCTAACATATTTAATAATGACAATTGGTAGCTGGTCATCAGAGATGGGCAACTTTTGTTTAAACCATAAAAAATAATAACACTTCTGGTAGTGTCAGGTTCAGACTGGCCATCTCTGCTCAGTCAGGTCAGCCTATTGTTTGCCCCTGGGGGTAGTTCCCAACTCACTACAGGGGAGCCATCAGCTGCAGGTGATAGTTGGAAGGCACTGAAAGGCCTTAGAAGCTTGAGGTAGGCAAATTTAAATTTATGAAAGCAACCTTTTCTATTAGTTAGCAAAAATTCAACTTTATCATGAAATTGGATTTTGTTTAACTTTTAAAAATAGCCATTGAAATATTTCTCTAGCTGTTCCTCCATTTAGGCAAAATAACATTTATTAAACTTAATATTGTAATCAATGCTTTCATATGGACCATCTAACCTTGCCACAGTGATAATACAGTTTTGGGCTTTTTCACTGTAAGGACATGTTTAACTTTAAACTTTTACATGTCCTACTCTTAAATACCATGCACCCTACCTTAATGGGCATTACTGCCTAATTAGGGCTAACTTAGTATTATTGAAAAGGACGGTTTAGGCCTCTCCTTTAGGGTTATTTTGACAGGTCGAATTTGCAGTTTAATCCTGCACTATCTGGCTGCAGGTGACAGGCCTAGCAGATCCTATTGTGGTGGTCTGTTAAACCAATGGTCTTTTGTGTACCAGTGAGGAAAACATAGGAGCATTTCTTATCAATTGATGACTCTCCACTGTTACAGTAAATGTGCAACATTCTATTCAGGCCTTTTCAGAGGGGTTTTCGGCATAATTATTCATGTAAATTCAGCACCAGACAAGCCATTGTTTATTGGGATCACAGAATGCTGGACTAAAACAACAGGGGAGCGGGACCCAGACCATTACTGTTTGGAGTGCTAAATTACAAAGACAGAGACTCAGTACTACAGGAGGCAAGGAAACTGCAGGAAATACAAGTTGCAAACAGCACAGTAATGCTATTTCTTGACTACACAGCAACAGTGCAAAAGCAGAGGAGCTTCTTCCTGGAGGTAAAACGGCATCTCCACACATTGGATCTTAAATATTCACTGTTTCCCGCACACCTACAAGTGGTAGCGAAAGACAAGTCCTACTTCTTTGACACTCCTGCTGCTGCCTGGGAGTGGATAGATGGAGCGAACCTAGGGGAATCTGCTCCAATCAACGAGGCATATCCACGACTGCATTCGGTTGCTAATCGGCGGCACCGGAAAGGAAAAAGGAGCACGCGACAATCTTCACTGAAACGGCATGGCCCCAACCTGTAGCAAATGAGGCAGGATCAGCGAAATGCATTGCAAACAGCAGCGGATACTGTAAGCCACATAAGCGATTTGCAGTTGGAAGAAAGCGTGCAAGACCGAACAAGTGATGCAGATTCTATAGACGAAGCTCTGAACTCGCAGGGCTCAGTAACCCTGCCAGAGGTTACGTCCCAAACTGCTGATGACATTATATTGACTAGCACACCACTGCCTGAACAAAACTGAACATTGCAGTTGCTGAAACGCTCACGCAAGTACAATATGACTTGATGTGGTCAGTAAACGTCAATTATTTGTTCAATTGTAATACTTGTACGGCCTAATCCAAACATTATCACTATGCACATAGTGAAGGCTACCATACGTAGATAACTTTCTCCAACAGGTCCGACGCCGGCAACTCCCTTTGCACTTACGCCATTATATAGTTTACTCTTGTCACTGCTCACCATTTGGCCAAAAGGGGAACTTTCAATGTCAATTTTTATTTCATTGTAATTATTTTCCTTCAAACATGACACCAGTGTAGTTTGACCCACTCGTCAGTGTTGACGTGTTATATTGTTCAATGGTTTGGACGATTACATGTTGCAATTTCGCCCTTCTAGTATTCTAAGTTGTTGTTCAACTTAGTTTAGTTAGTCAAAGCATGCCGATTCAGCCAAACAGTAGGGAAGATATGAAAGTGATGTGTTGTGTGCCTCGCCTCTGCGCTTTCACATGCATTATGCAGCCGGCTCGAAAGCTTGCGTCCCCATATGGTTCACAACACTTCCCACATCATGACAGTCACTAAAGTAAGCACCTGGAATGTAAGGGGTATAGATTCTCCTTCCTGCAGATATTTGATTTAGTCCTACCTCAAGTGACATCTGATCCAAATAGCTCTCCTCTAGAAGACGCACCTCACAGTACCAGAGACACTAACACTTCAAAGGAGATGGAGGGGGCTATTCCGCCTGCGCCAGAGAAGCGCTAATATGGGTCAGATCAGGCACTCGCTTTCAAGCAAATAAAAAAATCATAGACACAGAAGGGCGTCATGCCCTGGTGCGAGGGCGGCTATATGGTAGGCCAATTGTATTGGACTCTTTATATGCCCCCAAAACTGAGCAAGCGGCCTTCCTGGATGCTTTATCTGACACATTGTCGAACTGGCATGGAGTGACCTGGATGATCTGGGGAGACTTCAATTGTGTGCTAGATGTGTCCCATGACTGTTCCTTCCCTCCCCTGCCAGGGGCACCCATGACGGCCGCCATGAAGGCACTAAATACCTGGGTTACACAATAGGGCCTAGCAGACGTATTAAGACACAGAAATCTCACAGACCGGATCTACTTCTATTACTCAGTGTCGCACGATCTGCACGTTAGGTTAGACAACATTTTGTGACGGAGGAAGTGCTGCTTACAGTGCTTACATCAGAGTACCTAGGGAGGATGCACTCTGACCACAACCCACACACAATGTAAAGGACATTGTACAGTGGCGTAACACCAACACCCCCAGATGGCACATGCAGCCTGAGATACTAGAAGACTCATTATTTTGTGAATCCCTAAATACAGCCATAATAAACTACTTTAACGAGAATGCAAACACTGCAACGTCAGCCCTTTTTGAGTGGGAAGCCTTCAAAACAGTAATAAGGGGGCACTGCTTGGCTACACAAATTGGCATGCGCCGATCCCTTGAAGGAGACCTCACAAAACTGGAATTGGAATAGCATATCTCGATCGGTGTACATACACTGATCCTCTAAATATAGCAAGACTGCAGGTGAGCAGGGCAGAGCAGGCACAACTGCTAGATAGATTAAGGTGCCTCAACTACAAGGCACATTCGGTGCACTGTGGACAAGGCTGGACAGATACTTGCACGGCTCATTTGACAAGAAGTTACTAGGTCCCCCATTACTTCCATACGTTCTCCGCCAGTCAAACTATTATACACACAAAAAGAAATACACCATGAGTTCACACAACATTATAGCATCCTATATAACTTCACAGATGATGCAATGCCAGATGTGATTCAAAAATTTCTCATGGAAATCCCCCTTCCTAAGCTAATCCCAGAGCAAATACTTTAGCTCAATGACCCACTTACACAAGACAAAATCCTGGCAAGTATACGCACCATAGCCACAGGGAAACCTCCAGGCCTCGAGAGGCTGCCAACTGATTTTTTTTTAGGCGTATGCCTCACTCCTAGCACCTCAGCTACAAAGAGTGTACAACAGAGCACTCGTGTCTTGCACACTTTCAGGCATGCAGCGAGAAGCACTATTAATCTCCCTCCCTAAGCCGGAAAGAGGTCGGACCGTACTGGGTTCAAATAAACCGCTGGCACTTTGAAATCAGACTATAAAATACTTGCTTCTGCCCTGGTGACACGTCTGGCACCGCTGGTGAAGTCTCTGATACACCCTGATCAAAACGGGTTTATTCCGACCCGTAGCACTTCCTTAAATATCAGCAGATTTTTTTAGGATACAAGAATATGCCGCACGCACCTGACCCAACTCTGGATGTATGGTCCTTGATCCGGAGAAGGATTTTGATTATCTGGAGTGGCCTTATCTGTTTGCAGTCCTATGCCATTTCGGTTTTGGGGACAACTTTCTCATACTGATCGGGCTGCTCTATACACAACCACTTATTAGAGTGCGCATAGGTAACACCACATCAGAGAGCATAGCCATAAGTAGGGGATGCCCACTGTCCCCTCTGTTATTTTCGCTTGCAATGCACATGCGTAGGGGAGGATAGCAATGGGGCATATTACAAGGGGATGGACTACACATGATTTCTTTATATGCAGACGATCTCCTATTATATCTTAGAGATCTACATAATGCACCAGAAACCATTGCAGAATCCTTGCGGCATTTCGTAGCATTGTTAGGTCTTAGGGTGAATTGGAACAAGTCGTGCCTGTACCCCTTCAGAACCAAAACTCAAACCCCCAACCTCCGGGTTAGTAATGTACCCATCTGTTGGCAACCCACCTCCTTTCGATATTTAGGCTTTCGCACATACCATAGTCAGGCTGACATATTAGAAGGCAATTTGTTCAGAGCCATTTCTTCAACCCGAGCACAAATTAAATTTTGGAAAACACTACCAGTAAATGTAATGGGTAGATTAGCATTGACCAAAATGGTAATACTGCCCACACTGCTGTATTATTTTGCAAATGTCCCTGTCTATGTACCGGCCAAAATGTTCTGAGAGCTGGAGCAAATGACCCGTAATTTTATTTGAAATACAGGCCGTTATAGAATGGCACTATGGAAACTGTACGCACCCAGGAACAGAGGGGGGTTGGCTGTTCCGAACATGGAACTCTACTATTTAGCTGCACAGCTGCAGTTGGTAACAAAGTGGCTTGCTGGACTAAACCTAGCTGAGACAGCCACAACGCAGCCAGCGTGAATGCTAGCTCAGATTTATCACATGTTCCATCCGGCAGCAAGGTCTCCGGCCCTATCATCCACCTTTCTGGCCCTGGCTTACCATTGCCAGAGATGTAGTTTATATATCACCAGCCACACAACTCCATATGTACCCACACTCTCCCCTTCTCGGCACCATGAGATGCAAGAGAGGCACCTCCAACGGGGAACTAGCTCCCTGGCATGCCGCAGACATACACACCCTGGCGACTTATATGAGGACGGCACACTGTTGTCTTGTGACAGACTGGCCCGTGAGGCAGACCTACCAGCAGGTCAATTTAGGTTTAAAGCATTTTTATTAAACAATTACAAAAGAAAATAGAGACAGTCGTAGCCTAAATCAGTGCAATGATACAACCGTACAGGAACACAACCAGTGTGTTGAAGTTCTGCCATAAGAGTGTCCGACAAGGCATGGTGTCTGGTGCGTATGCTGCAACAACAACCTCAGCAAAAAGGGGGAAAATAAAAAAACACACCCCTCCCAACAACACCCCCCTCCCTCCCCGTCCCCTGAACCCCCGCCCGGCCTCCCCCGTACAGTACTAAGTTCTCCCTCCCGCATCACCCAACACCAATCATTCTCCCTTCACAGCTGACCCTAACTCCAAACTCAGTGGGCAGTGGGGTCCATTTGCGTCTTTAATCTCAATAATCGGAGATAACGGGGGCATGTAAGTTCTCTAAACTCTGTCACAAGTAGTGAGTGAAACGGCTGCCACAGATCAACAAACTGCTCCACCTCTCCCGCTACCATGAGAGACAACTTCTCCATCCCTAGAACATGCCACAATCTGTGGAGCCAGCCTGTAGTGGAGGGGAGTGTGGTGGTGCGCCAATGAATGAGTATGTTTTGAACAACCGAACCCAGAGCGATCGCTATCTGCCGACCCCTACGAGACTTCAATGGGTACATCAGTCCCTTGGGCAAGCCCAACAGGACGTATGCACGGAAGCGGGGAAGTTCTATGTCGAAACAGGAGTCAATATCGTCCAGGACATCTTTCCAATAGGAGTGCAGCAGGGGGCAGTCCCACAAAATATGTGTAAGTGTGCCTATCTGCCCACAAGCCCGCCAGCAAGTGTTCTCAATGTTACGGTTCATTTCATGAAGTCTCTCCGGTGTGTAGTACCAATACGTGGACACCTTAGTGAACGTCTCCGTGAGACCGGTGTGGTACGCCGAATGTCGCGCCTGGTAAGAAATGTGGTCCCACTCTGTATGACTCAATGCCCTCCCCAATTCCCTCTCCCAGCGTTCCCGACCAGGGTTATAGATATGAGCGTAGGAGGGCTGCAAGAACTTATAAAGGTCCGAAATAAGTTGTTTGTCAGAGGTGCGTGTCACCAGCCACCTCTCATACGGCCGAAGCCTCTTGTCTGCCGATTCGCGCACCTGCGGCTGGAGCGCCCAATGGCGCACCTGCATGTACCGCATCCTCTCCGTCTCAGGCAGGCAGTATTCTCGCCTGAAATCCTGAAACGGAATGACGCCCTCTGGGGTGTACATATGAAACAGCGTGCTGCAGCCAGCAGTCCGCCAATGCGCAAAAGCCCCTAGTTCCATCCCCGGATGAAAGTCTGGGTTTCCAACCAGAGGTGTGAATGGCGAGGGAAAAGTAGTGAGATCGTGCATGACAGAAGTTGCGTCCCACACTCTCATTGGGACTCGCGTGACGAAAGACGCATACAGATTGGGGGGCCGGTGAGCCCTACGCAAGAAGGGCACCTTCTGCAAGGTCCGGCCTGCGACCGCTTGATCCTGGAAAAGCCAGTGCTTATCTGACTCCCATTTACTCCACTCCACCAGGTATCTTGCGTAGGTCCGGAATGCCCAGGCCCCCGGCTTCAGGGGCCAGCGTGGATAAGGCTCTTTTGAGTCTGGGTTTACGACCTTGCCAGATGAAGCGGGCAATGTCCGCTTGAGTCTGCTGAACCCATCCTTTTGGTGGCTGCAGCGGCAGAGCCCGGAACAGGTATAGCACCTGCGGCAGTAGAGTCATTTTCACTGCAGCTATTCTGCCTAACCAGGACAGCGTTCCTCTGCTCCAGCGATTCAGTTCCTCTCTGATTTTTTTACTCAGGGCTGCGTAATTGGCGGTCACCATAGCAGGTAGGGTGGGCGCCAATAGTATGCCCAGGTATGGTACCAGGTCTGAGGACCAGTGCATGGGGAAGAGGTCCTGCAATTCAGTTCTAGTGGCAGTAGACAGCGAAACATCAAGGGCCGCTGACTTCCCCATATTCATCCTAAAGCCTGCGACAGCATCAAAGTCTTCTAGCTCCACGATACACGCAGGAAGTGCCGTCCTCGGATCTGCAAGCGTCAATATAATGTCATCTGCGTAGAGGCTAATGGTGTGTGTGTATTTCCCCATCTTTATGCCGACCGCGTTCGTGTTTTGGCGTATCCGTTGGGCAAGAGGCTCCATATAGAGCGCGAAGAGCAGCGGGGACAGAGGGCACCCCTGTCTGGTACCCCGCTCTATCGCAAATCTCTGAGAGCTACAGCCGTTAACCCGCAACACTGCAGAAGGAAATCGATAACAGTTGAGCACCAAAGTGCGAAATTTCTCTCCTATGCCCGCTTTCGAAAGAACCTTCTCCAAGTAAGGCCAATGCACCCGATCGAAGGCCTTCTCTGCGTCGACCGACAGCAGCATTCTCTCCCCTGGAATCCGGGAGGCCTTCTCTATGATATGAACCACTCTCTTGGTATTGTCCACCGTTTGTCTCCCAGGGATAAATACCGCCTGATCCGGGTCCACCAGACCCGGCAGATGAGGTGCCAGACAGGCTGCCAGGATCCCGGTGTATAACTTGAGGTTGATGTTCAAAAGAGATATCGGTCTATACGAACTACATTGAGTCCGGTCCTTCCCCGGTTTCGGGGATGACCAACACCGTAGCTTGGAGCAAATCCGGAGGGATAGTGCCAGGGGAGGAAAACGAGTTGAAAAGGCGTGTGAGGATAGGTGCTAGCAGGGGGCAAAATGTTTTATAAAAGAGGGATGTGTAACCATCCGGGCCTGGAGCCTTCCCGTGTTTAAGCTTGGAAATGGCTGTAATCACCTCTTCAACCCGGAAATCATGATCCAGGTGTTCCGCTTGTTCCGTGGTGAGGGAGGGAAGATCCACCGACTCCAGATAGTCTACCTCTGCCTGCTCCGATGGGGGCTCGCCTGCATACAGGTCGGCATAGAATTGGCGGAACCTTTCCGCGATCTGGCTGTCCTCTGTAGCGGTCTCTCCCGCAGAGATCGACAGCTCTTTCACTAAGTGTCTTTGATGCGCCACTCGGAGCTTATTCGCTAGGAGCCGGCCGCACTTATCGCCGCCCGTGTAATATGCATGTTTCAAGCGCAACGCCGCATATTCCGCTCTATCCATGTCTAGCGCTGACAGGAGTTTCCTCTCTGCCTTAAGTTGCCTCCATACTCTGGGGGCCCCTGTTCTCTGGTGTACCAATTCCAGCTCACGTACCTTGCGGATGAGCTCATCCCTTTTTTGCTGCCGTTCCCTATTCTCCGCTGAGGAGATAGCAATGAATTCTCCTCGGATCACCGCCTTCAGAGCTGCCCACTGTGTCGCCTGGATAGTATCCGCATTATCATTGTGCGTCTGGTAGTCCCGGATCGAGTCCTGTATGTGCTTCACCACCGTCTTCTTATGCAGGAGAGTATCCCTGAGGCTCCAAACCCCACGGGAAGGTGACATCGGTGGCAGCCGGAATGTGCCCGTGACTGGGGCATGGTCCGACAGTGAGAGAACCCCTATTTCAGAGTCTGTGGCCAGCTCCCAGACCGGCCCCGTGACCAGAAGGTGGTCCAGTCGCGCATACGTTTTGTGTGCGTTTGAATAGTAGGAGTAGTCACGGGCGGTGGTGTGGAAGTCGTACCAGAGATCGTGGAGATCCAGTTCGGCCAGTTGGGATCTACCCAACTGCGAGATTTCCCCTGTCTGAGGGTGCCTCTGCGTTGACCTGTCCAAGGACGAATTAAAGACCATATTCAAATCACCCCCTATGATTATGTGCCTGTCCGGGGTGGCCGTAATGTCCACCAGGGCCGAGCTAAGAAAACGTTCTTGGCGGTCGTTTGGGCTGTATATCGACCCCACCGTAAACACCAGGCCACCCAACTTCACTCTGTATGCTAGAAGCCTCCCTTTCTGTTCCGCCAATTTATGTAGGACCTCTCCCTTGAATGTTTTGGACACCAGGATCGCTACCCCTGCCGTTTTGGTGGTATTGGAAGAGAAAAACTGTGTTGGGAATTTGTGAGACCGCATCCTCTGACAGTCTCGGGCCAAGAGGTGTGTCTCCTGTAAAAGACAAATATCAGCATGCAAATTTTCAAGTAGCGATAGCACTGCCCTCCTCTTCACAGGATTATTCAATCCTTTCACATTAAGAGTAACAACCTTAAAATCAGTCATCTATGTGGGTAGAAGTACAGCTCTATCCATGGGGCATGACCCAGAATGGGCGGTTCCAGCGCTAGCAGTGTGCGGAAGTAACATAGAAGCCAAGCGAATGTATCTGAAGTACTGTACGGTCCCCACCCCTGTTCCCCCAACTTCCCCTGAACAACCCCAAAACTGCGTGTCCCACCCCACCCCCTACCCTCCCTCCCCTGCAACAAACCCGTCACCCCAACCATCAGCCTCTCTCCTCCAACGCCTCCCCTCCTCGCCCTCGTAGGCTGCCCTCTCAATGTCTCAGGAACCCTTCCAACACCCCCTCCCCCCCCCTGGCAACAACCCCTCAAACCTCATAGTCCCAGTCCGGTTCCAAATGGAACAAGTCTGTGGTGAGTCAAAGTAGTGGACGTCCGGCCACCACGTCTCCCCCGCTGACCCCCCACCCCCCATTCCCCGGTGCAGCAATAGAAACAATGCAAGAAAGGTGATCTCCCCCCGGAATCAGCCTAGGCCACATATCATGTTGTGAGGGCCACTGAACTTGGTGCCTCACCCCTGCCCTCTCTCACTGTAGGTGAAGTTGGTCTGGAGCCTTGCCTAGAACCTCGTCTTCGCGGGATATGCTGCCAGCCATCTCTGGTCATCCTCCGCCGTTGGAGTGCCTGCTCTCCCTCCTCCGCCATATCAATGCGCAGCACATCACACGTGTCTCTGAGCGAGCGAAGCTGATGCAGCTTCCCATTCCAACGAAAAATGATGCGAAATGGGTGCCCCCACGAGTACGGCGTCTCCTTTTCCCGTAGAAAATCTGTGGCCACCTTGAATGCACGTCGTTTTCTGAGAGTAATCGCTGAGAGGTCCTGGAAGAGAGCCACTGAGTAATCCCTTAATTGCAAAGGTTCCCGCTTCCTTGCTTCTTGGAGGATACGTTCCTTAAGCGCGTAGTCAGGCAGGAAGGCAAGAAAGTCCCGTGGCGGGGCTGGAGGATTCCGAGCCTGGCCCACCCTGTGGGCCCTGTCGATCCGAATCTGAAATGCCGCGTCCTCTCCCAGCATCTCCCTGAACAACACCTGGAGAAACCCAGCCACATCCGCACCTTCCTCCTTGGATGGCACTCCCCGGACCCGTATGTTGTTTCGCCGGGATCTGTTCTTGAGGTCCTCGTTATGTGCCTGGACGTCCAATTGTTGGTCATGTAACCGCAGGACTTCCTGTTGCAGATGGGCAATTTCTTCATCTCGAGAGTGTCCAGCAGTCTCCATGTTAGCCACACGTTCTCCGAGGCTGTCCACCTCACGCCGCACCTCTCTAACCTCACCCGCCACTTCCTGTTTCAGCGTGTGGAAGTCCTCACGCAGGGAGTTGAAGAGGGTCTCCAAGAAGGATCTGGTGATGGGGACTTCTCCTCCCTCCGCTCCTAGTGCAGCTCCGGATGTGCCCAGGGAGTTGGGCCCCTTATCTCCTTTCGGTTGCCCCCTGGCCAACAGCTCTGGGAGGGTCCGATCTCCCTTCTTTCCATGTTGTCCTGCCATTGTGGTGACCCACGCTGCGGTCGCTCCGCACTCAGTCACGCTGCTACGGTCACCCACCTGCACTGCCACAAATCTCCGGTCAACGCCGCACCAATGTCCGCCACCTTGGGCGCGTTAGAGAGACAGCACGTCTACTCCGATCCGTTGCAGCGTAGGCCGTTGGGCCCTTGAAAGTCGTAGCTCCACAACCGGGGTTCCGCCCAACCAACGAGTCTCCCTCCTCACTGAGGGCCTCCGGTGTGCTTCGGGGTCACAGTACCCCTATCAGGGTTCCGCCGTCTCTCCGCGGCTGCAGGGTCAGACCAGGGGCATCTCAACCGCCCCGGACCACCAGTCTATGGCGTAGAGGAGACCACAAGAGTCACGCCGATGCCGGGGGGGGGTGAGGGGCGGAGGGCAAGCCCAAGGGGCAGTCAGGCCGCAGCAGTCCCGCCGCACCCTCACCAGAGTCCAATCCTCCCTTCCCGGTGAAGCGCCGACCTCCGGACCTCAGCGAGGCCTGTGGACCACTTCGAGCCTCCCCACCTCCAGGTCACACGGGGGGGCCGCCGCCACCCCCGGGGCTCACCTCTGTTGATATTGAGTCCGCCGCAGGGGCTGCTTGGTCCCGATCTCCGGTCTACGTCACGCCGGAAGTAAAAGCCGCAGCACCGGCCTAGAGTAGGCACCCTCCGGGTGCGTCGCTCCTCCACTCCGGGCCACCGCAGGGCAGATTTCTCACTCTGCTCCGTGTCTAGGGAGGCAGTCTCCCAGGCACCCCCAGCGTCTCACCGGCAAGGCCCACGCTCCGCCTCCGCTCCTCCGGTCGTACCGGAATTCTCGACCGCCTCACCTCGGCGCCTGGCTTGCGCCCGAGGCCGGCGCAGACACTGGCCGCCGCGCACTTCGGTGCTGCCCCACACTGGCCGATGCTGCTATCACTCCGTCAGCCACTCCGCTCGCGGGCCCTGTGAGTTGGCTCCGGCGAGCGGTCCGAGCAGGCTCTCAGCCGGTTAGCGGAGGGAGGCCGCAGTCCCCGTCCTCGCTTCGTCTCTTGGGCCGACGAGACTCCTCCCCGTTCCGGCCCACTTCAGGCGCGGCCGCACCTCGGGGACAACCAGCGGCAATCCAAGCCTCCTTGGCAGGCGAATCCGCCGTTTCTTCGGTCCGCTCACTGCCACACGGTGCCCAACGTCCCCGGCCCCCACTAGAAGCGCTGGAGGGGGGAGATCGCGCTACTTAGAGGCACCGGGACGGCTGGGATCGGAGGAGCTCGCAGGGGACACGTCCTCTCACTCCGCCATCTTGGCCACGCCCCTTCCAGCAGGTCAATTTATACTACATAATTCAATTGTTAGGGCTCTTACAGCCGCATCAGGAGACATGAATGCTGAACCCCAGCCTCACCTGTTGATTCAATACTTATATGTAATGGGGAACGCAAGTCACATTTTACACTGGTTGACAGAAGCGTCATTAACACACACGCTGAAGCCCTTGTCGTCCCTACGTGCAAAGTGGGAAGAAGATATGGGAGGCCCATGGAGGGAGGAGGAGTGGTACATAATTCTAGCCAGTGCAGTGCAGATCCCATGTAATGCTAAATTTCGAATCATACAGACATATATTATACACAGGGCGTACGCCTGCTTCAAGCAGGCGCAGGGTTTTGACGCAGCATTGGCCTGAAAGTGACTGAGTGAAATCTCATAGATTTCACTCAGCCACTTTCAGGAGGCGTTCCTGCGCAGGAACGCCCCCCCCTGCGTAGGAACGCCTCCTTATGGCGCAGGGCTTTACAACGTGACGCATCTCCTAGATGCGTCACGTTGTAAATAGGGCGCATTGTTTGCGCCACCGTTGTGTCAAATAAAGTGACGCAATTGCGGCGCAAAGAGGCGCAAGAGCCTCATAAATCTGCCCCTTAGGACTTATAGCTGCAAAAAGGTTCAACGCCAGACAGTGGAAAAGTAAACATAACCCTACAACTGACAATTGGAAATACTCACTAGAGGTGTGGGCCCAAGCGGAAAGCGCCACATTGCACAGAGAGGAGATAGCCGGACTGCGCAAGTACCCTATTGCCCAATACTGGGGCGCAATAAGAACAGCGATGCAGCACCCTGGGCACTTATCAGAGGACAGCATTTCACAAGGCAGGGATGAGACTAGAGGTGACACAAGTATATAATCTGTCCACACTCTGGATTCTGGATGCGGGTAATAGATACCCATTAAGCATGCAACACAGACAGTCAAGGCCACGAGACTCTAATAGATGCAAAATTTACATCAACTAGTTTATGGTGTGAGGTGCACATAGGAGGGATTGGGTAACACACATGACGTAAACGCAGAAACTGAAATGAAAAAGGCATGTATCGGATGTGCAAGGTTATTGACTTATACATATATATATATATATATATATATATATATATATATATATATATATATATATATATATATATATATATATATATATATATATATATATATATATATGCAAATTGAGAATCCGATCCACAGAATTCAGACAAGCCCGCAGTTACACCGTTGAAGTTCTTTAATCGGCAGGCACAGAGGTCAAAAGATAACGCGTTTCGAACAACAAGTTGTTCTTGGTCACATGACCCGCGTTTTTTCACAACCCTCTATTTAAAGGTGTAGAACATATGTAGTCATAGACATAAACAACATTTCTCTTCAAAACTCAGAGCAGTGTTTAAGCTTCTGTATCAGTTACATTCACTGGCAGAAATTCATACAGAAATTTCAAAGTATAAGTTAAGTGAAAAATAAAAAAGAAAAATGTCCCCTTTTTTTTTAATTATTCAATATAAATTGACTTAACCAGCTCTCTTGTTATCTTTAAAGGAGAGACTCCGTTTGTAAATGTAATTTAGCAAGGTCCCAGGAAAATTACGGTATAGTACCCATAAACATCATAATGTATGAATATTTAAAGGACAATTTCGGTATAGTACCATAGACCTATTCTATACACATAGCTCTATATAGACTTTTACCGGCATCAGCAGTGATAATACATACACAAATTACACAAATTGTAGAAAGAACGTAAATATCTTGTGTGTGGACCTCGCACAAGGGTAGTATCCTCTTCTTCACAACCTAAAGGAAGGAGAGGAAATAATTCAATAATTTATCCAATGCAAAAGGGGAGGCAATATATAGAGATCATTATGATATCCTTGGGACCTATTTAATAATACATTACTTAAATTGTATCATAGCTAGATAGAGACTGGTTTACCGTGTAAAAGAAGGGGTTTAGGGCGTGAAAAAAGTGCAGGAGGGGTAAAATAAAACAAAAAGTGTACTGTTTTGGGTGAGAGTACAGCCATCCTATTTTCCAAATTCTGAAACTATTTCTTTAAAGATGGGAATGCAATTCCTCATCCATATTCAAACCAATAGGGAAACGGGTGCCTGCCAAAAGAATCAACCTTGATTCTAATTTGCGTAATGCTCCCAATCTGTCACCACCCCTGATGCTGTTTTTTATAGTGGCAATTCCTATGTAGTTTGCTTTAGAAGCGTCACTTTGGTGGACTCGATTGAAATGCCTACTTGTGCTGTAGGAGAAGTCTTGGTTGGTAATCGCCCGGAAATGCTCAAGAATACGTTTCTTAACGGGTCCTGTAGTTGACCCAATATACCATAAGTTGCATGGGCAGCGAATGAGGTATACAACATATTCTGTGGTGCATGTTATCAGAGTGTTAATCTTCCATTTCATTTTCGTTTTGGGAAGGAGAATCTCGTTACAATTTTGACTATGTTTGCAAGCCTTGCAATTTCCACATTTCTTGAAACCCTTAGTTGTTTTCAGCCAGTCAGTCTCTTTGGGGGCTAGATGACTTTGTACTAGACAGTCTCTTAATGATTGGCCTCGTTGGTACGAAATGCCCGGTGAGTTGCCAATAGCGTTTCTTAGTATAGGATCTTGCATCAGTATGTCCCACCTGTTTCTCAGTATTTGTCTGATCTGATTGGACTGGTTGCAGTATTTAGTGATAAATCTCACTTTAGGAGTTTGTATTTTGGGAATCATATCCGTGGTGGTTTTGGGCGTTAAGGCTTTCTCTCTTGATATTTTTTCAATTCTAGATTCAGCTTCATTGAGGGATTTGGTGGAATACCCTCTAGCTTTGAATCTTTCTTTCATCTCTTCTTTTACGTTCTGGAAGTGTGATTCTGTCGAGCAATTCCTTTTCGCTCTCAGGAATTCACTGAAAGGGATTCCCCACCGAAAACTAGGGGGGTGGGCGCTGGAAGAGTGGAGTAGAGAGTTCCCTGCTGTCTCTTTACGGAAAAGTGATGTGGCTAGTCGGTTATCTGCCTTGGTGACTTTGACATCTAAAAAATCTACGGAGTGTTTGCTGTAATGTCTAGTAAATTTTAAATTCACGTGGTTGTTATTCAGACAATCAATGAAACAATTCAGATCATTTTCCGTACCCCGCCAGATAAAAAAGACATCATCAATGTATCTTAGCCATCGTACTACGTTCAATGCCCATTTCTCCGTTTCGTCATTCCAGAGCACCTGCTTCTCCCACCAGCCCACCATGAGATTGGCATAACTGGGGGCGAAGCAGGTGCCCATAGAAGTCCCTTGTTGTTGTCTGTAGTGTTCTTTGTTAAACAAAAATACATTTTCATTCAGACACAGCCTAATCATCTCTAAAACCATACAAGTATGTTCAAGGTATTCCAATTTTCGGTGTTTTAAGAAAAACTGACAAGCTTTGATGCCATCCGTATGCCTTATACTCGTATATAGGGACTCAACATCCAAACATACCAGCCAACATTGTTCGTCCAAATCGATACTTGAGATTTTGTGGATAAAATCGGTGGTGTCCCTTACATAGGAGGATAATTCCTTGACAAATGGG
Source organism: Lissotriton vulgaris (assembly GCF_964263255.1). Lineage (NCBI taxonomy): Eukaryota > Metazoa > Chordata > Amphibia > Caudata > Salamandridae > Lissotriton > Lissotriton vulgaris. The sequence goes on from NW_028244784.1 coordinate 934,035, forward strand.
AAGAGAAAATAGTCTATGTAGATGCTGGTGTGCTCAAAGAGGCTATCTATAGATGCAACAATTGGTCTACCTGGTGGTTTCGATATACTCTTATGCACTTTCGGCAAAAGATAAAAGGTTGGGGTTTTAGGATTTTCCTTATGGAGATATCTCTCTTCGTCCCATGTTAGTAGACCCTTATCATATATATATATGTACCAACGACCTCACCCCACTGTGGTTTTATTTTCAGCACGCTGCTCAAAGACGGACTCACTGGAGTTGAACTATGTGACCACGAGTACCAGCAAGCAATGCAACTAGCAACGCCCACTGGGGCGGGGACTATCAGACTTAAGTGGTTGCTGATGCCGGTCTTTTTGCAACGCGCTACTGCCTATGAAGAAGAGTCAGAACGACTCGAAACGCGTCGGCAGAAGATGTCTGTTGTTACTGAAAACTGCCTGCAGCCTTCATGAATAAATGCACGTTACTCAACCAACCTGTGTGGGGCTCTTCCAAGCTGTGGCAAACTGTGAGATTGATAATAGCGGCCGGTCCAGGTCGCGGAGGAGCCCAGCTGCATAGTAGCGACGATTACACCACCCGGTGTGATCATCACAGGAGGCAGTGCTCACGAAGGACTGAAAGTGCGGTAGCCATAGGTACCAACGACCTCACCCCACTGTGGTTTTATTTTCAGCACGCTGCTCAAAGACGGACTCACTGGAGTTGAACTATGTGACCACGAGTACCAGCAAGCAATGCAACTAGCAACGCCCACTGGGGCGGGGACTATCAGACTTAAGTGGTTGCTGATGCCGGTCTTTTTGCAACGCGCTACTGCCTATGAAGAAGAGTCAGAACGACTCGAAACGCGTCGGCACAAGATGTCTGTTGTTACTGAAAACTGCCTGCAGCCTTCATGAATAAATGCACGTTACTCAACCAACCTGTGTGGGGCTCTTCCAAGCTGTGGCAAACTGTGAGATTGATATATATATATATATATATATATATATATATATATATATATATATATATATATATATATATATATATATATATATATATATATATATATATATATAAAGCTGGGCTAATCTTGAATGAGCAGTTTGTTGATGCACTCACTCCAGACACGATTCAATTAAATTAAAGCGTCTTTATTGCAACCAAAAACGCCCGACGCGTTTCACCTCCACCTGATGCTTGCTCACGAGTAGCAAGCCTCAGGTGGAGGTGAAACGCGTCGGGCATTTTTGGTTGCAATAAAGACGCTTTAATTTAATTGAATCGTGTCTCGAGTGAGTGCATCAACAAACCGCTAATTCCAGATTAGCCCAGCTTTAATGTTTTTCGGTTGTCTCTACCGAAGTACTTGCACTGCGCCATCCTGGGAGCGCTGATGTCCGCCTAGAGTTTGAGTTTGAGTTTAAAATATTTATAGAGCGCACATTCACCTGGCGGTTTCATGGCGCTATAGAGTACTGAGCCCAAGAGGACAGGAAGAACGAGGGGAGATAGAGAGAAGCAGTTTATGGAGAAAAGGCTTGTGAGAAGAGAACAGTTTTTAGAGACAAAATCAGTGTAATATATATTGACAAAGGGCGAGTAAGCCTGAAATGCGTTGCTGTTTTCGTGAAATAAAGTAACATTCCTGCTGTACCTGGCTGGTCCGTCTCCTTCCTTCTGGTGTCACGCCGTGCTGTGCCAAGTTGTGTGGAGCCGATTTTGCATATATATATATATATATATATATATATATACATATATATATATATATATATATATATATATATATATATATATATATATATATATATATATATATATATATATATATAAATATATATATATATATAGGGACGTTAAGGAGTTTATTTCCAGGTTACCTCCTTCATGATTGCTGTTGTAGCATGTTACATGGCGTATTGCATCATACTAATGTTGAAAATGATTGCATGTATATATTGGGTCGATACCTGTTTACATAGACACAATTATTTGTCATGTTTTAGCATCATCCCACTTTTTAATATGCTATGTAAATATGCTTGTAAAAATATCGATTGCTAATTCTGTCGTATGTAAAGTGGAAAACAATTTGGAAATTACATGTTTCTTACGGGTTTTCTGCCATTGAATTGGTAATAACAGCGTCATCATGTACAGTATTTTTACCATGTCTATGATTCATTTTCATGCACTGCCACTTTAAATGCTCCGCTCAATGACGAGCAGTTTGTCATGTGATCAAGCCTTGCTCGAAGGCGAAACGCGTCATGGCGGCAGCGCTGGCTTTATTGAAATAAACCACCTTGCACCAGCACCTTTTGGGTCGACTCTTTGTCACTAGGGGATTGGCAGTTGTTTGCTGTCTGCGGAGTGACAAGCCTCATGAATATACAGATCTTTGGCCGGCGCGCTTCTGACTGCTGGGACACTTTTTAACTGTGCTTTATTCGTAATTTTACTCGCGCTGTTGGATATCGCGCTACAGAGCGCCTAGGGCTCTTTTTAATTTTGTGCTGCTTCCTAGGTGCCGGATCAGTAGGCCGGGGAATCAGATTAGGCTTACCTGCAACATAATTTTGGCTTCACCCGCATTTGGCGGGATACAGATAGCGTAGTGGGTCCGACCGCCATCTTGGGTGGGGGCCAAGGCTGGGAGCACTTCAGGCGCCATCTTGGTGAGGGCAAGGGACGCTGGAGGCGGACTTCCGCACCTGGTAAGCTTATTAAAGCTTCCAGGGTGCAGCCAGGTTTAGATCTTTGGCCGGCGCGCTCCTGACTGCTGGGACACATTTTAACTGTGCTTTATTCGTAATTTTACTTGCGCTGTTGGATATCGCACTACAGAGCGCCTAGGGCTCTTTTTAATTTCGCGCTGCTTCCTAGGTGCCGGATCAGTAGGCCGGGGAATCAGATTAGGCTTACCTGCAACATAATTTTGGCTTCACCCGCATTTGGCGGGATACAGATAGCGTAGTGGGTCCGACCGCCATCTTGGGTGGGGGCCAAGGCTGGGAGCACTTCAGGCGCCATCTTGGTGAGGGCAAGGGACGCTGGAGGCGGACTTCCGCTCGGCCGAATACTAGATAAGGATGGAGATTCAAACGCGCAGCGGGTACGCGCAGCGGGCGCGTCGTAGGCGCGCCGGAGGTGCGCCAGAGGTAAGCCCGTTTGCGCCCGTTCGCGCAACGGGCGCGCTTAGGGCTACCCCCGCTGGTTCATTGCACTCTCCCCGCCTGGTCTATTCTCGGGCTGCCTTATTGGAACTCAGACCGCCTCAGGCTCCCGTGTGTGGGAGGGCTATTACTCCTGGCCCCTCTCAATCTCTGTCTTGCGGACTTCTTAATGTCCGGTCGCTCTGCAAGCACCACACTGAGATTGCCTTCCTGATTGAATCCTCAGGGCTGGACATGCTGTTTTTAACAGAAACCTGGACTCGGGAGGACTGCCTAGTTGAACTGGGACTGGTTTGCCCCCCAGGCTTTAAAATCATTTACACCCCTCGATTGAAGAACAGAGGTGGTGGTATTGGTATCATCTATAGAGAGTCGGTGGGTCTTTTCCAGCTAAAAATCAATGAGGTTTCGGGCTTTGAACTGATGGGTTTCTCCATTAAAGACCGGGAGAGAACACTCCTTGCAGGGGTGCTATGTTATCGACCTCCGGGCTCTGTCTCCTCTCTATCAGACTTTCTTGATCTGATTTACGACCTATCGAACACTCACTCCAAGCTGCTGGTCCTGGGGGATTTCAACCTATGGCAGGGTGGCCCACTGGACGGAGCGTTCACGACACTCCGCCAAGCTCTTGGTGATATTCAGCTGCAGCAACTGGTCGGCGCCGCTACCCATAGGGGAGGTCATATCCTGGACCTGATTTTCGCGGACGCTCAATCAGTTGTGGTTAATGATATTCTACTTCAATGCTGGACCGACCATGCACTGGTGGCTTTTTCCCTTTGCATGAGGGTGTATCCCTCTGAGGCGGCTGGGGTAGGATCATCGAAGCTTGGTAGACCTTGGTCCCGGCTTCTTAAGTCTTCCTCACTGCCTTCCCTACTGCCCGACAACTTTTGTCTGAGCATCTCGGTGGAGGAAAGTTACCTCTCCTGGTGTCGGTCTATTACTGACTCGTTAGATAAGCTGGTGCCCTTTCGTAGGGCTCGAGGGAGAGTGAATCGTGCCTTCCCCTGGTACACGGAAGAGTTACGACAGCTAAAGCTGAGCTGTAAACGTGCCGAGAGAGCCTGGAGGAAGCAGTATTTACCATCGGCTAAGGCATCGTTCAGACTCGCATTGCAGGGCTACAAGGCGCAGATTAAGTTGGCGAAGGCGGCCTTTTTGGAATCCACCTTGAATAAGGCGCCTAATAAATCTCAAGCCCTGTTCAAAATTGTCAGGGACTTGTCCCACCCAGTGTGTGTAGCCAACACGGTCGTGGCGTCGCAAGCCCTGTGCGACTCCCTGGCGGGTGCTTTTGAGGAGAAGACGGAAAAGATCTTAGAGGGCTTAAAATACCCTCTGCCCGCGGCTCTCGGTTTGGGAGCTCCGGTTAGCCCGCTCAGTCGACCCCAGCCAGCAGGGATTTGCCCTGGCTTGGGAGCTCCGAACGGGTCACCCAGTCGACCCCAGTCGAGCGTCGCAGCTCTCACACAGGCTACTCTAGGGGTGGGAGCTCCGGCTGGTTCGCCCAGTCGACCCCAGACGGGTACGTTTGGCCTTAGTCTGGGAGCTCCGGGTGGACCACCCAGTCGACCCCAGCCGAGTGACCCTGGTTCTTCTTGCTTGGGAGCTCCGGAGACTTTCTCCAGTCGACCCCAATTAAGACTGTTTCCTTGCCCCTCTTTTGAGGATTTTTGCAGCTTGGCACATATGGTAGCCTCGGGATCTCCGCTTGATCCACTTCCTCCCAAATTCTGGAAGGCCTTCCACGCAGAACTCTTTCAGCCTCTGCATTCCATCTGCCTCCAGTCTTTGGAGATGGCATCAGTCCCTGAATGCTGGAAGTTAGCAGTAGTGTCAGCCCTGCTCAAGAAGCCCATGCTGGACCCGGCTTGCCTCTCTAACTACAGGCCAATCTCTTTGCTCCCATTTCCTATCAAGATCTTGGAAAAATGGGTGACCCGCTCGCTCTCAGGTTTCCTGGAGAACATCGGTTGGTTTGATGAGGCGCAGTTTGGCTTCCGCCCCGGGCACGGGACGGAGTCTGCCCTGGTAGCCGTACTGGACAATCTTCGGTCGCGTGTCGACAGTGGTCGGGCAGCCTTTTTAGTGCTGCTCGACATGTCGGCTGCGTTCGATACGGTTTGCCATCAGACCCTTATCAGGAGACTAGAGGAGTGTGGGGTCACAGAGGGGGCTAGAGACTGGCTAATATCTTACCTGGGCTGCCGGCAACAGCTGGTCTCGCTTCCTCCATTCAGCTCTGAGCCAAGGAAAGTTGGACAGGGGGTCCCACAGGGCTCGACCATCAGCCCGATACTTTTCAACCTGTATCTGCGCCCCCTGGTCCAGCTTATAAAATCTTACGGTGTCTCGGCTTTTAATTATGCCGACGACACCCAGCTGTTTTTTTCTCTGGAAGGAAACAACGCAGTCCCGCTGGAAACTTTTCATCGCTGCATGGCAGCCACAGCGGACTGGTTACGGGCCAATTCCCTCCAATTTAACAGCTCAAAGACGGAGGTTTTTTAGTGTTCCACAGACCGGATTCCGCGAGTTCTTCCGGAGAATTTCTGGCCTACCACCTTTTCTGAGCCAGTAGCGGCGGCTGGGTCAGCTCGCAACTTGGGGGTGATCTTCGGCCCAAATTTACAGCTTGACCTGCACGTTAATAAGACCATCTCTACGTGCATGATGCTGTTACGCATGCTGCGTAAAGTTCTGTTCCTGCTCCCTGCCCAGGCCAGACCACAAGTAGTTCGCAGTACCATTCTAAGTCGGTTAGACTATTGCAATGCGCTACTTCTGGAGGCCCCAAAAAATCTGCTGGGGAAGCTACAACGAGTGCAGAACATGGCCGCCAAGTTAGCTCTTTCTCGTCCCAGGTCCAGCTCTTCCACTCTCGCGCTAAGGGACTTACACTGGCTTCCGGTGCATCAGCGAGTACTGTATAAAGCTGCGTGCTTGGTGTTCAAGGCAGCTCATCAACTGGGCCCAGTACCATTGCGGAACATGTTTGCTTGGTACTTTCCTTCGCGGCCTCTTCGTTCCTCTTCGGCACAACTACTGGTTGTCCCGAGGTTTCAGAGAGCTAGGATGGGTGGCCGCTCATTTAGTGTTGCAGCGGCCAAGCTATGGAACTCCCTGCCTATCTCCTTGAGAAGCCACAAGGACTACCTGCCGTTTAGGAAAGCGTTGAAAACGCATCTTTTTCCATCAACTGTCTGAGCAGTGAGAAGTGTAACCGTCCAGTAGTTCAAAGCGCCAGGATGCCCTCTGGGTGACAGGTACGCGCTCTACAAGTATACAAAATAAATAAATAAATAAATAAATATATATATATATATATATATATATATATATATATATATATATATATATATATATATATATATATATATATATATATATATATATTTATATATATATATATATATATTACCTACTGGCGATAGCCAGTAGGGATATATAGTTAGGATTGGCTACCATAGGAAATTCCGATCATTCTATTGGGAATAACTTTGGCGCCGATTGAGGGATCTGCCTCTAATTTTCCTTAAAATGGTCTCGCTGTGCTCCGCTCCTTCCCTGAAATTTTCGGGGGGATTCGTGAAGTGGGGGCTGAGAAAAAAGGGAGGTCCCAAAACGTGTTTTCCCCATGTTAATTTCTATAGTACGGTCTGACAAGTCTACAGCCCGAACCGTTGAATGGAATTACGCCAAACTTAGCAAAATTGTAGGGACTGGTACGCAGATGTGCCTTTGCTATGTTTGGTGAAAATTGCTCCAGTGGTTTTTATGAAAATTAGGTTAAAAAACACATATATATCTATATGAGCTTACGGGTCCGCGCACCGTACGCGTACCAATACGCGTACCGTACGCGTACGTGCGCGTACCCTTACGTGCGCGAGCGCGATCCTGATTGGCTGGCAGTCGACTGGCAACATTCCAAACTGTCCAAACCAGGAATAGTTGGTCACCATCTTGTTTCTCAGGAGAACTGAGGCACAAGAGAGCCCAAAACAAGAGTGGAAAACACGAAAAGGGGGCAGGGTAGAGATCCCCCAACACCCTAGCCCTTCTCAGGGGGTCTCAGAAGGACCCCCAAGGGCAAAAAAAAAAAAATGAAAAATCGCGGGGTACGTGCACGGTACGCGTATAGGCGCGCGTACGTACCGCTACCGTGCGCGTACCGTGCGCGTACCCCGTGTTTTTAAAAAAATAATAATTTTACCCTTGGGGGTCCTTCTGGAACAACCTGAGAAGGGCTAGGGGGTCAGGGAGTCTCTACCCTGCCCCTTTTTGCGTTTTCCACTCTTGTTTTGTGCTCTCTTGTGCCTCAGTTCTACTGAGAAATGAGATGGCTGCTCAGGTGGTACCAGAAGGATATTAACATATAAAAACGTTATTTGCTAATAGAATTTGCATTTACAAAACCTTTGAAGTTTTTTGAAAAAAAATAGGTTTCACGCCAGATATAGTTAGGAATTAGCATTTAAAAAACCTTGCAAATTCACTGAAAAAACCACAGGCTTCAGGCCATATATAGTTAGGAATTAGCATTTAAAAAACCTTGCAAATTCACTTAAAAAACCATAAGTTTCAGGCCTTATATAGTTAGGAATTAGCATTTAAAAAACCTTGCAAATTCACTTAAAAACCATAGGTAAGTGATAAAGGGCCCGATGTAGGTCGGTCGGTAACGGCCGAAAATCGGTATTTTCGGCCGTTACCGATCGGTATACATGATTTGACATGTAGGTGCACTATTTTACCGAATCGGTAACTTTACCGAATCGGTAAAGTTACCGATTCTGTAAAATACAGAATCGGTAACTTTACCGATTCGGTAAAGTTACCGATTCGGTAAAATACCGAATCGGTAATTTTACCGATTCGGAGCCACCCATATGTAGGTGGGACTCTTCAGAGTCCCAGGAGCCTTAACGAATCGGTATTTTACCATCAAATCCTATTTGATGGTAAAATAACGATTCCGGTGTGCATGCACATGTGTGCATGCACACCTATGCCATGTGACAGGCAGACCTGCCCTTAGGGCAGGTATGCCTGCCACATGGCACCCGTGCCTGTTTTGGGGGTGCCAGAGGGTGTCAAAGTGACACCCCCTGCACCCTTGAGAAATTCGGTATTTACCGATTCGGTAAATACCGAATCGGTAATGTCCATTCATTCCTATGGGCTTCAAAGCCCATAGGAATGAATGGGCATTACCGATTCGGTATTTACCGAATCGGTAAATACCGAATTCATCCGATTCGGTATTCCAGCACATCTGGAATACCTACATATCGGACCCATTGATTTACCGATTTTAAATTACCGAATCGGTAAAATTCGGTAATTTAAAATCGGTAAATCAATTTTACCTACATCGGGGCCTAGATGTGTGTATCCATCTAGGAATCAATGAGTGGGTTTTTAGATACTTGTATTGCTGTGTCAATGGATTCAAATATGATTCTCTGTATTTTACAAAGAGTGATGAAAGATTTTACTAGTGTATGAAAAGGTGTATGTGATTGTCACGTGGATGATGTCATCAGTGATGTCATCACTGATGTCATTTGAGATGTCATCAGTGATGTCACTGACCACATCATGAATGATGTAATATGTGACATCATCAGCAGTGGATTGCGGGTGCGCGAAATATAGTTAGTACAACTAACTATATAGGAGCAATTTCAATGCAGATTTGAAAAGCTACAGGGGCACTGCAGATACGACAAAGTGCCACCTTACAATAATCGTTGAAACCAGTGCAACGTACATTCAATGCTATTTTCATTTGCAAACCCAACGGAATTGACTAGCTCATACAATGTATAGCGGAAAACACAAGTCAAACAATGACATACACGTTGTAAAATGTATATTGTGTATACCGAATTTGTTTATACAGAAAATGCAAATAATTAAATTTAAATAAAAAAATGCTGGACTAAAACAACAGTATGTCACCTCTTAAGCCAAGAATTAGAAATGATATTTTGTCTAGCGAATTCAAGCAGGTCTTTTTTCAGGTCTTGTCTTCTCCTATTTTAAGACTCTGGGCAGTGCATGAGGGAAAGCTTTTGAGAGAAGTGTGTGGCTGGTGAGGCATATAGAAAGTCCCACTCATATTTAAGATAAAATCACGATACTGAAAAAAGTTAATGATTTTTTTTTAGTACACGCAAGGGTTGATGGTACCCGTAGAGTAACCAACTGACTTGATCTATTTACTGTCTACAGCAAGGAATGGTGGTGAAAGGGAGAAGGGTTAAGGAGGAGATCTACAGTGGACCAGCTAGGGTGTTCAGAGAGGCTAAGGACTATCCACATATACAAGGACAAGAAAAATAATGTTTTTGACTTTTGATTAAAGTTACATTGATGATGGATCTGAGGTATTAGTGAAGCTGATTTGCCCAAAAATCAGGGATGTTCCTTAAAGAGGTTATTTTATATTTCTATTGGGTATCTGGCTGTGTATAGCTCTGTTTGCAATGTAAACAGTTGTTATTGTGATCCCCCCCCCCCGCACCATAGCAGGACCACTGTTCTAAGTTAATAAAGTGCAGGGTTTCATCAGGAAGACAAGGATGGCCCCTTTGGCCTGTCATTTTGCTGCTGATGCTGGTCTGCTCTCTTTCGTGAGGCTGGTACAGAAATAATCACTGGAGATAGGTTCTTTCTCCAGCGATTGGTATTTTATACACAAAATAAAAATATTTCACTCAGGGCCCAGTTACCACTGTATCTTTGTAAAAGGATAGAGCCCTGGTAGGTGGCAGGGAAAAATAGGGGGTAGGGAAAAATCCTTTGATATGTGGAGAAAATTCCTTAATCCAGAGCAGAATATGCCGGAGAAATTTCCTCCAATGTGCACCTTCTATGGGGGGCGAATTTCTCTTGGTTGATCCTTCTCTATCAGTCAAGAAACAGAGCATTCTCCTAGGCGTTCTTCTGCTTTTCCAGACTCTTGCTAGACAGGGGGAACTGGAACCTACACAAAAAGCCATATACACAGCCTGATCTTCTTACAACAATACATAAGGGAACCCCTTGAGCACAAAGATAGGCGAGGCAAGTCATCACCTAAGAGGCTCCACACCTGAAGTAATTCTCTTGTTCAACACACCCTGCAATTTTAGAGAGCCAAGACGTGACTCCACTCAAGGGTATCTCTCTTCACCAGACCGTTCACTGCCCAGACCCCTACCTCATTTTTGCCTTCAAAATAACAAGGTAATAGGGTCTCCAACTGCTGCACCCCAGCAGAATCAGACAGCAAATTCCGCATCAAGGCAGACACCGACCCAATGGCCCTCACAAAAGAAATACTTTTATCCTCCCTTTATGACCTTAAAAAGGAGCAACGTGAAGAACTAACGGGGTATACCTGAAACTTTAAACTGTGTGTACTTACCGCGGAGCCTGAGTACCCTTGGTCGCTGCCCGGTGGAGCTGTCCTATGCAGCTAAAGAGGAGTCAGGCTCTGGGACACCCCTTCGGCCATCACCTACCCAGCCGGACATCCGACATTGTTTTTCACAGTTATATATGTCTCTCTCCTCAACGGCTTTGACTGCTTTGTTCAACCTGGAGTACTTTCCCCCTTCAGATCTACCTGACTGTCGGCTTTCCTCTCCCCTGTTTACCTTTCCCCCACTACCTTCCATTCCCCATATGATGTGTGTCTTGGATATACTACGCGCTAATATCTTATATTATTGTGTAAGCTCACGTTTCTCTCCTAAGCATATACTGGTAACTGTAACTGTAATGGACGTAACTATGTAACAATGTTCTGAAACAATGTCCTATCTCATGTAAAGACCTCTGATACATCCGGGTCTAGCCAGGGCTCTATAAAACTTTTCAAATAAAAATAAATAAATAAAATAAAGAGGCTGGCATCCACTGGTTAAAAATGTGGATTGCATCCGAAACCCTTCAGCCAAGGCATTTGGGTTGTTATTAGAAGCAAGGCATCCACAAGGCACCTCAGCCAGCCCCTCACCTCGCCAACACACCAGCCAGCCCACCATCTCCAACTGGACACCAATCACGACCATGGGCATCACGGCGGCCATGAAAGACATCCACTCGGGGGCCCCCACCGTCCCCTGCCCCCCTTCACATCTACCACAGAGCCGCGAACACCATTGCACCCCAACTGCAACACACCATCAACACCACCTTCAAAACAGGCACCTTCCCATATGACTGGGAGTGCCCCGAAGTCAGGCCCCTGCTCAAGAAACCCACGGCGTACCCCACCGACCTCAAAAACTACCGGCCCATCTCGCTTCTCCCCTTCACAACCAAAGTGGCAGAAAAAGCAGTCAACAGGGAACTGACATGATTCATCGAACAACACGCCGTCCTCGATCCGTCCCAATCCGGATTCAGAGCTAACTACAGCACCGAGACCACCCTACTCACTGCCACAGACGACAATCACACCCTCCTGGACCAGCGCCACTCCACGGCCCTCATCCTTCTCAACCTGTCTGCTGCCTTTGACACCGTCTCTCATTGAACACTAATCACCAGACTACGTGAGGCCGGCATACAAGGAACTGCCCTAGACTGGATCCGCTCATTCCTCAGCAGAAGAAGCCAAAGGATCAGACTGTCGCCCTTCCTCTCCGTCCCCACCAACATCAACTTTGGAGTACCTCAGGGGTCATCTCTAAGCCTGACCCTCTTCAACGTCTACATGGCCCTCCTCGCAGACATCATCCGACAACACAGCCTCAACATTGTATCCTATGACGTCGACATCCAGCTCATCCTCTCCACCACCAAAGACCCCACCACCGCTAAACTCAATTTCCAGAGAGGAATGCAAGAAGTGGCAGTCTGGATGACCAACAGCTGCCTAAAACTCAACAACGGGAAAACAGAAGTCCTCATCCTTGGAACCATCAGCATGGGACAACACCTGGTGGCCCACCGCCCTTGGAAGCCCACCTACCCCCTCAGACCACGCCAAGAACCTCGGCATCATACTCATCTCATCACTCACCATGAACCAACAGGTCAACGCCGTCGCCTCCAGCTGCTTCAACACCCTCTGCGTTCTCCCGAAAGACCTTCAAATGGATCCCCCTAATCGAGGAAAACAGTCACCCACGCACTCATCACCAGCAACCTTGACTATGGCAACGCACTCTACGCCGGCATCAACAAGTCCCTACTCCACAACCTGCAAATGGTACAGAACACCGCGGCCAGACTCGTCCTCGGCATTCCCCGGCAAAAACACATCAGCCAACACCTGAGGCGACAGCACTGGCTGTCCGTGGAAAAGAGAGTCACCTTCAAAATCTTCACCAATGCCTACAAGTTCCTGCATAACAATGGACCCAAATACCTCAATGACAGAATAAACTTCCACGTACCCAAAAGAAACATGCGATCATCCAACCTCGCACTGGCCGCAACACCGCGGATCCACAGAGCCAGATCAGACTGGAGATTGTTCTCTCACATCGCAGCCAAGACCTGGAACGGCCTCCCAACATCAGACGCGTCCTCTCCCTGAACACCTTCAGGACGGCCCTCAAGACCTGGCTCTTTGGCTGAACAGAGCGGCATAAACACCCCCCTCCCCCCCAATCCCCCCCCCCCCCGTCAGGGGCTTGAGACCCTCACGGGTGAGTAACGGGCCTACAATCCCCCTGATTGATTCATTGAAGCAAGGAGTGAATGGCACCAGATTGTGTTATTGAAAAGCTTCTAGCTGGCAGGACCTGAACGCATATTTCTCCAGCCTAACAGACATCTACGGGATCTCTTGTGCTGAGTCCCTGGGACAGCAGCATGAAGGATGGTGCATCCACAAGGAAAGACAAAGTATGATTTACAAACATGGAAAAATGATAGGCCTGTGTCCACAGGAGAGCCTTCCTCCCTAGTGGCAGGTATGGTAGTTTGAAGTTTATTTGATTGCAATTCCGGTCCACAATTTGGTTGTTAGGGACAGTGAGATTTTCTGCAAGTGATTTGAGGGGTAAACTCCTTATTGGTAGAAGTGGGGAAACAGGAGGTTATGGGGCACCACCAGGCTGTGTACCAGGTAACAGACCACACAAGTGCTGTGAAGGTCACAGGACCCCAAAACGAAGTCCCTTCACTCTATTCAGCCCACCCAATTATCGTTTCACTATTTTTTTGCCGCAGGGTCTGCCAGTCTGAGCGCAGGCTGCAGCACTAGTCGGTACCACATTAATGCCATCTGGAGACGTTGGTATCAAATGATCCTGGCTTCATCTTCATGGGAAATAAAATGGCCCGGCGTCTTCAGATCAACAGTATTCTCCCAGTGAAGCAGAAAATGAGATGTGATCTCAGGCGCATTGAGAAGCTCAGGGGGTATTAGGGAATCTTTATGGACCTGTCAAAACTTCAATAGCAGATTGGGGGCGTGGGCTTAACCTGGATCTACGCCGCTAACTTCCAAGAAAAGTAATCTGTTGCCTTTTCTAGGTACAATAGCAAATATTTCTCTAGATGCCAAGTAAGAGCCTGCTTGCTGCCACCAGTTGTCCTCTCTTCTCCCTCCTACTTACACACCAGCCGGCTCTGACGGAGAGTCAGGTGCCTGCTGGGCCCTTTGTGTGCTGAGTGCAGTGAAAGGGGAGCTCAGAAGCACCTGCAAACTCCATTTACACATGGCGCGAGCTGTTGGGACTTCCTGGTAACACAGACCCGCCTCCCCCGTTGCCTCGATACAATAGAACTTCAGGGCCTCAGGATTCCATACCGCTGTATCCGGCTGGCACCGACGTGCTCCTTGATCAAGTGCCAATCAAAATGAATTCGAATTAAAACTTTTCTTTATTTAGTCAAAATGAGAGGTGGCTAGGCGGCTGTAGACATTCCACAATGCGGGGAGTGTTACCTTACCGAGATATCACTCCCACAGAATAAAGAGCATTACAGGGTCCACTTAAATTGAAAGCATACTCACAGAGAAAAATACGACTAACCATTGTCTACATCCAATGAGAAAATCCAAAGCACATGGAAACATAATCAGAAATACATTGTAAACAAAAGTATGGGATTATCTGTGTGACTGCAATAAGAAAGTATGCAGGCCAGTGCCACAGTGGGAGCGCCACCTTCCCAAGCTGCACATACTAAGTGCCTGCTGTTGTAGTACTTTATTTGAAATCTTCACATATTAAATACTTTATACTGTCTGTCATCAATATGTGTGAGCTTGTTGCTTCCAACCAAACGGCCAATGCCTCTTGGGACAGACAAATCAGCGTAACTTCACACAACCTTTTCACGCCATCATTTGAATCTTCATTGACATGTGACACAAGAAGTGCCACAGGCTAGGACAAGTGAAGTGTTACACAGAGACAAATCGTACTAGATATGATCATTGATTTTCAATGTGAAAACAGGGCAATTTAAGCAGAGTTTAAGGGTAGTTTCACTCCTCCAAAGGAACCCCCATAGGCAAATTGTGAATAAAAGGACAAGAGGTAATAGCTCAAAGATTTTTTTCTGCAGATCACTATAGATCCTTTCGTTAATGTACCACCGCTGATGTCTTCACCCTGTATGACAAGCATTTGTGATAATGCATTACAGCTGCCATTTGACTGTAGGTTAAACAATTCTAAAGTTGTTTAGTGAATTAACATTGAACTGAGATGGAGTACACGTAAGGAAGGCAGATTAGTTTCTGCTTCTCGGATGAGGTTGGGTGGACTCTTTCTTGACTATATATTGCAAACTCTGTTGCTGACCACTATTGCTGTTCCAGGATATTCACTGTGAATCTCAGATCGAGTGACATGGGTGTCTTCCGGTCACAGAGCCCAACCTCTTGCCTACCTGAGGTGTTAAAAATATTGGCTAACTCCCATGTCGGCCATATTTTTTCATTAGCTCAGCTCCATGTGTTGGAGGTGAGAACAGAGACTTACTAGCTGCAGCAACTACTCACCATGCATTTGACTGGAATGCACACAGGTACGGGTACCTGTATAGGGTGGCTGGAGGGAGTTCCAAATTCAATTACGTAGACTTTTAAAGAGAGGGCAGACTTGTGCAGAGAAGATTACATCGCCAGTGACATCCACCTAATTTTTGTAATTTATTTATGTGGGTTTCTAAAGCATTGTTCTGTCCTTGGAAGGCAGGAGTACAGTTCAAAAGATCTTGGTCCAGTTTAGCCAGCATACAAAAAATCCCTTGAATCAAAGATGTAAGTTGTACTTGTATCTGTGACCATTGCCCCCTAACTGAGTGCTAGGCATGTATGATATGATGGGGTAAGAGTGCTAAACAAATTATGTGTTCTACTGTGGTGAGCTGTGCAAGAATGAGTGGGGCTCAAAACATCCAGGCGCCTGATGGGGCATATTCCAAATTGAACGTCTATGTACCATGCTACTTGTCTGCAATGTCTAAATCCCCCTGAAGGAGATTGTACTGTGTGAGAAGCTGGCCTGGTATATGATGTACACTTATGTAAGGGGACACCTTGCACCAGTCGAGACAACCATTATGGTGATTTAAGAGGTCTTAGACAACCTTAGAAAGCTCTCTAAGTGGTAGCTGTGGAGAGCAGCCTTCAGGCTTAGTCCAGAAGGTTTGTAAAGTAAAGCAGCTTGTTTTACCAGAATGCAATCTTGTAGTATAGATTAAGTGAAAAGAACCACACCAACTATTTATAAACAATATGTATTTATTATATAGGTACGTTCAAATATCTCCAATATTGAGATAAACACAATGCACACAATACTTTAGCAAAGAAACACATTAAATAGCACAGAATACACAGTAGACCCCAGGTGAGGACCAAACCATATATTAAGAAAAAGGTATATGAACCATGACTCAGGACGATGTTGAGAGGATGTAGACGTGCTTGGGAACCACAGAACCACCCACAGTAAGTAGCCAGGGACCCCATGGAGAGCGTGTGCAGTGTGGGAACACGACCACGTGCTTCGTACAATTCTACGTGTAAGTCGCATTTGGAATTTTAAAGATTGAGGACCCTTCTCAGTGGACCCTGAAGAAACCCCTAGAAGACAGTAGGTTGGTGAACCACCCACCCATGGATACCCTAGTACCCACGCTACCTACACCAGGGAAGCAAGGTGCATACGTGTGAAGTGGTGTCGGAAACCGAACTCAATGGAGAATTTCACGAAAGTGGTGCTGTTGCAGAAGGAGAAAGGGTCCGGTGGAATCTGAAGGTGCATTCTGGATGAGAGGTACCTGCAAGCAGAGGGAACAGAGTCTATGTCACTCAGGAGTGACCAGGAGACCTGGAAGACGAATGCCCTCTGATGTTGGGTGCTGCAGGATTGGTGACAAGGACCTTGACTCTGCAGCTGTGAGGACCAGGCAACGCTGAGGAGGACCAGGAGCCATGCACAAGCTGTCCCATGAAGTATGTTGAGTGCTGAAGGGTCGGTGGCTGGCGAGAGAACCAATAAGCCGTGGCAAATGCAACAGACGCAAGATTCAAAGAAGGAGCAACGTCAGACCAGCAAAGTCCAGGGGACTCACCACAAGCAGGGGAGTCAGGGCAGGCCCTGAGAAATCAGGGGAGCCCAAGAGAAACAACGGTGACCCTCAAATAGGCCCACAGGCCGGAGGCACTGGAGACGGGAGAAGACCTCTAGCGGCTCACCAAAAGATGTAGGCCGCGATGCACACAATGCGATGTGGCTGAAGATTCTCATCACAGGAGATGCTTGGGGTTGGGGCTACTTGGAGCACGAAGATATTCTTTCAGAGAAGTCAACAAGCCTTTGGAACTGCAAGTTGACGCAGTTCACAGGGGTTCAGTTATTGCAAACCCCACAAGGGATACTGGCCTCAAACTTGGTGAGAGGGCAGGGCAAGCCTCAGGAGCTGTGGAAAACTACCACCTGTGTTGCACAGCCCACGGAGTCCGTAGGAACTCAGTATTAGCAGACCAGTTAACTCAGTTACAGTGCCTGCGAATGCAGGGGAGTGACTCATTCACTTCAAGAGAGATTCCTTCAGGTGTCTTTGATGCTTCACAGGCCTTGGAAGGTTCCTGTATGATGCACAGGCACAGACAATGAAGCAGACTGGAAGGGAGACAAAGTCAGGCCCAAACGAAGTCCAGCGAAGTCCAGAGTGCCCAGACGGTAAAAGTGCGGTGGTGTCTGATCTGAATCTTATCTAAGCATGGGCACAAAATCCGTTCCGCTCGCAGATTTTGCAGATTTTCGGCAAATTCGCAATCCGCGAACTCCCGCGAATTTGCCAAAAATCCGCGAATCCGCGAGCGGAACGGATCCGGGGGGCAAAAGTTCAAGCTTCAAGCTTGTAACTATTTTAGAATGGCACCGGCAAGCTGCCAGCGCCATTCTAAAATAGTTACTAAATTAGCTTCAACAGGAAGCACTAATAGAAGCAGGTGCTCGAGTTTAACTGAATTCGAGCACCTGCTTTATTTTATCTATTAGTGCTTCCTGATGAAGCTAACTTAGTAACTATTTTAGAATGGCGCTGGCAGCTTGCCGGCGCCATTCTAAAATAAAACAGGAGAGGGGCAGAGGGCAGAAGGGCACAAAGACGAGTGTGGTAGAGGGCAGAAGGGCACAAAAACGTGTGGGGCAGAGGGCAGAATGGCACAAAAACGAGTGGGGCAGAGGGCGGAAGGGCACAACAACGAGCGGTCTCGCAAAAAAAAAAACACGAACACGCAAAGCGCCCCGCGGACACGCAAAGCGCCCCGCGAACACGCAAATCGCCCCGCGAACACGCCAAAAAAAAATCCGCAAATTTGCACAAATTCGTGAATTTTGTGGATCGCGAATTCGCAAATCCGCAAATTCGCGAATTACGAATTCACAAAATTCACCCATTCTTAATCTTATCCCACGATGAATCTAGGGACCTACACCCAGGTAAGCCTTTAAGTACCCTAGGGAAAGGGTTGTGACGATTCAGGGGACCTTTACAGGGGAGGGTCTGGACAAGGGAGAGGTTACTCTCATGTACTTAGTTCAGTTTTGTGCCAGAGTGGGAGCCAACAGCTCCCAGGACTGGTTTGCACTGGACTATGCACAGGGACACCAAATGAGCCCCTCATGCAGACTGAGTGGAGCTGGAACACGTACCCACCCGGTTCCAATACACTAAATCCTGTCTGGGAGGCGGTCACACCTCCCTGTGACAGGATGCCTATTGTTCCAACTTCCTCTGCTCAAGCTTGACATAGCAGCAGGAGGACAGAAGTGTATCTTTGGTCAGCAGCAACCATTTTGTGATGTCCGAGTGTAGAAGGTTGGAACCGGGCAAAGGGCCGGACTGGCCAAAGCGGGCAACGGATGTTTCCCCGGTAGGCCTCTAGGGTGGGGGCCGGTTTGGGGCCCTTGGGGGTGCAGTTTTTGGTACAGGGGTCACAATATCGCACCCCTGTAACAAAATCATCTGAAACCGGCCCTCGCAAACTGCTTAGCTGCACTCCCCCTCACTCCAGGGGGGGGGGGGGGGGGGGGGGGGGGGGAGTCAGGTGAGCATTTTGCCAGGGCCAGTTTCTGTTCCCAGTCCGGCCCAGATCGGGAACACAGAGATCCTAACGGAGGGGTCTTCCAATGCTTGGAATCATACCTCTCACACCATTTACAGTGTGGGGGTATGACTTCAACATGTTTGATGCCAAACATGATAGGATTCGTTGCAGCCAGCTTCAAGATGGTCATCGCATAATTACACAGTGCCCCTCTATATAGTATATGGCTGCTTCACTGACAATCTGAAACAATGGGTTCCATTGACTTCAGGGGTGTCCTGCTCATGCAAGGACACTCTCTCACTTAGAACCAAGCACCGTGCCTTCAGGATTGCAAAGGCCGGCTAGAGGGGTGACTTATAGGTTTTAAGTGCAGGGACCTTAGATATAGGAAACCTATATCTTTAGTAAGTGGTGCAGGTCTGTAGTTCCATTTTGAATGGTCTCTCATGGGTGGCATAATACGTGCTTCAGCCCAAGGGAGACCTCTGGGGTACCTATGACCTGGGTACCTTAATACCATATACTAGGGACTTATAATGGTATCCCAGTATCCAATCTGGGATGCACCTAAGTACGGAATATGTCAATTTAGGGAGAAAGCAGGATCCCAGTCCGACTAGTCAATAACAGCTTAGCACCAGCCAAAAAGTGGGGGTAACCAAAGAAACAGATCCTACTTTCCTACACACTGTCAATGAACTGTCTTCTGTGTACAGCTATACTTCATTACATTACGTGAAGGATGGCATAAGGAATGACCTGAGGAGTCTGGCACGGTGTAGTAATTGAGATGGCAGAGGGTGAGGAGGTCCTGCATACCCTAGGAGACGGATCTGCATAGAGGGTTTCATTAACACTTCTGGAATTGTATGGTACGGTGGCCTTTAAAAGAAGTATGATCCAATTAAGAGAGAGAACTATAGAGCTTGATTGTGCAAGGAAGTGACCAAAGGTACATTTCACTAGAAGTTGAGAACAATTCTTGCCTTCACAAGGAAATGTCCAAATTATAATTAGAGAGGCAGACGATGGTACGGCAAGCAATTGCCACTGATTGGCCTGGAAACGTTTGCCATGCACTGCTGCTTTTTATAGCTAAATCCTTCCTTGGTTATACATTGTTGAAATATGTGCTGTGTGGGAAGCTATTAAATGCATCTTTACTGACTGAGGAAAAGATAAAATGCAATAGTGCAATTATCTTATTTTAGAGTTTGCACTTAAGCTTTAGGAGCATGTTGTGAATGTGTGAAGGAGTACATGGTTAAGCATGCATGTGCATTTAATTGCGAACATTGCTTGTGTTTGCAGCTGTTTTGGGCCAAGACCCGTTGTGCGGTTATTTCAGTAGAATGTGCTGAATGTGTTTAGGGTTCTATGGTGACACGAGTGTTAATGCAGTTCCCAGTGCAGCCTGTGTTTTGAGCCAAGGCAACCTTAGGGTTACTGCAGTGGTGCGTGCTGAATGTATTTGAATCCAAGGGAACCCTGTGATTACGGCAGTGCCTTTTGCTGAATGTGGGTTTGGTCATGGGGACTAGGGGATTGCTGCAGTCTTACATACTGCATGGGTTTTGAGGCATGATGATCCTCAGTTTCCTGCAGCACCCTGGGCTTGTTGAGTTAACAATCATAGCGATCCTGGGAAGCTCAGTGGGATGCTAAGTGCTACATCTGCATGTTCAAAATACCCTTGCACTTTCTGCAGTGCCCTATTTTTTTCGCCATGTGTTTTGACTTCTGTTGGGCTTAATGTAGTGACCCATGTCACAAGGTGTTAGACAATGTGGGGTGACTGTGGTTTCCTGTGCTTCGGTTGCCTTGGGACACAGTGAGCCAGAGGTTATTATGGTCCCCTATGCGGGAAGTTTGGAGTGTGACACTCTAGGCTAAAAGGACTTGTACATCATAAAATGCATGGGCTACATCAGCAATCACAAATATTATTGGTGGTATTTCTTTTTGTCAAAAGGTATAAAGGGTATAGGACCTAATATATGGTGAATGTTGGTGGCCATTTTGATATTTTTGGCTCTTGTGCTGGAATGAAAAGTTCTTCTATGTTTGTATTTGTTAGAGAAAATGAGAAGAGGCTGGTATCACTGACTTGGGTCAGATTTAAGATCTACTCTGACTATCGTGATTTCAAGATGGGTGTTGCTGGTCCACTGTGACAGCCAATTTTCAATATATCCAGGGGTCCTTTCTCAGCCCTCACTTTTAAAATTAAATTAATTAGCTTGTGCCAGATGACAGAGAGGGAGCTCGTATTCCGAAGGTACTCCCGAAGGAGGCCATTGGTTTAGTGGCAGCTTTTTTGGAAGATAACTATAAACTGTGATCAACCGAAGAGGCACTGGAAGAGCAGCCATGTTGTCAGGCTAGCAATCAGTGTCATTGTGACCTCTAAAAAGCCAAACCTGCCCCATGCTTGGATCCATTCTGAAGAATGATCACTGCAGCACAAATGTAAGGTCACATTTGTGGAGCTTAACAATTAATAGATTTCGATTAACTGTGGGAACCAATCACAGCAATGCCTTGCATTTGAGGCGTTGTTTTTCAGGAGAAAGAGACATGACATCACCGAGAGGTTCACTGTGGAGCATAGTCATAGCAACTATTCTTGAGGTTTGTAAATTGAGAGACAATGATGCTGAGGCTAGAATCTACTGTAGTAGCACTTTCTATTGAATTTTATTGTATTGTAATTGCATTTATATAGCACGTACTACCGCTGATGAGGCGTTAAATCTCTTTTTGGGCGAGATGCACGCTACCCTGGAACCCATAAATGATTAGCAGTGAATTCGTATAGTGAACTATGAAAGTAAATTGAGTGGTGGATATGTTAGTCAGTTATTTGGATTGAGAAGAATAGTGAAGGGATAGAAGAGGGGAAAAGGTTTACATTTATATAAACCTTTCTACCCCTGATGGGGTGTTGAAGCGCTTTCTATGGAGCTTTGTGCTTTAAGTTGCACTGAGAACAAAGTTTCTTCTCTCTCCTCCGGTGACAATGGCCACCAAAAAGGATGCTTCAGGCCTTTGTCATATAGGTTTCAAAGTCACATAAAGTTCTGTACATTTAAGCAACGCAACCGTGCAGTAATGAGAAACACTGACAGAGCAGGGCCGCTCTAGCCTCCCTACTATTGTCGCTTGCTGATGATGTATACAACAATAGGAAAGCACAACACTATCTCCTTTCCAAGTTCTTCCTTGGGCGGTACCCTATAGAAACAGTCTGATTTTGGATTGGTGCTTCCAGTAAGGTGGTACACATTTAAATGGAATTTGTGCCATTCGAACTTAATCACTCAATGAGAGCAGTTGAATTTGTGTTTCCCCCAGTGATGAGTTAACATCATAAACCCATACCACATAAATAGTGCCGGAAATACTACACGGTCCACACAACTGGCAGGAACTCTGTTCAATCATGGGCCACCTCTTTTCTACTAGCAATAAGGCCCTAGACCCAAATGTCACATTTTACTCTTTCTGAACAGTTGTGTTCTGAGCACTCCTTATTTTTTGCAAACTTTAGTTAGGTTAAACCTACTCTATTGATCCGTATGCTGCAACTAATAGAGTATACCCAAATACCCTAAGAGTGAACATGGAAATGTGGCTGGTCAACACACTGTTAACACAGACTTAGCTGCGCACAACTTAAATAAAATTTATCGATCAGACTTTGTTTTGTACTTTCTATACATGAACTATTTATTCATATTCATATTGACAATCAGTCAATCTCTTCAAAAAACATTGTATAATGATTTACATAAACACGGTTTCATCCATAGAAAAAGCAACTTCAAACAATTTATACAAAAAAGAAAAAACATTAGATTCTCTTGTGTGTGTTGTTATTCGCCCAATGCATTTCGGGACTAAAGTAAGGTCCCTTCGTCAAGGGCAGCACTGCAAAATAAAATATAATATACAGGCGCATAAGTTGAATTATTCTTATTGGTAACATATTTCAATGAGTATTTATAAAACGAACCTCCACCAGCAAGTAGCACCCAAAAATGTGTGATGGTGACAAAGCAGAAAAAACAAAATGAACACACTCACACTAGAACACGAAAATCCTTTCCTCTGGCTCTCATGAGCTTCTTAAAGTTCAAACCAACTCCTATAGAGACGAGTAACAAAAATAATAATAACTAACTCAATTCAAAACCTGCCAGTATATCCATTAAACATTGAAGACTAGAATGCATACCTGCTACTCCACCAACAACTTGTACAACGCGTAGATAACCGGCTCGAAGGCACTTCGTTATCGAGATCCTGTTCACATAAAGAGCAGTCTAATCATTATAGAGCAAACCTTCGTAATCAACTAAGATCTAAGAAATAGACCTACAACAACAATTCTTACCAATTCTCAACGGGCGCAGCTCGTAGCAAAAACCACACGGTGTTCCCTTTTCATCAGAAATCACTCGCACTTATGGGAACTACACAATTTCCTGGTATAACAAGCCTAACGGCTCTTACTATTGGACAATCACGCGGTGTTTCCGCCAATCCGTGTCGTTTTAACAAGCGCCGTCCACTACGTCAGATATCAAATGCGGAAGAAACTACCTCACTCGTTCTACCATGCGAACTGACAGTATCCTAATAAAGTACCATGTTTTACAACTAAAAAAACTTTAACAACAAGGTGTTCTCTTTTCATCAGAAATCATTCGCGCTTATGGGAACTACACAATTTCCTGGTATAACAAGCCAAACGGCTCTTACTATTGGACAATCACGCGGTGTTTCTACCAATCCGTATCGTTTTAACTATCGCCGTCCACTACGTCAGATATCAAATGCGAAAGAAACTACCTCACTCGTTCTACCATGCGAGCTGACAGTATCCTAATAAAGTACCATGTTTTTTAACTAAATAAAAACTTTGACAACAAGACGAATGAGAAAATAGTGACAGAATAAAAATAAAAATAAAAAAGTGTATAAACAAGAAAGGAACAGACTCATAAACAATGCTAATGAAATTCTGTGGTTAAACCATTTTTCAGCAGTAGAATATTCATGAAGAAACATAGAAAGGAATAAAACAGTATGTTACCAATATGAACAGGAAACTGGATTGTCATAATTACAAAAACGTTTATGATGACATTTACAAGTAACTACTCAGTTCAATACGATCATTTAGACCCCCGCGAGTCAGAGTGCTAAGCATTTTGATCCAGTATGATTCTCTCTGCAATAATTTTTTATTTTTGTCAATCCCCTCTGCTAATGACACTACTTCTAGAATGGTGAATCTCAATTGAGCTATCGAATGCTTTTTTTCCAACCAATGTGTTGCTAAAGGTGATGTCATAGACTTATTTCTTATTCTGCTCTTATGTTCTGAAATCCGGGTTTTTAGTTTACGTTCAGTCTTTCCTACATATAAAAGTCCGCATGGACATTTGATCGTGTATATGACTTGGTTATTGTTACAGTCACCTTCGAACTTCAATTTGATTGTTCTTCCAGTATGTGGATGGGTAATTTCATTACCAACAATTACATTGTTGCAATGCACACAATTTGCACATCTCCTCATTCCTTTGTAGTCTTTCTTTTTTGAAGTTACTGGTTGTTTCAACAATTCTTTCAAGTTCTTAGAAAGGGTATAAGCAAAAAGGGGTTTATCCTTGAAACTGTTCTGAAAGTCATTTTCCTGCTGGAGAAGTTCCCATCTCTGGTGGATGATGTTCTTGATCTTTTGCGAGTTGATTGAAAATTTAGAAACAAACACATTGCGTCTCTGGACATCTTTTTGTGATTTTAAGAGTAAATCTGTACGATTTTTCTCCAGTGCTTTGGTTTATGCTATCTCTAGTACTTCTGTGGGATAGCCTCTCTTTTTGTAGTTTTCCTTGTATTCATTAATATAGTCAATGCATTCATCCTGTTTCGTCACTATTCTCCTTATCCTCAGGAATTGGGAATATGGAAGGTTCTTCAACAGATTCTGAGGGTGAAAACTTTGAAAATGTAACATGCTGTTTTTATCAGTAGGTTTCCGATAAAGTGAAGTGTTGATACTTTCTCCCTCTAGCTCAATTTTCACATCCAAGTATGCAATCGTAGATCTGCTTATAGTGTGAGTGACTTGAATACGTGGATTCCTTCAATTTAATGTTAATATGTTCTGATTTAATTGTGCTTCTGTGCCAGACCATATTAAAAAGATGTCGTCAATAAAGCGACCAAAAAATTCAAGATTATCTGTCCATTCTGTGTGTGCAAATACATGCTCATGTTCGAATTTCGCCATATAGGTGTTGGTATATACTGGAGCCCCAGTAAAACCCATCGATGTTCCGTTTAATTGCATGTAAAATCTATCTGTCCACTTGAAGTAACTGTTTTGTAAACAAAACTGAGTAAGCTCAAGTAAGAACACTGGATTCATTTCCATTTCTGGGTGTTGTAACAGCATCCATTCTTCAGCTTCAAGTCCATCGGTATGTCCAATCGAGGTGTACAACGACACAACATCAATAGTGCACAAAATATATTATTTTCCAGCTTTTAGTTGTATTGATGCCAGCTTCAGTAAAACGTCTGTTGTGTCTTGTATGTATGTGTGCCATTTTTGAATAAATGGTTGTAAAAAATAGTCGATTATTTGCCCTGCTGGTTCAAAAATTGAATTACAACCCGCCACAATCGGTCGGAAAGGTGGATCTTCCAAAGATTTATGCACTTTGGGCAACATGTAGATTTTTGGCCTACTTGGATTTTCAACCATAAGAAATTTTGCCATGTTAGTTGTAATCCAATCTTCATCAGTAGCTTTGTCTATCAAAGATTTCAATATTTTTTGTATTTCAATTGTCGGATCTTGTTGTAGTAGTAGATAAATGTTGGTGTCATTCACATGTTCTTCCACTTTCCTTTGATAGAATTCAGTGTCCATTAATACTAATGCTCCCCCTTTATCAGCTTTCTGGAAAGTTAGCTCAGTTTTTTCCGCTAGTTGAGTCAATATACTTTTCTCCAATCTGTTTAGGTTATTGGGTGTTTTCCTGTTGTATCTGTAATTCAATTTTTTTAAATCCTTCGTTACCAGAGTATCAAAAAGATCCAATGTTTTGTGTGAAGTTGGTGCTTCAAATGTGCTTTTTGGTCGAAAAATCTCTATCTTTTTTGATACTTGATTATCATCTGTTGGTACAACATTATCAAAGAAATTCCTCAGTCTCAAGTTTCTCATGAATTTGTAGAAAGCTATTTCATCTTCAAATTTGGAGCCTATATTCGTAGGGACAAATGTTATGCCTTTATTAAGAATCCTCTCTTCATGAATGGTCAGAGAGTGCTTAGAGATATTTATTACGAGGGTTTCCCCAGGCTTCGTAATCCTTTTTTCAATTTCTCTTTCTCTTTCTCTTTTTCCTCTCCTTGTTTTTTTGTTTATTCTTGCTCCGGTGGACGATCTATTTCCACGACCTCGGTTAAAAAAGACACCTGCGGTCCTGAGGTACTGGCTTTCTCTGTTTGTGCTGCACCTGATGGATGAGTTGTTTTTATGGGTGCTCGAGATGAATCAATATCTTTATCTGTGGCTAAGCTATCCTCAGAGGAAGTTGTTGTTGGCCGACGAGTGAAGCGCCTCTGGGCATACACTTCTGCCCAGGTGTATGCCTCGTTCAACTTATAATCTATTGTGTCTCGTTTGAATTTTCTTAATTTGGTCTCTTGTAATTCTTTACCATATTCATCCAATGTAATGTTAAGATCACTCAAAAATCTGCCCAGTTCATCTTCAGGCATTCTCTCAGCAAGATCCAATCGAATAGTAGAGATTTCTGTTTTAAGTTCATCAATGGTTTTTGCTAGTTCCTCGATGATAAGAAGGATTAAATCCAGCGAACACTTGTTTAATATTTGGTACCATTTTTCCATAAATTGCGGATTCTTTTTTAACCGGTAGAGCATGGGTTTAATTGATAGTCTGAGTCCTCTGGGGATTCGTTTGACCTTATGGTATTGAACCAACGTAGATGCATGTAGTCTCTGGTTCAATTCACGTTTAGATGCAAATTCCAATTGTTTCAATTGATGTGCTATAGACCCACCATGCGCCTGTAGATTAGTAACTTCACTAATTAGACCATACACTTCAGCTGCTTGTTCCGATGTGTAACCTCTTGTTATTGCTCTGTTTTCTGTTAATGATGCTATCGATTCAAAGGACATGTTGAATTTGTTCTCACTTGGGTGCTCTAGAGCGAAAGTGGGTAATGTTAGAATCTGAACAGTTGTGTTCTGAGCACTCCTTATTTTTTGCAAACTTTAGTTAGGTTAAACCTACTCTATTGATCCGTGTGCTGCAACTAATAGAGTATACCCAAATACCCTAAGAGTGAACATGGAAATGTGGCTGGTCAACACACTGTTAACACAGACTTAGCTGCGCACAACTTAAATAAAATTTATCGATCAGACTTTGTTTTGTACTTTCTATACATGAACTATTTATTCATATTCATATTGACAATCAGTCAATCTCTTCAAAAAACATTGTATAATGATTTACATAAACACGGTTTCATCCATAGAAAAAGCAACTTCAAACAATTTATACAAAAAAGAAAAAACATTAGATTCTCTTGTGTATGTTGTTATTCGCCCAATGCATTTCGGGACTAAAGTAAGATCCCTTCGTCAGGGGCAGCACTGCAAAATAAAATATAATATACAGGCGCATAAGTTGAATTATTCTTATTGGTAACATGTTTCAATGAGTATTTATAAAACGAACCTCCACCAGCAAGTAGCACCCAAAAATGTGTGATGGTGACAAAGCAGAAAAAACAAAATGAACACACTCACACTAGAACACGAAAATCCTTTCCTCTGGCTCTCATGAGCTTCTTAAAGTTCAAACCAACTCCTATAGAGATGAGTAACAAAAATAATAATAACTAACTCAATTCAAAACCTGCCAGTATATCCATTAAACATTGAAGACTAGAATGCATACCTGCTACTCCACCAACAACTTGTACAACGCGTAGATAACCGGCTCGAAGGCACTTCGTTATCGAGATCCTGTTCACATAAAGAGCAGTCTAATCATTATAGAGCAAACCTTCGTAATCAACTAAGATCTAAGAAATAGACCTACTACAACAATTCTTACCAATTCTCAACGGGCGCAGCTCGTAGCAAAAACCACACGGTGTTCCCTTTTCATCAGAAATCACTCGCACTTATGGGAACTACACAATTTCCTGGTATAACAAGCCTAACGGCTCTTACTATTGGACAATCACGCGGTGTTTCCGCCATTCCGTGTCGTTTTAACAAGCGCCGTCCACTACGTCAGATATCAAATGCGGAAGAAACTACCTCACTCGTTCTACCTTGCGAACTGACAGTATCCTAATAAAGTACCATGTTTTACAACTAAAAAAACTTTAACAACAAGGTGTTCTCTTTTCATCAGAAATCATTCGCGCTTATGGGAACTACACAATTTCCTGGTATAACAAGCCAAACGGCTCTTACTATTGGACAATCACGCGGTGTTTCTACCAATCCGTATCGTTTTAACTTTCGCCGTCCACTACGTCAGATATCAAATGCGAAAGAAACTACCTCACTCGTTCTACCATGCGAGCTGACAGTATCCTAATAAAGTACCATGTTTTTTAACTAAATAAAAACTTTGACAACAAGACGAATGAGAAAATAGTGACAGAATAAAAATAAAAATAAAAAAGTGTATAAACAAGACAGGAACAGACTCATAAACAATGATAATGAAATTCTGTGGTAAAACCATTTTTCAGCAGTAGAATATTCATGAAGAAACATAGAAAGGAATAATACAGTATGTTACCAATATGAACAGGAAACTGGATTGTCATAATTACAAAAACGTTTATGATGACATTTACAAGTAACTACTCAGTTCAATACGATCATTTAGACCCCCTGGAGTCAGAGTGCTAAGCATTTTGATCCAGTATGATTCTCTCTGCAATAATTTTTTATTTTTGTCAATCCCCTCTGCTAATGACACTACTTCTAGAATGGTGAATCTCAATTGAGCTATCGAATGCTTTTTTTCTAACCAATGTGTCCAGAGACGCAATGTGTTTGTTTCTAAATTTTCAATCAACTCGCAAAAGATCAAGAACATCATCCACCAGAGATGGGAACTTCTCCAGCAGGAAAATGACTTTCATAACAGTTTCAAGGATAAACCCCTTTTTGCTTATACCCGTTCTAAGAACTTGAAAGAATTGTTGAAACAACCAGTAACTTCAAAAAAGAAAGACTACAAAGGAATGAGGAGATGTGCAAATTGTGTGCATTGCAACAATGTAATTGTTGGTAATGAAATTACCCATCCACATACTGGAAGAACAATCAAATTGAAGTTCGAAGGTGACTGTAACAATAACCAAGTCATATACACGATCAAATGTCCATGCGGACTTTTATATGTAGGAAAGACTGAACGTAAACTAAAAACCCGGATTTCAGAACATAAGAGAAGAATAAGAAAAAAGTCCATGACATCACCTTTAGCAACACATTGGTTAGAAAAAAAGCATTCGATAGATCAATTGAGATTCACCATTCTAGAAGTAGTGTCATTAGCAGAGGGGATTGACAAAAATAAAAAATTATTGCAGAGAGAATCATACTGGATCAAAATGCTTAGCACTCTGACTCCCGGGGGTCTAAATGATCGTATTGAACTGAGTAGTTACTTGTAAATGTCATCATAAACGTTTTTGTAATTATGACAATCCAGTTTCCTGTTCATATTGGTAACATACTGTTTTATTCCTTTCTATGTTTCTTCATGAATATTCTACTGCTGAAAAATGGTTTAACCACAGAATTTCATTAGCATTGTTTATGAGTCTGTTCCTTTCTTGTTTATACACTTTTTTATTTTTATTTTTATTCTGTCACTATTTTCTCATTCGTCTTGTTGTCAAAGTTTTTATTTAGTTAAAAAACGTGGTACTTTATTAGGATACTGTCAGCTCGCATGGTAGAACGAGTGAGGTAGTTTCTTTCGCATTTGATATCTGACGTAGTGGACGGCGATAGTTAAAACGATACGGATTGGTAGAAACACCGCGTTTTTGTCCAATAGTAAGAGCCGTTTGGCTTGTTATACCAGGAAATTGTGTAGTTCCCATAAGCGCGAATGATTTCTGATGAAAAGAGAACACCTTGTTGTTAAAGTTTTTTTAGTTGTAAAACATGGTACTTTATTAGGATACTGTCAGTTCGCATGGTAGAACGAGTGAGGTAGTTTCTTCCGCATTTGATATCTGACGTAGTGGATGGCGCTTGTTAAAACGACACGGATTGGCGGAAACACCGCGTGATTGTCCAATAGTAAGAGCCGTTAGGCTTGTTATACCAGGAAATTGTGTAGTTCCCATAAGTGCGAGTGATTTCTGATGAAAAGGGAACACCGTGTGGTTTTTGCTACGAGCTGCGCCCGTTGAGAATTGGTAAGAATTGTTGTTGTAGGTCTATTTCTTAGATCTTAGTTGATTACGAAGGTTTGCTCTATAATGATTAGACTGCTCTTTATGTGAACAGGATCTCGATAACGAAGTGCCTTCGAGCCGGTTATCTACGCGTTGTACAAGTTGTTGGTGGAGTAGCAGGTATGCATTCTAGTCTTCAATGTTTAATGGATATACTGGCAGGTTTTGAATTGAGTTAGTTATTATTATTTTTGTTACTCGTCTCTATAGGAGTTGGTTTGAACTTTAAGAAGCTCATGAGAGCCAGAGGAAAGGATTTTCGTGTTCTAGTGTGAGTGTGTTCATTTTGTTTTTTCTGCTTTGTCACCATCACACATTTTTGGGTGCTACTTGCTGGTGGAGGTTTGTTTTATAAATACTCATTGAAACATGTTACCAATAAGAATAATTCAACTCATGCGCCTGTATATTATATTTTATTTTGCAGTGCTGCCCCTGACGAAGGGACCTTACTTTAGTCCCGAAATGCATTGGGCGAATAACAACATACACAAGAGAATCTAGTGTTTTTTCTTTTTTGTATAAATTGTTTGAAGTTGCTTTTTCTATGGATGAAACCGTGTTTATGTAAATCATTATACAATGTTTTTTGAAGAGATTGACTGATTGTCAATATGAATATGAATAAATAGTTTATGTATAGAAAGTACAAAACAAAGTCTGATCGGTAAATTTTATTTAAGTTGTGCGCAGCTAAGTCTGTGTTAACAGTGTGTTGACCAGCCACATTTCCATGTTCACTCTTAGGGTATTTGGGTATACTCTATTAGTTGCAGCACACGGATCAATAGAGTAGGTTTAACCTAACTAAAGTTTGCAAAAAATAAGAAGTGCTCAGAACACAACTGTTCAGATTCTAACATTACCCACTTTCGCTCTAGAGCACCCAAGTGAGAACAAATTCAACATGTCCTTTGAATCGATAGCATCATTAACAGAAAACAGAGCAATAACAAGAGGTTACACATCGGAACAAGCAGCTGAAGTGTATGGTCTAATTAGTGAAGTTACTAATCTACAGGCGCATGGTGGGTCTATAGCACATCAATTGAAACAATTGGAATTTGCATCTAAACGTGAATTGAACCAGAGACTACATGCATCTACGTTGGTTCAATACCATAAGGTCAAACGAATCCCCAGAGGACTCAGACTATCAATTAAACCCATGCTCTACCGGTTAAAAAAGAATCCGTAATTTATGGAAAAATGGTACCAAATATTAAACAAGTGTTCGCTGGATTTAATCCTTCTTATCATCGAGGAACTAGCAAAAACCATTGATGAACTTAAAACAGAAATCTCTACTATTCGATTGGATCTTGCTGAGAGAATGCCTGAAGATGAACTGGGCAGATTTTTTGAGTGATCTTAACATTAAATTGGATGAATATGGTAAAGAATTACAAGAGACCAAATTAAGAAAATTCAAACGAGACAAAATAGATTATAAGTTGAACGAGGCATACACCTGGGCAGAAGTGTATGCCCAGAGGCGCTTCACCCGTCGGCCAACAACAACTTCCTCTGAGGAAAGCTTAGCCACAGATAAAGATATTGATTCATCTCGAGCACCCATAAAAACAACTCATCCATCAGGTGCAGCACAAACAGAGAAAGCCAGTACCTCAGGACCGCAGGTGTCTTTTTTAACCGAGGTCGTGGAAATAGATCGTCCACCGGAGCAAGAATTAACAAAAAAACAAGGAGAGGAAAAAGAAAAAGAGAAAGAGAAATTGAAAAAAGGATTACGAAGCCAGGGGAAACCCTCGTAATAAATATCTCTAAGCACTCTCTGACCATTCATGAAGAGAAGATTCTTAATAAAGGCATAACATTTGTCCCTAAGAATACAGGCTCCAAATTTGAAGATGAAATAGCTTTCTACAAATTCATGAGAAACTTGAGACTGAGGAATTTCTTTGATAATGTTGTACCAACAGATGATAATCAAGTATCAAAAAAGATAGAGATTTTTCGACCAAAAAGCACATTTGAAGCACCAACTTCACACAAAACATTGGATCTTTTTGAGACTCTGGTAACGAAGGATTTAAAAAAATTGAATTACAGATACAACAGGAAAACACCCAATAACCTAAACAGATTGGAGAAAAGTATATTGACTCAACTAGCGGAAAAAACTGAGCTAACTTTCCAGAAAGCTGATAAAGGGGGAGCATTAGTATTAATGGACACTGAATTCTATCAAAGGAAAGTGGAAGAACATGTGAATGACACCAACATTTATCTACTACTACAACAAGATCCGACAATTGAAATACAAAAAATATTGAAATCTTTGATAGACAAAGCTACTGATGAAGATTGGATTACACCTAACATGGCAAAATTTCTTATGGTTGCAAATCCAAGTAGGCCAAAAATCTACATGTTGCCCAAAGTGCATAAATCTTTGGAAGATCCACCTTTCCGACCGATTGTGGCGGGTTGTAATTCAATTTTTGAACCAGCAGGGCAAATAATCGACTATTTTTTACAACCATTTATTCACAAATGGCACACATACATACAAGACACAACAGACTTTTTACTGAAGCTGGCATCAATACAACTAAAAGCTGGAAAAGAATATATTTTGTGCACTATTGATGTCGTGTCGTTGTACACCTCGATTAGACATACCGATGGACTTGAAGCTGAAGAATGGATGCTGTTACAACACCCAGAAATGGAAATGAATCCAGTGTTCTTACTTGAGCTTACTCAGTTTTGTTTACAAAACAGTTACTTCAAGTGGACAGATAGATTTTACATGCAATTAAACGGAACATCGATGGGTTTTACTGGGGCTCCAGTATATGCCAACACCTATATGGCGAAATTCGAACATGAGCATATATTTGCATACACAGAATGGACAGATAATCTTGAATTTTTTTGTCGCTTTATTGACGACATCTTTTTAATATGGTCTGGCACAGAAGCACAATTAAATCAGAACATATTAACATTAAATTGAAGGAATCCACGTATTCACGTCACTCACACTATAAGCAGATCTACGATTGCATACTTGGATGTGAAAATTGAGCTAGAGGGAGAAAGTATCAACACTTCACTTTATCGGAAACCTACTGATAAAAACAGCATGTTACATTTTCAAAGTTTTCACCCTCAGAATCTGTTGAAGAACCTTCCATATTCCCAATTCCTGAGGATAAGGAGAATAGTGACGAAACAGGATGAATGCATTGACTATATTAATGAATACAAGGAAAACTACAAAAAGAGAGGCTATCCCACAGAAGTACTAGAGATAGCACAAACCAAAGCACTGGAGAAAAATCGTACAGATTTACTCTTAAAATCACAAAAAGATGTCCAGAGACGCAATGTGTTTGTTTCTAAATTTTCAATCAACTCGCAAAAGATCAAGAACATCATCCACCAGAGATGGGAACTTCTCCAGTAGGAAAATGACTTTCCGAACAGGTTCAAGGATAAACCCCTTTTTGCTTATACCCGTTCCAAGAACTTGAAAGAATTGTTGAAACAACCAGTAACTTCAAAAAAGAAAGACTACAAAGGAATGAGGAGATGTGCAAATTGTGTGCTTTGCAACAATGTAATTGTTGGTAATGAAATTACCCATCCACATACTGGAAGAACAATCAAATTGAAGTTCGAAGGTGACTGTAACAATAACCAAGTCATATACACGATCAAATGTCCATGCGGACTTTTATATGTAGGAAAGACTGAACGTAAACTAAAAACCCGGATTTCAGAACATAAGAGCAGAATAAGAAATAAGTCGATGACATCACCTTTAGCAACACATTGGTTGGAAAAAAAGCATTCGATACCTCAATTGAGATTCACCATTCTAGAAGTAGTGTCATTAGCAGAGGGGATTGACAAAAATAAAAAATTATTGCAGAGAGAATCATACTGGATCAAAATGCTTAGCACTCTGACTCCCGGGGGTCTAAATGATCGTATTGAACTGAGTAGTTACTTGTAAATGTCATCATAAACGTTTTTGAAATTATGACAATCCAGTTTCCTGTTCATATTGGTAACATACTGTTTTATTCCTTTCTATGTTTCTTCATGAATATTCTACTGCTGAAAAATGGTTTAACCACAGAATTTCATTATCATTGTTTATGAGTCTGTTCCTTTCTTGTTTATACACTTTTTTATTTTTATTTTTATTCTGTCACTATTTTCTCATTCGTCTTGTTGTCAAAGTTTTTATTTAGTTAAAAAACGTGGTACTTTATTAGGATACTGTCAGCTCGCATGGTAGAACGAGTGAGGTAGTTTCTTTCGCATTTGATATCTGACGTAGTGGACGGCGAAAGTTAAAACGATACGGATTCGTAGAAACACCGCATGATTGTCCAATAGTAAGAGCCGTTTGGCTTGTTATACCAGGAAATTGTGTAGTTCCCATAAGCGCGAATGATTTCTGATGAAAAGAGAAAACCTTGTTGTTAAAGTTTTTTTTTAGTTGTAAAACATGGTACTTTATTAGGATACTGTCAGTTCGCATGGTAGAACGAGTGAGGTAGTTTCTTCCGCATTTGATATCTGACGTAGTGGACGGCGCTTGTTAAAACGACACGGATTGGCGGAAACACAGCGTGATTGTCCAATAGTAAGAGCCGTTAGGCTTGTTATACCAGGAAATTGTGTAGTTCCCATAAGTGCGAGTGATTTCTGATGAAAAGGGAACACCGTGTGGTTTTTGCTACGAGCTGCGCCCGTTGAGAATTGGTAAGAATTGTTGTTGTAGGCCTATTTCTTAGATCTTAGTTGATTACGAAGGTTTGCTCTATAATGATTAGACTTCTCTTTATGTGAACAGGATCTCGATAACGAAGTGCCTTCGAGCCGGTTATCTACGCGTTGTACAAGTTGTTGGTGGAGTAGCAGGTATGCATTCTAGTCTTCAATGTTTAATGGATATACTGGCAGGTTTTGAATTGAGTTAGTTATTATTATTTTTGTTACTCGTCTCTATAGGAGTTGGTTTGAACTTTAAGAAGCTCATGAGAGCCAGAGGAAAGGATTTTCGTGTTCTAGTGTGAGTGTGTTCATTTTGTTTTTTCTGCTTTGTCACCATCACACATTTTTGGGTGCTACTTGCTGGTGGAGGTTCGTTTTATAAATACTCATTGAAACATGTTACCAATAAGAATAATTCAACTTATGCACCTGTATATTATATTTTATTTTGCAGTGCTGCCCCTGACGAAGGGACCTTACTTTAGTCCCGAAATGCATTGGGCGAATAACAACATACACAAGAGAATCTAATGTTTTTTCTTTTTTGTATAAATTGTTTGAAGTTGCTTTTTCTATGGATGAAACCGTGTTTATGTAAATCATTATACAATGTTTTTTGAAGAGATTGACTGATTGTCAAAATGAATATGAATAAATAGTTCATGTATAGAAAGTACAAAACAAGTCTGATCGATACATTTTATTTAAGTTGTGCGCAGCTAAGTCTGTGTTAACAGTGTGTTGACCAGCCACATTTTACTCTTTCCGCATACTGTTGCAACAGAACTGCACTGATACTGTAACCAATGCTGTGCAAAGATGTTATGTTACATGTATTTGAATGGTGCGTGTCTCGCCCATGAGGGTATGACTGCTGGCAGAAATTATCCGCGACTTACCAATATGAATCCTCCCGTATCAAGTAAAAAGTATTTCTCTTTTCCTAATTTTTAGAAGCTGTCCCTGTTTATTTGTATGTTTCAGACATATATATTTTTTTAAAGGGATTGTTACACAAATTTAGCAGCTTATTTTTTAAACAGAGAGGATAATTTCAGAGAGGATTCTTCCAGTAATGCCTTCAGAATCAAAGTGTCAGTTCCGTTAATCGTATGAATATTGGTGAAATTGCTTGACTACTTTTTATTTTACAGCTTTAAAAGGTTGCTGATCTACACCTCAAACGCAGTCCACACTAAACTTAGTCTTGCATAATCAATTTTTAGGTCGAGCCTAGCAGCAGTACGCATGCACTGCTCGCTCTGCAAGGCATGCTGTAGTAGGGTATGCTATGGAAGCCTCGTCCACTCTCCGCCCATATTTGTCATTGGCTTTGTGTCTTTGTCCTTCCTAAATGCTGGCTTCTGATTGGTAAATAGGATTTTTAGTCCCTCCTTGGTACTTGTCTCCATTTCTTACCGCCCATAAGACTGGACCTTTTACTAGTCATGCTACATGGTCTGCTTTATAATGGCTAGGAGCATAATTTTTTATTTTTTTATTTGCAGCGTGGGCAATTTCACTTTTGCGGCCGCGCTTGTTTATTTAATTAATATGCCGCACGCTCAGCTCCCTTTAGCGGCCTTGCTTGGTTTTTTAATTAATTTGCTGTTTTCTTCTGCGTGAGGGGCAGAGGCGGGGCTAGAGCCAGGCACATCACACGTTTTATTTGTAGCGCAGTCCGCTTTCACTTTAGGGCCGCGCTTGTTTATTTATATAATTCATTTGCAGCGCGGGTATAAACTCTTCAGCCATGTTGGACTGCAGTGCTAAATGGTTAAAAACGTAGACAGAGGCGATACTTATTTGCTTTGCCACACTTCTCTTTGTAGTTAGTTGAGGCGTGTGAGTAATCGGGTTCTGACAGGGTCAGGGTCTTAGGCCATGTCCCCTCTCCCAAATTCTGCTGGTATCTTCGGTTCTTGAATACATGTTAAATTACACATTAAACACATTTCAGCTAGTAGCTACTATCACACTGAGCCATCTCACTCTGCTACTTGGATATTCCTCAGCCACCTCCTTCTGCCTACAGATCTCCCTGCCTTTTCCATCAACCTGCACATACTTTTCAAAAGAATGAGCCATGCACCTGTCAGTGCCTGCAAAGAGGCCAGGACTCGTGTGGACACGGCTCAGCTGCGATCCCAACATCCTTTGTTGTGGGTTTGCAGGTAGTATGCGAAGCTCTTGTGGCATACTTCAGTGTCTGTGTTATTGTGTAACACTTGATAGGGCGTCACTTGATTCAGTTCGGCAGTGTACTTCACTGCAGTGACAGGGCCCGCACAGCCCATTAGAACAAGCATTTGCAATGCACTAGGTCTCGCATTTACGCAAGTTTAAGCTATTGGCATTGTAAATGACAGTGCCTTTTATTTATGTTTTAAAAACAAACAACAATAATAAAATGCATTGTCAATTGCAATGTCAATAGCTCAAACGTGCGTAAATGCGAGACCTATTGCATTGCAAATGCTTGTTATAATATTTTGGCTGGGTAGAGGCGCAGGGAGAACTTCGGGTCTGCTGAGGATTCCTTCAGAAGGGGTAGTATGGTGGCATGTTTCCAGGCATTTGGGTAAATGGATGTGGTGAGGGAGGCATTGAGTATCGGGGTGAGAGTTGCGAAGATGGATTTGAGTCCTTTGGTGAAGATGAAGTATTGGCAGGGATTCCATGAGGCTCCTGAGTGGAATGATCGCATGGTGGTGGCGGTCTCTGTCAAGCTGATGATGGGCCAATAGGTCCTTGCTGTTGCAATGGTGTTCATCTCATCGGGCTGAAGGGTGATGAGGGTGGTTTGGTCCATCTGGGGAGCAAACCTGTTGTAAATGGCACTTACTGCAAACAGGCCGAATATGACATGTGTCTGGGCATTTTTAAGATTGCAGAAGTCTTCTTCCACACTAAACTGTCTCAGAGGACTGGGATGGTGTGTGAGGGGTTCTTAGGGAAATCACCAGTGTCCTCTAAAAACAAATCAAAATCCACTGTGCCCACAACAAACCCAGAGACAAATATCTGATAGGACAAAAGCAGGATCCTTCAGCCACAAAACAGGGATTCCACAAGCATTGTCTTGGCAACCTATTCTCTCCATTTCAAGTGTGCCCAAAGTGTTGTGAGGGGCTCAACAGACCTGTAGAGTGGTATCACTGGATACCCACAGTCCCCACTCTGAATATTCTATTGAGCTCAGATGAGTCATCTCTGCCCATTCAGGACAGCCTATTGTTTGTTCCAGATTGGCATTTTGCACCTTGTTCACACCGATTCAAGTTTGAGCACAGGATGAGAGCTGGCAGAGGCTTATACTAATTAGCCTTCGGACAGTTCAGGCAGGTAAAAGGTAGCTTTCCAAAAGTGACCCTTTCCTAATATTGACAAAAAATCTGTTTTTGACATTAAATTGAATTTCTAATAGCTATTAAGAATAGTGGTTTAATTATTTTTTAACTGGTTCCATTCCTGAGATATGGTATTAATATTTTAATCTATACTCTGGTTTTCTACATAGAACAGGTAGGTCTGCCACCATGAAAATGTATTTTATGGGCATCATCAATGAATGAACTTGGTCATATTAATTTTCTACATGTCACACTTTTAAATACTATGTAACCTATCTTGTGGAGTACAAGGCTTTCAAAGTGATTTTTTTTTACCTGCCAAAGAGAATTATTTTAAAAGGTCGCACTGCAGCAGTCAGGCTACACAGAGCAGGGTAGAAGCCATGTTTTCTTTTGTCCCACTAGTGGATGGCACAATATGTCCTGCAGTTAACTTTTCATACCATGGATTTATTTCCGCTCTGTATACTTTAGCCTTATAGGAAAGTGAAATACGCCAATCAGTCTTTTGCCAATTTCCATGTTTTAGGTGTCAGAGCACATACACTGGGCACTGGACAATAGTGATCTGAAAAACAGCAATACAAGACAGTCCACTCATATTTATTTGAAATTTTTGCTTTGATATATATTGGTAGTCTTGACTTGGCAATGTTTAGTACAAATCTCATAATTCCTATATGTGCCATAACATGGGTAACTTTACTTATCAGAATGTATCAGTTCACTAGTAAGGAGGGCCAACGAGTGGTATATTTCTCCAAACACCAGGGACATGTGTTTTCTGATTCAGACTAAGGTACTGCTGCAAGAAAATCCTGTTTAAAAAAAAGTTGAATTTTTTCTGAAATGTTATTGCATTTAATTTTTTTGCATATTGTGTAAAAAATGTATTATAAGGGTATACCTTGCATTTTCAGATGGGGAATGGACATTGGGACTTGCACAAAGAGAAAACATCTGCCAAGGCGCACCCAAATCGGGGTGCCATGCCTATGTTGGCTGCACCAGGGACAGCCCATGGCACCTCGGGGCAGCGGTGTTTCACTCCGCCGCCACTAGGCGATATTTGGTCCTGGGGTGACAGGGAAGTGGTTTAACACTTCCTGGTCTGCTCTAATCCAGTCTGTTCTGGCTCCTGTGCCCTAAAAGGGGCAATGGAGCAGGGGAGCGGTGTTGCTTGCTGCTCACATAGGCATGACACTGCTGGTCCCCCCTCACCCGCCGGGATACTTGCTAAAATTTGGGGATTTTCCTGTTGAAGGCCACAGTCCAGCCTGCTGTTGGCTGACCACCATGCCCAGACCTCTGGGAGCTGCGCAGAATGAGAGTTGTTTTTCTCGCCCGCCACCGGGAGTGTTAGGACCTATCAGTGGCGGTTCTGGAGTGTCCTTCGGGCAGATGGGCGGTAAGGCTGTCTCGTGGCAGCAGGTTATCCTCTAAGGATACCAGTAATCACCAGAATTGCTTTTGGTGGAGGATGGTTATTGTCTGGCTGGGCTCGGTGGAGTGTAGGTCTTCATCCTCGAGGGCATGCTGGGGCTCCTGCTTCCTAGACGGGGTGGTGGAGTGGGATTCTGTTAGGCGGTTGCTGGGTCAAATTGGGCACCCGGACCTTCCTACTGTGCTGATGGGGCACACTTGAGGGGATGAACATGGTCAGGGGACAAACTCTTGGTCTCTGCTGGTTTTAGGAAGGTGGTGGACAGATACCATGCGCAAAGAATGGCAACCTCTCAGGAGTCATCTCTGACTAAAAGAGGCCATGTTGCAGTTTCTCTCAATGGGTGGAGATAGGGTAATAATGAATAGCATTGTTGAGAGAGGACTGGCAGGACTTGGTGAGTTATTGCAATGTGATCAGAAGGACGAGGGGCAAGTTGTTGGCCAATGTTGTATTTGCGCATTCTAGGAATCAGTGTTTTTGTCAGTGGAGCTCACATCTTTAGAGAGCAGTGCGGCTGCAAGTGGAGTGTGTATCCCAGATATTTAAAAGGGTAGTGCGCATCTTAGAGAGCAGTGCTGCTGCCGGTGGAGCATGGATCCTAGAGAGCAGTGCTGCTACCCATAGTAAGCGCATCCTAGAGATCAATGTTGATTAAAAGTGAAGTACCATTCTAAAGGGCAGTGCGGCCAGTCCTAGCGAGCAGTAGTAAGCCCATCTTTTGGTGGGGGAGAGCTTCATGCTTACTGCTTAGGATCAGCCATGCATCGCTGTATTATGTTTGGCGCTTTCTGCATAGCAAGTCAAACATCAAGTAAAGGGGATATGCAGCCATCAGGGGCAGGCACAATGTACGCTTTTTGTGCTGGTATCATGGCCAAAAACATGGCTAGTTGTATAGGTGCCTGCATCATGTAAATCTGTAACCGGCAGATACCATCTGCCGACACTACGCAGCTGAAATGAATTAAATGAAATTCGATTTTTATAGCGCACTCCTACCCTAAGGCCTCGTAGCGCTTGGACCGGGTGAACAGAACAACAACCAGGCTGTACAATTAGTGAAAGAGAAAAGTTTTCAAAAGTCTGCGAAACTGTAATACTCATTTGTCATACATATCTCTCTTGAATAAATCACTTACTAACCTTATGTGCAGCTACGATGTTGACTGCAGTCTACAGATATCACGTGCAGGCCATACGCAGATGTTGCGTGCAGTTCATACGCATGTACGGAAAATGGTGCTCATAGGCTACAATACCGTGGACAGGTGGTCTGCGCTGTGCCCGATTTAAGGCCAAATATTTTGATTGGAACATCTGACTAGTTGGTTGAAGGTCAATGGGCATCTGATAGACATTGATAAACGTCACATTTGCGTTCATGTATTATTTCTCATGAGTGGCACATTCCCAGAGGACCTTCAAAGCCATCTTAGTTAGTAAACGAACTTGAAAGCCCTCGCAGACATATTTGAAGCTGTGTGGGTCGTGGATGGAAGTTGACTGGTATATCGAACCATGTAGGTTCCATGAGTGGTTGTGTTATTTAGTAGGTATTAGCCAAATGAGGACATGTTTCGTCACATTCAGCATTTCCTGTGTTGTACAGGGGCAATGGTCTGGCTTGGCTACCCTGGGGTGAATAGGCCCTGTATCATTGCGATGGGGGTGTCACTGAACAAGGTCCCTATTGCAAATCCATATGGGGTGGCAGAGAACGATCTAGAGTAAAGGGGGCCTCCTGCCCGATCAGGCATGCATGTACCCAGACTCCGTTGGCTAAACCCATAGATTTAATAGGCAACATTCTTCTGTGTGTCCATCGTAGTCGCTTTGCTGCTGTGCAAGCGTGGTTGTTGAATTTTTTCCTTTAGTTCTATGTGGCCACGGGCGGATTGGCACTGCGGGCACTCAGGCATGGGCCAAAGGGCCGGTGTCTCAGTGCACCCTGTAGGCCGTTTTTTCCCCCCTTTCCCAGTCCACAGAGAGCCCTGACAGGGAGAGGAACTCAGCTTTGATGGGCGGCCGTTCAGCGATTATCAGCTCCTTGACCCCCTGCCCTGCCAAGCAATCACGCTGATGGTGGGCTGGGGAGTGGTGATAGTGTGCAAGAATCGGCCTCCCTGGGGGCAAGGTGTTGC
Organism: Lissotriton vulgaris; assembly: GCF_964263255.1. NCBI lineage: Eukaryota > Metazoa > Chordata > Amphibia > Caudata > Salamandridae > Lissotriton > Lissotriton vulgaris. The sequence goes on from NW_028244784.1 coordinate 976,003, forward strand.
TCAGGCCCTTGGGCCATTTTCAGCTGGGGGGTCACCCCTGAGGCGAACACAGCCCTGAAACAGTGTTTGCTTTAACACCTCACCCACAACCCTTCTCATTCAGGGCATAGTGGATGAGGAAGAATGGGTCTCACTGTGGGGGCCAGGTGATGTTGGGAACTCGCACCATGTTCACCTTAGCCCCCCCCCCCCCCCCCCCCCCCCCCACTCCCATGGATGGCCCAGCAGCTGTGTTTTTTGCTTTAGCCCCTCTCCTGCCAGGCCATTGCCCTGAGGCAGCGAAGGGCTGGATAATTTACAAATAGCCGGGGCCTTGCTGTTTTTCAGGTGCTCCTTCGCTGGAGGGTTGGGGAGTAATATCTCAATAGAAAGGGGCCTCACTGTTTTTCAGGTGCACCTGCACTGGAGGGCTGGGGAATCATTTTGTAATAGAAAGGGGCCTCACTGTTTCTCAGGTGCTCCTGCGCTGGAGGGCTGAGGAATAATTTTATAATAGAAAGGGGCCTCGCTGTTTTCAGATTCTCCTGCTCGGGAGGGCTGGGGAATCATTTTGTAATAGAAAGGGGCCTCGCTGTTTCTCAGGTGCTCCTGCCCTGGAGGGCTGTGGAATCATTTTGTAATAGAAAGAGGCCTCTCTGTTTCTCAGGTGCTCCTGCCCTGGAGGGCTGAGGAATTATATTGTAGTAGAAAGGGGCCTCGCTGTTTTTCAGTTGCTCAGCTTGTAGAACATTGTCACCTTTGCCCTGTGTCCTTCCCAAGAACAATATCCTCCCACTTACATTCCTTATGGATTTCATGAAAGGCCATGCCCCACAAATTCAGGCCACGCCTCGCGAATGTTGGCCACTTTTTTCATCAGTGCCCGGGCCAAATTGGGATCTCAATCCGACCCTGTATGTTGCAGTGGTGCGCAAGGCTCTATAAAGCATGAAGACGCAACCACATTCCTTGGTACTCTCTTAGTCGGTTTATGGTGACTGGGATAACCCATCTTCTGGAGTAGATTAGCATTGCCAATGTCATGGGCATGTGTTTAGTGCAGAGCGAGCGGTCAGTTTCTCTTGGCCTGAGTCGATCATATAATGACCTCCTTGAAGGTAGCAAGATGTGGTGACTGGGTTGCTGTTGGACTCATATTTGATGTGTACTGTGTGGTCATAGTGCCCAGCAGAGTGGCTGGGATGCATAGGTATGTAGAGGAAGACAGCCTTCCCTATTAATCAGGACAGCTCCAATGCTGCTTTGCTCCGATTTACGAGGGGCGTAAAGGCTGGCACTGCAGCACAATGATCTCATTGTCCACTGCCTAATTTTCCTCTTTGCCCGTGTCTTGGGGCCATTTACAGAGCTCTTTTGGTCTTGACTGGGTTAGTGCTACAGAACTCCCAAGTGCATGCATACAGACATAGCTCGAGCATGGTTAACTTTGGGGAGATACCAAGCCAGGCTTTTACAGCGGGCAGCTGTTTGTTCCACGGACTGCTGCATGAACCTCAAACTGTTACGAGGAGTCACCTTTAATTGGTGGTAATAGTCTCTGTCTCAACCTGTTTAGTCTTAAAGCAAGCTGAAGTTGGGTAGCCAACTGGCATGCGTTAGTTATTTGCTACTTTATTGCAGTCTAGCGTTTTTTGTTCGCTGCCTTTCATGTTGACAGCTACCGTAATATTCTGTTATAGCTTTCCTGCAGTTGAAAGCATGCCTCAGTGGTCATCCCCAGACAGGACTACCTGGCACATTAATTGTGTGGTTCAGTCCAGGTCCTAGCATAGATGTGGTTGTCAGTAGCCACAAAAGTCCAGAGGTCTATCCTACTCTTGATTAACGCATGAAATTGGCGCGTAGCCATTCTTTCAGGTGTGCCCATGATTCCAAGGGCTGCTAAGCGTAGGGGAGCCTGTGGGGAAAAGGCAGGAAGAAACATAGAGGTGTGAAATAATAATTTAAATGGCGGGTATGCAATGTAAGCATGGCGCTTGAAGTCATTATACCCCTAACAATTTTCCCATTGGCCAGTGGGCACAGTAAACCTTGGTGGCAACAGCTTGGATTTCACGGAATATATACTTGGTTCCATTTTTGTTTGAATGCAGTCCCCACTGCAGCTGGCATTTGGGTCGGTGCGGCAAGCGGTCAAAATGGGAGGCAGGGATCTGTCCAATTCTTATAAGTGCTATGGTGAGATTGAGTATGTCCTGCCATTAATCATCTTCTTTGCAAAATTTCTCTGTCCATGCAGGTGGAGAACAGGATATGGTGAGGCAGCTGGGAGCGTCAGTGCTTTTGGTCAACACAGGACAAGAGGTGTTTCAGTGGTGCTGCTATTGGGCCGCCCATTCTTAAACGTGCAACGGTTGCTTATTCTGCATCATTTTAAGTTGCATGGCAAATGACTGGATGGAAGCTGCCTTATTGTGAGCCAGGCTTTCTGCTGGATCCTTGTGTAACTTCGGTGCATACCTAGAGGACAAGATATGATGGAAGGATGGGCAATAGGCCATCCTTATATACAGTGGGATCAGCATGTTTGTTCCAAAGGTAGCTTTGAAGGTTGGGCTACCATATGTCCTTCCATGGGCAAGGAGGTCTACTCTTAGTACATTGGAGAGAGAAGCTTGAATCATGGCTACTCAAGGGGTGTACGCTCCCTGGAATTGTTGTAGTACATCTGGGGGACAATGATTTGGTACACATAGGCAGGAGGGAGTTGGTTGCATCACTGATTACAGAAATGGACTTTGTTTGTGAGTAAACAACTTCCTCACTCGGCCATCGTTTTGGTCCCACATCGTCCTGAGGGTAAAATTGAGAGGGAGTGAGTCAGTCAGGCTCCTCATTTGCTTTGTCCAACAGAGGGCTAGGAAGGTTGATAGGCTCTTTAGATCACCAATAGCAGGCTATCCTGGGATGGCATTCAAGGGGAGCACCTTTTTCGTCCAGGATGTGGGGTCAACATCTCTAAACTAGTAATGGGAGATTTTGTGAAATAGTCCTAGTGTGCTTGATGCATCAGCCATCTGAACATGACCATCTTATGGAGGGGGTCAGATAGTGGGGGAACTATGCTGGCCTGTTGTGGGGTCATGATTGGTGGTTTATTTCTGGTCCATAGTAGGCATCCTTTACTTGGGATAGGTGGGACAGCAGTCTCACGGAGCCCTCCAGGGGGTGCTTGCAGCAAATCGCTAGAGGCTACGGGGTGTGGGAGTACTCGCTGCCAACAGGCCTTTATGGTCTATCCCCGCATGGGCATGTGGGTGCCAAGCTACGACAGGCCCTTGGAGGGATAAGGAGGGTGTATTGGGGTGCCCAAGATAGGTAACTGGTGGGTAGATGGGCCTGTTGCAAAATTACTCTAGGGGGTATTCCCAGGGGGTAAAGAGGGTGTATGGGGGTGCCCAATGTAAGTAACCTGGAGGACAGACGGCCTCCTGCACAAGTTACTTGTGGGAGGTATTCCCAGGGGGTGGGCCTCTCCCCTTAGGGAGGGGCCCTCACAGGTTGACCAGTCATGACCTCACTCGTAGGTGCAACACTGGATACGCAGGGACAATGTTAGACATGGTTAGGAATAGCTATGTATTAGAGTCTAGGTTAAGGTTAGCAATCAATAATTTTGTGAAATGATTTCAATGCATTTTAATTTTAAGTTTTGTGATTTGTTATAATAAATATGGCCAGTGGTTTACGACCCCTAACCCAAAAGTGAAAGTGTTTTGTGCTGTGTCATTGTAGAGAATGCTGGAGGGCAGGTGGGGAGACAGGGTCCCTCCACTGGAAGGGCTGGAGTTGGGAGATACCTGACCATATGCTAAGGCGCACCCACATAGGGGGTGCCCGCATATGGAAGTTGCGCCGGGGACAGCCCATGGTGCCTCAGGGCGGCGGCAGGACCAGGCGATATTTGGCCCTGGGGGTGACCCAGAAGTCGTTTATCACTTCCTGGTCTGCTCCAATACAGTCTGTTCCAGCCCCTGAGTCCTAAAAGGGGCGACGGACAGGGGAGCGATCTCTTTGCCTCTCACCTATTCACAGGCAGGACAATGCTGGTCCCCCTCCCAACAGCCGGGGTACTGGCTACAATTTTGTCCTGCCCACCATCCCCTTAGACAGCAGATTGCTGTATGGTTTGAGTTTCTCCTTTGTCTTGTTCGCAGTATTTTTTCTCTTTCAGCCTTGCATTATTTAAGTTGGCGTGTTTATCTATTTTTATTCACGTGCATTAACACTTTCTTTTGCAGTTGTTTAGGTATGTTGTTCTATTTATGGTTGTATCCTAGGTCGGCGGGTGAGGACATGATTGGTGGTGCATTTCGGGCCCATAGAAGGCATCCTGTACTTGGGGTTGGTGGGATAGCAGTCTCACTGGGTCCTCCAGGGGGTGCTTCCAGCAAGTCACTAGAGGCTGCGGGAATGTGGGTGTACTCGCTGCCAACAGGCCTTTACGGCCAATCCCAGGTCGTGGGCGCCAAGATAGTGTATGGGGGAGCGCGAGGTAGGTACCTGGCTGGCAGACGGGCCTCCTACACAAGCTACTCGTGGGAGGTATTCCCAGGGGGTGCGCCTCTACCCTTAGGGAGTCACTCTCACAGGTTGACCAGTCAAGATCTCACTCGTTGGCGCAACACTGGATATGCACGGACAATATTAGACATGGTTAGGAATGGCTATGTATTAGAGTCTAGGTTAAGGTTAGCCATCAATTAAAATCGTAAATAGTCATGTCTCATGGTGTTTCTGCGTATAATTTTGTGAAATGATTTGAGTGCATTTTTATTTTATGTTTTGTGATTTGTTATAATAAATATGGCCGGGGGTTTACGACCCCTTACCCAAAAGTGAAAGTGTTTTGTCCTGTATATCACCGTACGGGAAGCTGGAGGAGGGCAGGTGGGGAGAACTGTGTCAATCGACTGGAAGGGCTGGAGGTCGGCGATACCTGGCCATATCGTGCAAAACATTTTTAGATCAAATAAGCCTCCCGTGAGACATTTTCTGCAAGTTCAAAATGTGCAGAATTTCACCTACTTCGTATAATGCATGATCATGCTGCGTGCATAATTAAAAGTACGCACCCACTGAATTTTAAGAAGGATTTTGACAGACATTTAGTCACAAATTAGGACATGTTGCCCTTACCCGTAATATCATTGCACAGCATTCGATGAAATGCAAAACAATTAGCCTCAGAGATAGTAACATTTTGACAGAAAGTACTTAACGGCGTTTCTAAAATTAGGGCATGCATGATGCATTCCCACCCCGACAACAACCAGAAGTGGACTAGCCTACAGCGAAACCAGGAGGGCAATCAACAAAACCAACATGAAAGTCTTTGCGTGCCCTCTCGGGTTTTCGGAGGCTGTGGAGATTTTGAGCATTTTTTCTACAAACCCAGGTTTTTTAGCTGGCACGACCTGGCATTCTGGGACTTTTAGTCCAATAACTACAAACTGTTAAAGTGCAAGTCCTTGAAACCAAGGACTGCTAGCCCCCACCAAAACTAAACTGGACCGGATTAAGGTGGTGGCCCTCCTATGTGGACCAGGTCACTTCCGTGTTGTCCAGGTCATGCGTGACACAGTCAATAGCATGTTGCATGCTGGGATTTTAGACTTCATGGTGCAATGTTAACAGACGCACTACAAGTCCCAGAATGCCTCCTGCAGTAGGCCTGGGTCGTTCGAACATTCCATGGACATGTGGCCAGTTGTTAGTTATGCTACGGCCAGTCCATCTCCGCGGACAACAATAAACTCCGGGAAGGGAGACAAGTGACCTGAAGTCAATGATTCCAGACGCTTTGTCTGTCGGCCTTGGCACGCGAAATCTCTTTGTCAGCGTATAATTGGCAGCGGCGAAGGTCCTCAGAGCTTTATAAATACTAATGAGCGACATATTGAGAGAGATGTACCGACAAAAGCCTCCCCGCCGGCTGCATGCAAAGCAGGCCCAGCCCGATTCCCCACAGATTGGGATCTCTTTGATATGAGACAGCCGGAATCCGCCTCCCTTAATGCGCCGATTAGTATTCCGAGCAGATAATTGCTAAATAACGCCGACAACTGCCTGAATTGTGGAGTCTCAGGCCCAATATTGATTTGTTTAATAGTGTCAGGAAGTCAAAATTCACAAATCTCTTGTCGATTGTTTATGAGGCAGTTAGCTGAGGATTGGCGCCCCTCATTAATTAATAACTCATTACTGAAATTTGATGATATGCCTGGACGGTTTAAGTGGGCTTAAGTCAGACGCTGAACATGGCGGCGACAGCTCTCGGTTCGGGACTACAGCAGGAAAGAGCTGGCGATGAGGCGCACTTCTGCGGTCTTGGCCATTATTTAGTTGCCGGATCTGACGTGCAAAAGCACTTTTTTTTATGTCGCGTTCACTGCTATATGTTTCAAAATGAGAAGAGAAAATGCCTATGCAGTGGTTTCTTATGGACACATGATCATATTTTAACAGGTAGTTCCTGCGCATTGTTTGTTGAGCCCGTTTTGGTAGCACAACCTGTTTCTTACAACTGATAGGCGCATTAGCACGACGGTTACATATACATTGTATAATTTCGAGAATTGATTGTTACTTAAAACTCACACTGAGCCCACAAGGATTTTATATTGTATTATCGTACTGCTGCACGACAACTGTGATTCCCATAATCAGTCATTTGACAGTCTACTGTATATCATGTTCACCTCAAGTATCAATATTATCTGTATGAGTGCCGAAATTTTATTCAGTGATAACGGTGTGGCTCTGGATCACTCTCTGTGTTAATATATTTTTATTTTTTTCTTTGACCACTAATATGTACCGACATGATTGTATTGCATTAATGTTTGTACATCTGCTTTTCTCTCCTTATTTTCCGTTTGCGTAATAAAAATGATTTGAACACAAAAAAAAAGATAAAAAATGTGTCCAAGCAGGGAAACAAAGATCAGAAATTATGGTTGTGACATACTAAGGTATAACATTACAAATTGTAGCCCAATTATATGCACGACTGCACGGGGGAAAGAAGTAACAGATTGGTAGGAATTGCAGTCCGTTGTGAATAAGTTGCAGATTGCGTTTTGGGAGCAGTTGAACCTCACAACACGTTGAATCGTCAGTCGGTGAATTGAGAAAGTGAAACAGGAGCAGCTAGGGAGAATAGAGGTGAGTGAGGTGCGCTGATGCTGGACACTTGTTCTCAACTTCACCTCATCAGGATGACAAGTCATATACACAGGTTACTTGGCAAGGTTTCCTTCCTTACGGTAGCTGAGGCAATCTAAAAACAATTCTGAGTGCCCATCTATTAGAGACATGATGTTCTCGCGGCCGCCAGCAGTAGCACCAAAGGCCATATTAGGAAGAGGAGGTAGGACCTGCGGTCTGGTGCAGAAGATAGGCTGGCTACCAAGAGGCACAGGCTGCTGCAACGGGTGTGCCACCCAGAGCAGAACCACGACCAGCACCCATGAGGAAATTATAAAAAGTGTCACAGCGAATGGAGTCTGCTCCATCGACACATCTGCCTACTGCTCACCACAGCAGGTGAGCCACCTTATAATTATACCAGGGAGGTGTATTTTGTGGGAATGTAGTCCAGAGCAAACAGGCATTCCACATCAAACGTCGATACTCGGAATGTAATATTAGTTGGAAAGAGTGAAAAAGGGAAAACCTTTTGATGTAAACTCTCCAGCGGCCCAGAAGGCTTCCACCACACTGGCACCACTCTCTCCTGTCAGAATTAATTTGGAATAATACAAAGTGCATCGAAAGAACACACAGTTTTGTGGCAAGCAAAACGTGACCACAGTCTTTAGATTAGTATCACTATCAAAATTCACTTATTACCTGCCATTTGACCTCACACCTGCTCAGTCTCCTCACAGACTGGGTGCGTTAGCACAGTGCAACCGCTCTTGATGGCCAGAGACAACCCAACAGCAGAGCCAATAGGGGTTACTTAAGAAAAGCCACAGCAGGTGACACACCCAGAGCTCCATGGGCCCAGGAGGCCACCCAACCAACACATGTGCCTGCCTCTGCAGGAATCGCTGATACACCACCTCCCTCTGAAACATCAGCTTCATTATCTTTCAGCACACAGCAGCCAATGGATGGGCAAGAAAGATCACTCAAGCGAGTATTCACAGTGATTCAAAGCCAGGTAGAGACTGCCACATCCTCAGCAGCCCAGTCCAGAATGCTGGAAAGATGAACGCAGCGGGCGCAATTAGAACCAGCATTTGACCATCTCCGAGCCGTGTTGCAGGGTGAAAGGCCTGGCAGCATGCCAATAAGTTACAGAAATGTCTTAGGGCTTAGGCTGTCACCACACTGTGCTCGGTCTTTGGGGAGGATTCTGCGATACAGAGGCAACAGCAACGTCATTCGGACAAGGGCCTACTTGCATTTGTGCATGAAGTGGATTGACTGACCTTCATGACACCAGCTTTGCGTAGACACTCGTGTAGCTGGTGAATTGTTGCGGGATGTGATGTGGGGTCTGGTTCTGGTCTCCCATGCACCGGTGGAGACCCAGATCCTCAGTGCTGTTACTAGGCCAGCTCTACCACCGACAGAGAGCATGGTGAGTAGTGTTTCGATGTGAGTCGTTTTTCAGGGGCTATTGCAGAAATGGAGTCGCCACAGTGTGGAAGGAGCACAGCCACACTGCAGGCAGGAGAGAGGCCCGCTGTGAATAAGGTGGAACTTATAGGAAAGCATAGTATTGCATACTTTATTTTGATATCATTTCATTTTGTTGACAGTCACAGAGTGCAAAGAGTTGATCTTTTTTCCTGTCATGTATTGCACCATTACAGTTTATGGCAAAGGTAAATACCCAGGCAAAAACAATGTAAATATCTGGCAAAAATCCAATATAACATTATAAACACAAGGAAAAAAAAATAATATAACAGAGTATTATGATGACATATGAAATGTAATAATATTGATAAAAATTTATATAAACATGTTCAGTCATACAAGAGAAATATACTTAAAATACAATAAAAGAGAGTTAAGTGTTCAATCATAATAGTATCTAGTGTTTGTGCAGGTGGATATCAATTTGCTACTGTTTAGTAAATTGGAAATGCTTAGTACGTCAAGCTACATGTCTCCTAGATGCACCGTGGATAGTTTAGCTCCTATTTCCCTTTTCCTCCCAGCTCCAAGTGTATTGTTTGAGGGCAGTGCTACAAACAATCCACACTGGAGGTGTGCAGCTCCACATGTCCCAGTTTTACTTAACACTTTGTAGCTGGTTTCAATGCAGATTGCCCCACGTAATGCATCCCTCATAGCCAGTGCTTGAAATGGGAGATTAGAACTGCAGGTACTCTGTAGCAGAATACCTGCTCGTTTCTGAGAAGTGCCGGTACTCTCCAATTAAAAGTATTACTTTGCTCTTGAAAAAATAAAAAAGTGCTGGTACTCCATACCGGGCAGTACCGGCCCATTTAAAGTACTGCTCATAGCATGTTCTGTACATCCGATATATCCAAGTGAACCGAATGGCAGTAACATCTCTGGGCAGTTCACTCTCCCTTTGCTCTATACTTGAGCCCTCAATCATTAAATATCTGTAATGCATTTTAGAAGTGTGGGTATAGGAGGAAATCTGTGTTCACCGCTGTTCATACGAACGATTTGCGGCCTAGTCATGTTATGTATTTTTTTTTTATAATAACCAACTTTATTGAGATTTTACGACATGACAGTATATCACACAATAGGAAATATCAAGGAGAGGCATAAGTAACATTGTGGTGGGCATTGTTTGCGGGACGTACAACATCACCATTTCAAATTGAGAGGCCACAATAATCACACCATTTACTCTATATTCCTGCATGCTTCTGGGGGCAGCCACGCACCTCAAATACAGGCTTTTCTGGATAGGCACACAAGTGCCTATCCAGGTCCTAATTGATGGTGGCCTCTCCTGCCACCATGCCCACGCCTCATCCCGCTTAGCGACTAAACAGGCCACTTCCAGAACTTTTCGTTCCGCCCTGGGGCCCCCACCTCCTCTAGTAGCCCAAGCAAAGTCAAGCAGGGGTGAACTCCAAGGGCGGCCCAGAACATTGGAGAGAGTGCAACTCACCTCTTCCCAAAATGGTCGCAGCCCCGGGTGTTCCCAAGCAACATGATAGAAGTCTGCCTTTGGAACGGCGCAACATGCACATGCTGCATGAGTGGACACAGACATGTGCCGCAACTGCAGTGACGCAAGGTACACCGCATGTAAGTAATTTAATTGGATTATACACAGGCGCATTGAGATCACCAATGCCCTAGACACCATGCAGGCCTCCCTCCAGTCATCTTCCTCTAACACTCCCACCCAGGCTTCCCATCGCTGCCGAGCCCTAGCAAGCCCGCCTGGAGCATGAATCACCATCGTCTGATAAATTGTGAATATGGCCCCTTTACCCAGTTTCCCTTGAAAAATCTTCTCCTCCACTGAGCTAAACCCAGGCAACATGCTCTCTTTAAGGTCATGGGATGACAGGGCATGGTGTAGCTGAAGGTACCTGAAAAACTGCGAGTTGTGTAAACAGTACCTGCTTTTCAACTCCTGAAAAGATATGATGGTCCCCACTTGACAAACATTCCCAAGATAGGAAATCTGAAGTCATCCCAATGCAGAAAGCCCTCCAGAGCTGACACTTGATTCAGCCATATTCTACGCCACAGGTATCATCCCAGTGAGGCGGTGATACCAGCCTCACTCCAACAGGTGAGAGGCACCTCCAGCCACCCTCCAACAGATGAGGGGCACTCGGGTACAAGAAGACAAGGTGGTTGGGTTGCATACTCCTTATAAAAGATCACGAATGCCATCAATTCCCACTGCATGTATCTCCAACCAGTAGGCTGGATCGTCCCATCCCCCGGTGAACCAGTCATTGACCGGGACCAGATGTACCCTCAGGTAATATAGGTTGATATCGGAGAGTCCTAAGCCTCTGTCAAATGGAGACTTACGCAATGAATGGAATGCTACTCTATGTCATCCCCCAGCCCACACAAACCTGGTAAATTTCGTGGTTACAGAGTGCAACCATTTGCAACCGATGAAGTATGGATAGTTGCTTAACACGTACAAGTAGCACGGCAGGCACACCATTTTTAAAAGAGCCGTACACCACATGGGGTTCAGTGGTACAGTGGCTCAACAATTGAAGTTGTTGTGAAGCCGCAAGTCCAGACCTCGGAATTTAACGGCCCAGGCCAGGTTCAGCATAGCAGAAATGTGGATCCCTAGATATTTAAACAAGTTGCGCCCGAGAGGGAATGCTAGGACACCAAACACGCCCCAGAGCATCGCCCCTCACCTCCACCAGTCAAGATTTGGCCTCATTAACCTATAGCCTGGATGCATCTCTGTCAAGCCAAAGAAGCTTAAGACACGGGGGCCGGAGCACTCTGGGTTGTTCAAGAGCAGATCATCTGCGTATAGCGATACTCGATCCACGAGGCCAACTCCCATTGCCAGCCCCGTACCTGAGCATCTCACTGTGTAAGCCGCGAAAGAGGTTCCATCACCAGGGCAAATAGCAGAGGAGACAGGGAGCACCCCTGGCACGTACCACGTTTGATGGGAAACACCGGAGACAGAACCCTATTTACTCTTACCTGAGCGGTAGGAGTGTAGTAAAGAAGCTGAACCATCCGGCAGAATCCCTCCCCCAGACCAGCCAGACAAAGAACCCCATCTAGGAAACCCCACAGCACCGTATCAAACACCTTGGTGAAATCTATCAACAGGCAGGCTAGAGTACCATCAAAGTCTGCCTCACGGGACAGTGCCACCTGGACCTTCCTAATACAATGGCGTGTACTACGGCCCTGCATGAAGCCACACTGATCTGGATGAATTGGGTAGGAGAAGGCTCTGTCCAGCCGTGTGTCCAGCAACCCGGCATAGAACTTGATGTCGGTGTTGATCAATGAAATCGGTTGGTAAGAGGAACACCGATCTCTAGGGAGCTCCTCTTTGGGTAGGACCACAGTTGTAGCCCTGCCCAGTGACGCCACATAAAGTTTCAGAAGATAGTGCATATGGCTTTACCAGAATCGTTTATAATATTTAATGGGGTAGCCATCCTGCTCAACCGCCTTGCCGGCCTGCAACCCCGACATCGCAGCACACACCTCCTCAAGCGTCAACGCCGTGTCCAATGCCAGGGCATCCGGCACAGTTGGCACAGGTATATTATCAAGGAGGGGATTAGCGATTTCCTCAGGTGGCAGAGAGCATCTTGAGTACAGCCCCGATAGAATTTCGCAAAGGTCGCAATAGTCACCGGGGTCTCCTCCTGTGGACAACCAGAGGGGTCCCAAATCACCGGGACCCCTCGATCAGATATTCCGCAGATAGCTAACCAATAAAGTAACTTACCAGATTTGTCTCCTGAGGCATAGACTCTCTGTGTGGAGGCCTTCCAGCACTGCCTGGCCTCCTCTAGGGAAACCTGCTGCAGTTCCATACAGGCCTTATTTATTTATTTATTTATTTATGGCCTTATAGAGCGCCTGATTCAATTCCAGAAGGTTTTTGACTTAGATTGGTTAGGATCCTGCTATTCAGGGCCCCAGCCTATCTGCTTTCTCTTTTAAAATGATTCCATGCACTTTAGGTACACTCCAGTTTGGTTACTGGGGTACCCTTATATGTCCCTAGTATATGGTATCCTAAATACCCAGGGCATAGGTATCCCCAGAGGCCTACCAGGGGCTGAAGCATGTATTATGCCACCCCTGAGCAGCCTTCCAAAATGACATGACAGGTCTGCTACAGCAGCCTGTGTAAGGTGGTGTATGCACCCCTTACTTAGATATAAGTACCCTATATCACTACACATATAAACCTATCAGTCACCCCTATGGCAGGCCTTATCAATCCTGAAGGCAGGGTGCTGGTTTTTTTGTGAGAGGGTGCCCATGCACGAGCAAGGCCCATCTGCAGCCTTCGGAATCTGTTCTCCGGGGTTGTTCTGTGATGCAGTCAGACCATATACTCTTAAGTGCATTATAACCTTGCGGTAAATGCTAACTTTGGAACGGCTGCAAGGAAACATGCTGTGTTTGGTGTCAAACACTTTGGAATCATACCCCCTGCCAGTCCTGGAAGCGGGGGTATGATTCTACCCTCCTAGAGGGAGAAACATGACCATACGGTCCACCCGGTATCAGCTTAAAAGAACCCTGGCATCACAAAATGGATGCCACAGACACAAGTCTGTCCTCCTGCTGCTGGATAAAATTCCGGCAGGGGAGGCCTGGAAATAGGTTTCCAGTCACAGGGAGGCGTCACCACCTCCCAGACATGCTTTAGTGTATTGGGGCTGGGTGGGTGCATTCCAAGAACGCTTTGAAGTCAGCACAGGGGGCACATTTGGTGTCCCTGTGCATTGTCCAGTTCAAACCGGTTGCAGGGGCTGTGGCATGAAACTGAACAAAGGAAATGGGTGTAGCCACCCCTCCTTCCAAACCCTCCCATAGGTGGGTCCCCAGAGTTTGTCCCACCCCTTCTTGGGTATAAGATAGGAACCCCTGGCAACAGGACTTTAGATTACACCTTGATGAAACTCTGATACTGAGCCCTGGAACTTCGACGATCTGCACGACGCTGGATGACTGAAGAATCTCCCTTGGAGTAAAGGAGTTACTCCCCTGCATGGCAGGCACCAATGACGCATCTGACCGGTTTGCATTTCTGAAGCTCCCACTGGACTCCAAAGAATTTGCAACACAGGAGGTAGATTTCCAGACTTCTGAGAGGCCGACCCGAGTCCCCAGCAAAGCTGAGACCCGTAGCCCTCGTGGGTACCGTGGAACTGGAACCCCTAGACACCGTGCACATTTGCAAGTGCAACTGCTTCTCGACAATCCTTGAGGCTGTGCATTGGGTTACTTGTAGCACCGACTCCGAGCAGCATTTGCACCAAAGATTGCTGGCCTACACTCCACGAGTGTTCTGTGAGCCGGCCCTTTGTGTTTTCTCTCAAGGTACCTTCGCAATCCCTGGTCCGTCGACTGGTGGGTCCCTGAGAAGGCAACTTTAACTTTCCTTGGGCTTCCCTGGTTGCTCCAGATGTGCCCTGACAATCCATTGCTTGGGGAGTCCCCTAGATCTTGCTGGTCCACACCGAAGCATCTTTTGTCTTTCTGCATGGGTTGCTGTTGCCAAAGTTTGTTGTGTTCAATCCAAGCACCAACGCCGCATCACTCAACATCCTTTGTGGGACAGCTCGAATCCAGCTCCTGGTCATCATCGATGCCTCCTGATCCTCGTGGCTGCAGAGTCAAGCTTCACCTCTTTGCACCTGAATCACCTGACATCGGTGGTCATTCGTCTAGCGCGTGCCCCTTTTCCCTGGCAAGTGACCCAGACTCTCTCCCCTCTGCTTTCAGGTTCCTCACATCTTGGATCCAGGCTTGGATCACACCAGACACTTTTCTTCTCCACAGCAGCAGCACTTTGCAGCAGATCGCCATTGAAATGAACAACGATTCCCAACACCATTTGACACCTATGCACCCGGCTTCCCTGGGTGAGGTAACTCGAGTACTCCAGTGATCCCGGGGGTGTTGGCCCTAGAACCTCCTAAGTCTAAAGGGGTTTGCTCAAAATCCTCTCCTAAGTGTCCTTTATCTTTAAAATACCAACCGCGACTTTCCCCATAGACGCTTACGGCACTCGCGGCTGTGTTCTCACACTGCACGCATCCTCAGTGGGTCCCCTGTGTACCTACCTTGGGTGGTTCCTTGGGGTCACAGCAATGTCGCAGGCTCTAGGCCTTGTGTCTAGTCAAGTTGTGGTTCTTATACCACTTTCTTAATATATGGTTATGTCCCCCACTGGGGCCCAGTGTATATTGTGCTATTTATTGAAGTTCTATTGCATTTAAATTGTCTACCTTGCTCTGTAATCTCATAAAGAGATTACTAGAGAGTGTTTAGTGATAAACCGTATATTATATATATATGTATCTTGTGTGGGTCTCCATTCATTTAGACATTCAAGAGGTTATAATTTGGTAAACCAAGCTGTGTTACACTCCTTCAAGACTTAGCCTGGAGGCTGTTCTCCATAGCTACCACTAGGATAGCTTTCAATAAAGGTTGTCTTAAACATATCATCAATAAGGGGTATTTGGACTGGTGCAAGGTGCCCACTAGAACTAGTGAACAGCATATGCCAGGCCAACTTCTCACAAATACCAGGTGCTAAACCCCCAAGCGGGGCACACCACTGCAGGCTGAGCCCCACGCAGCAGTAACAGCGGAGCATGATCCGAGATCCCACACGGAAGTATGCGTATTGACTGAATCGAGAGCCAGTCAGTGGCTGGGAATCAAATCAGGTCTATACGGGAGTCTACCGCATGAGCAGTGGATTGATGTGTGTATGAGCGCAGACAGGGATGCCAGGAGTGCCACGCATCACAGAAGCCCAGTGAGTGACCCCAGGAAGATAAGCAAGCTAATCGGGAATGTCTGGTAGGATACGAAGCGGAAGAGGCGTCAAGGACAGGATCCAGAAGTGCATTGAAGTCTGCCATGACTATTGTGGCACCCTGGGGAAGAGATTGAAGAAAGGATCTCAAGGTGTACAGTGATGGCTGCAGCAGGGGTAGCAGAATGCAAAGAGAGATGAAATTATAAGGTCTGCCTCTAAACTGCCTTCAACACCCACGTAACAGCCCCACGGGTCTATATGTGTACACTGCAGTAAACGCCAAGGGAACGACCTTGTGAAGCAGTATGGCAACCCACCCTGGAACTGCCTGTGAACCTTAAATGGTAAACCCTGACATAGCCGAAGAGTCCTAAAAGGGGACACCTCGTACCTAGTAGATGTATCTCCAGCAAATGGAAAATCAGTGGGTAATAGCGCTTAATGTATCCCAGCATTGTGGAATGTTTAATACGGTCATGGAGTGCGTTCACGTTCCAGGAGAGCACCGTCAATTTAGAGAAGCCATAGCACAGTTGAAAGGGACCTGCCAACACCCTACCCGGAGGGAAGGTGCATCTTCAGACACCCATCACACCCTGCCACTGCATATTAATCCCTTAAGCCCGTGTGACAGCTGTTCTTAACCTAAAGGAAAGAAACAATGTTAAGACAAAACATGATATAAACAAAATTGGGCTCATTGGCCCAACAAAAAAACCAACCCCCAATGCCTCCACTCCACACTTCACCCAAGGAAGCATCTGTCGGCCTAACTAAAGACCTGAAACCTCTAACTAAGTGGGAGAAGGTTACGGTAAACCATAGATGACCATGGAACAGGATCTAGTACCTGACAATGAACCACTAATAATGCAAAGGAGATACATCTTTAGGGCCTCTACAGAGACAGCAGGTAACACAACAAATATATCACATATTTCCCTACACCTGTCGGGGCCAAGGGAGACACAGTCACCCCATTTTTCCCAAGTCTCTAGATCCCCCATCCAGAACTCATGTCAGAGAAGTGGAGCAGGAGCAACTTGATCATGATGCATTTGACAGCTGGGATGAGGAACTCAGGCCTTCTCCCGAATATTTAAGGACCAGTGGAGTGGCCTACAGGTCGTCAGGCTCCCCCAGGGAGGGCAAAACCAAGTCCGGAGCCTCCAGGGAGGGGCCAAGGGCTTCTCCACCGGCCCCACACTTGTCCTGGGACCAAGAGTTCCCCCCTCTTCTCTGGCGGCAGGGAACCGATCCTGCTCGTATCTTGGTTTGATGGTTGGTGCTGCTAAGAGGGGTGTGGGGGGGTGCTATAACCATCGGTGTTAAGTGGCCCACTCCCAGGCCTTGTCAGGTGTATCAAAGAAAAGGGTATGGGACTGAAAGAAGGCTTTAAGGCGGCTGGGGAGCAAGAGCATGTAGCGCAAGTCCAGAGTGAACAACTTCTGTTTCATCTCGGTGAAGGAGAGCCTCTGCTGCTGCACCGCTCTTGTATAGTCTGGAAACAAAAGTATTTTAGAGTTGTTGAACCACAGGTCAGGGTGAGACTGGGCCTCCTGCAATATCTCATCTCGGCCCTTGAAGTTAAGCATCTTAAGGATCACAGGCTGCAGGGGAGCCCCAGGTTGAGGTCTTAGGATCAGATAATGGTGCACCCGCTCAATTGCAATAAAGGGGGACAGTTTGTTGGGTGGCATCCACTCTTTGAACCAGTATTCCAACACCCCAACCAGACCCTTTTGCTCCAAGGCTTCAGGCAGGCTGTTGGCCCTAAGATTGTTCCGCCGTGCCCTGTTTTCTGCATCTTCTGTCCACAATTCGAATATCTGGTTCTTGAGGGAAGAAAGTCCGTCTTAAGTCCCAGAGACCAAGGTTTTAACTACCGGTGGTCCTTTCCACCACGTTGCACAGATCCTGCTGCAGCAAGGATAGATCAATGCTGAGGCTGTCCACCTTAGACTCCATAGCCTTTCTCTTGAGTCCTGTATGGCCTTTAAGACCATGGTTAGCTCTGTAGCTCCCTGCTGCGTCATGCCTGGTCCCAGTTCCAGCTAGTTCTCACTTCTCACCCGAATTGCAGGGTGAGGATGGGGGGGTGGGGTTGAACTGGTCCACTTTGGTCTGAGCCGATGATTGCGGTGGGACCTTTGCCCACCCCATCCCCAAATGCCTGGGGACAGGCCAGCCGCGATGTGGACGTCCTCCGACCATTGTCCCAGTCAGCCGAAGGAGTAGGATAGCGGTGTCCCCCCACCACCAAAACCGCCCAGGATGATAGTCCCGTCCAACACAGCTGGGCAAAGGGGGAGAGGGTCCCTTGGGAGACCAGGAGCCACAGGCAGCCCCCAGGCGGGAGATCCTCGGGAAGGCAGTTGCTCCCACCCCACCCGGTACATAGCCCCGTGATGGCTAAGGAGCAGGAGAGGCAAGGCAAGTGCCAATGCTAGTTGCAGATGTGGGCCCCCACCGACCGAGGAAGCGAGGGGTAGGCCTCAAGTCACAGTCCCACCCGGTAGGTCAAGCCTCAGCTGAGGTCTCCAAGAATCTAGTGGACAGGCGCTCTGCAGCCTGCCCACACCAGATCTAAGTCCCAGTAAGCCCCTCCGCCGGGCTTCAAACCAAGAGGCTGCTTCTACCTTCATTTGCCTCAATGAACGTCACAGGGCATCCCACTGAGCGTGGCTGCAATCACCAGCTGCTCTTCCGCTGCAGCATCCGGCCAGCACACAAGCCCCTGCCACCGCAAACTCACCGCTACAGCCCCATGGCCGGGTACATCTCCTCAATCACCTCTGCTGTTAGACTTCCCCGGCCGACAGGTCGGCTCTACCACTGCTGGACCCCGGCACCTCGAGCCACACAAGGGGGGCCTCTCACCATCTATGCCAGGTACTACAGCTTGTGACCGCTCCTCCTCTCAGACCAGGGTGGCCAGCACCTCCAGGACAAAGAAGGGACACCCACAGCTGGTGAAGGGTCCGGGAGATCGCTGACACCCGGTCCGATCATCAGCAGTCATGGCTTTGCCGACTGCAGTTGCAGCCAGGCTTAAGCGGTTGAATCCACCATAGCCCGCGGCAGGGCTCAATCAAAGCCCAGGAGGGCGGGGCCCGCCTCTGCACCTCACCCTCAGCCTCCGGACCGCCGACCACTTGTCTGAATCTTGCGACTACCCCAGCGCCAGCAGGATGAGGCAATCAGTACCTCCATGCATCCACTCCAGAGCGCCGCTTCTCCTGCGACCTGGCAATCTGACGCGGCCCCACGCAGAGGGCGGCGCTCCAAGGCGGCCCCCTGCTCAAAGAGGTCACCGTGTCTCCGCTGGATGCTGGGCCGGGCTCTGGTGCCCCACGTTGTGGAGGGACCTGGCGTTGTCAGGCAGGATGACAGCAGCTGGAGGTCGGGTGACGGGAGCTAAATCAGAGCTCGACAGCCAACTTGGCCGTCCAGGCCATGCTCCTGGTTATGAATTTTGTTAAATGGAACATTCATGAATGGTGGTTTCTTGAACCTGAATAAAATATACTGTTGGGAGAAGGGGGTATAGGTGTCCCTTGGTTTATGGACCTGTGAAAAGTATTTTAAATTAAAAACGTACTTACCTTATTACGAAGATCTGGATCTTAAAATAAAGTACAAACAAAGTACAATTTTATAAAATTGGTCTGGATCTCCTTCTTTAATCGTGTGTCCTTTGTTGATCATGCATGTGCAATAAATATCTTACACTCCTCTGTGTTAGGTCTAAGGCTGCTCACCCACACTACCACTAATAGAGCTCTTTGGATTTTGCATTGAGCCCTGTACACTTTTGGGGAACCTTGAACTCTATGCACGGTATTACCACCTTGTGGCAATATTATATACTGAGACAGCTTCCTTTACCCAGATCATGCCCTTCCTTGGTGGAATAGCCTAAACACACCTTGGGGTAAGGCAGGACAATTTGCCCACATTCAAGTGGGCACATTTTCCCAGCATCACCCAACTTTGTGAACAGTTTTACCCAACCCCACCCCTGAAACTGGAGCCACTTGGTTGTTGATTGTTACTCAGTGATGCAGGAACCCAGGCAAGATACATTTGGGATGAAGAAGACAAAATTGTCTCTTCGCTCTCTCCCGGCCCAATATGGTTGCAAATGTTGTTAGGCTTTGCCACACGCGCCCTACTTGTCAGCTGCCTACCAAATTTGAATATCAAATGGCAGCGTCCTTGGCACGGATTCCAGTAAATTGAGTACCAATTGAAAGGGTATAGTTAACAACCTGGACCCTTCAAACAAATTGAACATAAAGTAATTTTTTGATGTGGTTCACTCACACACCAATTCCAATGCCCATGACCTTATCCTTAATGAAACGGGTACAATTCCAAACTTTGTAAATCATCTTATGAATTTGATTACAGATCACATTACCCTTACTACTTTGACAGAGACAACCATGAACGGGGCCGGCTTAAGAGCTGGTGGCGCCCTGTGCGACAATGTCTGTTGGTGCCCCCCCAATGTCAACCTCTTCCAAGGATTCCCTCACTAGCACACTTTAACAGTGCCTCTCAAGTCTCCATACCCCACTGTCTCTCAGATTCATTTAGTTTTATAGCACCACTCATACCAGTGTAAGGTGTCAGACCACTTTATACCACACACACTTTGCACAGAGACAATCATACGTGTGTAAATCAGTGTATAGGAAATGTTACATCTGCCAGTACTACAAGGTGTAGTGTAGGGGTGGCATGTCATCGATACTGGTAGGCAATATAGTTAAATGTCTTATTCAGGAAAGAACTGGTTGTGTGCGTTACATGGGAAGTAAATGCATCCTTGCACTTGGGCACACAATATGGTTCGTTGAAACACAGACTCCAATGAGATTTTTTTAGCAGTTGATTATTTATTCATCAATCTTGCAAAAGTTTTTGTTCATGATTTCACAAAAATTTCTAACATGTTCATAGAAATG
Organism: Lissotriton vulgaris; assembly: GCF_964263255.1. Lineage (NCBI taxonomy): Eukaryota > Metazoa > Chordata > Amphibia > Caudata > Salamandridae > Lissotriton > Lissotriton vulgaris. The sequence continues at coordinate 996,457 of NW_028244784.1, forward strand.
TTCCAGAGAGATACTCCGTACTCCGATGCATTTTGGGCTGGTTTTGCCCTTTGTCAAGGAGTTCTGAAAGCAAAACAAACTCTTTTACCTTACGAATCATAAACGGTAGAACATAAAATGTAAACATTTACATTACATAACAAGTGTCATGACATAGTTACTAGCAAAGAAATAGGTGATTTGCACAAAGAGGTGAACCCATGTGATGGCGTGAGCTGGGTGGAAACTGGTGAAAGTTAGGGGAAACGTGATAAGGTAAACGTGATACACTTACGTGTCACGGTCGTGAATACTTGGCTCTCTGGGGAGACAAGAAGAAGGGGGTTAAACGGGGTGAATGCCCGACGTTAAACGTGGTAACGCGGGTCTCACTAGGAGCTCCAACTTACTTGGGACTGAATGCAAACAGCAGCGGCTGATGTATTCTCGGAACGTTGGCTGGAAAGTTCACGGAGTGGCGGCGGAGTTCGCCGTTTTATGACACTACGCGGAGTTGGGTAATGGATGCAAAGAAGGGACTAGGGAAATGTGAAGATGGCGGCCATCTTGAAGGGGGGAACTGAGTGAAGGGTGAGTAACAATGTAGCAATAATAAATGTTTACAATGAAGGTGTGAGAACAGCACACACTAAAGATCAATCATGAAACACATATACCACAGGGGGTATTCATAAGAAGGCACTCAGTTCTATCCGGTCATTAAGGCCGTGCGGCTTCATTGACTGTAGTCTATATATCCAAGCGGTTTCGCGCTGGAGAAGGAATTTATTATTGTCTTTTCCTTCTTTTTTTTAAATCATCTCAAGCACCAAAAACTTGAGTTGGGCGAGAGATTTTTGTGAAATCATGAACAAAAACTTTTGCAAGATTGATGAATAAATAATCAACTGCTAAAAAAATCTCATTGGAGTCTGTGTTTCAACGAACCATATTGTGTGCTCAAGTGCAAGGATGCGTTTACTTCCCATGTAACGCACACAACCAGTTCTCTTCACGACGTACACGGACGGTTACGTCTCTTGCTGGAGCACCTTAAAAAACTAACTAACCCACAGTTAAAACATTGGCAATCTCACCATAAACTAAACCGCTGTGCGCCACGCTACTAAACCCCCGTTATTCAGGAAAGACACATAGTCCGAATTTAAAACACAACATCATTGTTAAGGGTTCTCTTTCATAATAAAAATTGTTTTCTACCCAAATGAACCCTTTTCACAAGATTAGGATAATGAAAGACTGGGCAAAAAACAGATAGCTCTAACATATACCTTGCAGTTTGCAACAGGTCTAGGGTGACAGTCAATGGCTCAATGTACTGCATTAGAATTTTGACTTAGAAATGACGAGTAACAAAAGGAGCTCTCTTACAGAAGCAGTAACCCACTGACCTATTTACATTATATGCACTTCGGTTATCTGTCTGGTACACTTATTGAGCAGCAGGCATTTCAACCCTCTGTGCTACCTTAGGATGAGTCTAAATTTCCACTAGACAAACCTACGTCTCTTTCCAGGAAGACGATTAATCACGGGACTTCTCTTGACATTTTAATTGATGTCTGAAAGTTGCTGGAGGCCAGCAACGAAGCAGCAGGTGCTTTTAAAATGATGATACAAATTTTCCAAAATGACACCCCCACCTCAAGTCCCCATCGCACCGCCCTAGAGCCAGCCCTGACCATGCATGTAGTATAATTTATTAGTTTGGGTATGTGTTGTTATTTAATTAAATTTTGGTTTTAGGCAGGGTTATTTATTGGTATAAATGCTATGAGGTCATAAGTATTTGGAATGCAAGTAATGTTTTATATGGCTGTTGTGCAAGTTATGGATTTGTTCCCAATATTCAATGGTTTATCGGTTTTAATTTGCAACCATAACTGCACTTTAATAGTGTGCGTGTGTTTTTTTTAGGTATATATCTAATGGTTTTTGAACATACGTTATTTTTTTCAGTGCATTTAAAAAAAATCATATTCCACATCCTAAAGTTCCCTGGGCCTAACCTTCACTGGCCATAAACAGTAGTGGCTGGCTGCAGGGTCTAGCATACTACCAGACCTTCTTTCCTTTGAAAGTCTCTGTTGTGCAAGCCAAGCGTGCACAGGGACCACACCACCAGGTTATAAAACGTGCCAGGAACCACCATGGGTGCAATTTTGGAACTGCAGACCTCAAAAACACGTACAAAGTGAAATAAAACAAATGCTGCAGATGGGCTTTGCTGGGGTAGACCTTTCTAGCCACCTGCCTCCTAATATCCTGAGACAAAATAATTAAAAACATTTTTTAACGTGGGGTGCATTTCAGACCACTCGTCTTGGGCTAGGTGGTCACCCTGCCTCCTTATGTGTCCTTTATTTTTTTTACTTTCAGGACTCTGGGATTAAATTTCCGCATTTTATAATGGCAGTTGTAAAACTTTTTCCTGATTTTTGTGGCCTGCCAATCGGATCATCCCAGTACCACAAATCCATCTCTGGATCTGAAGTACTAACATTGTTGACAGAAGAAAATGTTTCCTCGGCCAATGAGAAATGAGTATTTTTACAATTTTTGAACCACCGAGGTCTGCGAATCTTGTACCGTGGATCCTTCACAAATCAACGTTCCAGATAGCTATAAAACTTATCCTCCTCATGCCCAACCCAAGCACCTTTTGAAAAGTGAATTTCTCAAAACCTACTCCACAATTTTACAGCAAGCCAAACAAAAGGCGCTTCTTTGAGTAAAGCTCTACAGTTTTAGCAAATTTGGTGTAATTCCGTTTTTTTCTGCATCTGAGAGCAAAATCTTCTTTCGGAATTAAAATGGGAAATGGCACTTTTAGAATCCCCTTTCTCGTCCCAACTGCTTGGTGGATCTGCGTGAAACGTTCCATGAGGACCCAAAGCGGATATACTTTTTCTGGAAAGTTTCATGCCTATTTATCGAATGGCACCAATGGTATTACAACAAACAAAAATGAGTTTCCTTTGGACACTTTAACTCAACCTGTGGCTCTACAGTGCTATATAGATAAGAACTTAAATGCATGGCTCTGTAGATAGTGTAGTTGTGCCTCAAATTCGAGTTTTTGTGAGCTTCCTGTTTTTACTCCTGCGGACATGATGACATTCGCGTACATCGACTGAAGGCTTCCTATGATATTCAATGGCTACACGAGTTGAGCTCTGTGGTCTAGAGCGGCACGCCGTGTGCTTCACTCAGTCCACGTTGGACATGGGGGACATACAGAAGGGTAGTTCTACATGTGCAGTTGAATCATATGGCTGTGGAAACCCAGGTATCACCTTTGATTTCCAGCATTGGATTGGCACATAAGATAAAGCTTAGAAGAGGACACAGGAGTGTGAGCAGGACTCCCTCCTCTTACCCCTTCCAACAACTGATGAGTAGGCAAGACTCTAGAGTGTGGAGGATAGGAAACAGAGGGTCCTTTTTTAGTGTAGCAAGACCTTGCCCCATTCCTGCTTCATTCTTCCCCAAAAGTATTACCCACAATAATGTAAGAAGTCGTTAAGTAGGGAAGCCTCTTCTTCTGTGCTTTTGTTATGGGCCCCCCGTATAGGAGATTCCAGGCTCTAACCTTCCTTCCAGCCGACGCCGTAATTAAAAAACTATCACTGGACTAGTCTTGGAGGAATACATACAGTGCAAAAAATGTCTGGCAAAAGCCCCCAGGTGCATATGTGGAATACATAAACTCGGCCTGCAAACTTGGTACAAGTATGGGGCAGCCATTACTGGTCATTGTGCTAAGATTTCTCTGCCAAAATCAAGAGTCGCAGGGTTGGGGGTGCTGACTTCCAACGCTCTTCCGGATTCAAGAACAGGAACCTGGAAGTTCAGCAACCTGCCAGGAGGAGCAGCCTGGCGTCTCCCCTGAAGGAAGGAACTGACTGGCTTCTGAAGAGGCTGCTCGAGGTACCATGTACAAACAAGATGTTACCAGAAAGAGGAGCACTATGTAAAAGGGGGATATCAGGAGTGGAAGGAGTGGAACACAGCTCAATGCGACCCAGGGAAAGACTTCTGCTGCCAGACTGTGTGGTGAGACCTTGACACTGTGGTCCCTATGGCATGGCCACAAGGTGGGTACCTGTGATGGATCAGCACTCCCTGAGATATATTGCAACAGAATCTGAAAATAGCCCGAAAGAAGGCAAAGAGCCTATGACTGTGATGCATAAAGAACCATCACCAAATGTTAACATAGGTCCTGTGGAAAATTAATACGGTTTGGTAAACATTATCTGGGCCATCTTGCCTTTTCCCCCGATGCCACACTTTTTGTCGTGCACACCCGCCATTTTAGGTACCTTGGTCAGAACCACCCTCTGCACGCCACTGACCCCCAGCACGGCTCTTCGCCCCCACAAGCACCCCCCACGCACTGGTCACCCCCGCTCTCTCATGCATGGGCCATAAACCCTCCCCATCTGCGCAGCTCTGCCTCGGAATCCCATCCTGTTCCCAGCGCGACACCTCCCTTCATTCCTTTCATGGTCCCAGGTCCTTTGATACAAACCCCCTTTTCCTGTGTGCCCGTTTGTCTTCCTCGTTCCCAGGCCGCCACCTGGCCCTGCGGATACTGTTTATTGCCCCCCCCCGTACAGTAGGAAGCTTCCCCCATTAAAGGACCCTCGAATTGATCAAAGCCCCCACCCTATGAGATCCGATCAACCCCACACATTCCGTGAATCGGCGGAATGTCCAGCTGCGCGATAATCATCACCTGTTGTGACCGGGGTGGGGACTTCAACTGTAAATGTGTGTGGGAACGGGCCTGAAGGGGAGATTCCGAGGATGTCCTTTCATACTTCAAAGCATTGCAAGAATGTGTTACATGCAATAAAGATCATAAACTTGTGTATAAGAGGCCAGGCCTCAGAGATGCGGCTAGAGCACCTCGTAACGATACTTGCTGTCCGAACTGATGTGTTCTCCTCCGGAGAGAATAAACCCTTGTTTCCTGCCTTCCAGTCTCCAGCGCCTGCCTCTTCATTGATTAATATTTTGTGGGTTAAAGAGGCGACACCGCCGGGCAAATACTTAAGGATCTTTGTTTATTGGTTGCTTCCCACCTTTTTACAATTGGCGTCCCAAACGTGGGGCCCATCAGCGACACGTGGATCCAGTGGGAGAGGTCCTGACGACAGAGTGAACGACTGCAACGATCAGGAGAGCTCCTGCCCAATAGACCCTCGTCTGGCAGCCGATCATCCGAACTTCACTGGTTCCGAACAGACCTCTCTCGAGTGATCTACGGTCCTGACTGGGAACCATCAGGAGTGCCGCGAGGAATACGAAGAAAAGAGGACGATCGGGCGCTGGATTCGGAAGACAAGAAACTGTCCATGCGGTCCGGGTAAGGTCGTGTAAACACGACGAATTGCGAAATGATTGTTTGATTGTTTGGAAAATACTAGTATTACTCTTTGTTGATTTGTTTGGAGATTCGCGGTCTGCAAACGGAGAAACAACAGGCTCTCTCTCTTTGCAAGCAGTGAAGGATAGGTAACGCAGTCGTCGTGCCTATCTTTCTCCCCCACTGATTGATTGTTTGAACCCGAACTACGGTTCGTGGATTGTTCTCTGGAGATTTCCCTCTCCCACACTGATTAATTGTTTGAACCCGAACTACTGTTCGCGTATTGTTTTCTGGAGATTCTCTGTCTGCAAACAGGAAAGAACAGGTTCCCTCTTTGCAGATAGTGAAAGGGTAGGTAACGCAGACCTTTGCGGGCCTACTTATTCTCCCCACTGATTGTTTGATTGACCGAACATTGACTGTTCGATATTGGTTCTTGAGGTATTCACTGCCTGCAAACAACGTAGAATAGAAATATTCTGTCTAGTCTTTGCAAGCAGTGATAAGATAGGTAGTGCTGACTTTTGTCCCCATTGTGATCCGTCATGCCTATCTTCTCCTCACTGATTGGTAGCTGGTTCAACCCGGACCGTTTATTAGAGGTGGACCATCTAGCTCCGCTGGAAGGCACCCCTAATAAAGACATGTTCACAAAGTATGGATTAGTTACCATAGCCTATAGTAGGCTGTGGCACAAGTATACCAAAGAAAATCAAGAGAAACAGTGGCCACTGATAGGATCCTTCGACCTTGATAAAATAGAAACGTTAGAAATAGCCCTTTGTAGTAGTAAGACAACGCCTATTATGCTCGACAGTCTCGGTATGTGGCGCAAAGAAGCAATGCAACGAAAGAAAAGAGACGAAGTCAGAGTAGGTAAAGAAACGCGACCGACAACCTTCCAAGCATCTGGTAGGCCAAAGGAAGGGATAGCGGCGACACGGTTCCAAGGAGTAAACACAGGAAGGGAACGGTGTAAAGGGATATACCGACAGGACAACCCAAAGACACAACGACCCGAACGTAATCCCCCGACACTACGCGCAGGACGAACAGACTTAGGGCAAAATCAATGTGCTTTTTGTAAATATTCCGGGCACTGGAAAGCCCAATGCCCGACTCTACTGAACACGGGTAAGAGCAGAGGGCCGACAGAAATAACAAGCCGGCAGAAAGGGAAAAGGCGTGAGACAAAGATGAATCAGACTGACACGGACAGGCCGGATAGAACCACCACGTTTGATTACGCCCGATGGCACAGATTTCGCCAGACAGATTTCAGCGACATGTTTGAGTTCTCATAGGTCGAACAACGCTAAGACGGGAAACCCAGGCAAGCTCTAGGTTACCCGGTGACGAACCCCGTACTACCGCTACTGTTCCCGAACACAAAAGCCACCCATTCGGATAACATACAGGAACAACACACAGAGTAGTTTCGGACAGATTAGTATACATTCCATTAATGAACTCAAACTTCGAGTGCAATGGGGCTGATTACTCTCTGTTGCCCCCCACTCTGTGGACAAAAGCAATTACAGGCCTGCATAGACAACCCCCCCCGTTCAGGAAAACTGTTCTTGTGGACACCCCACCCCCCATTACCCAGGCATGCCTGTCCCGCCTCCTACCACGCCCAATAGACAAAAAAAAAAAAAAAATACCTACCCCCACTCCGGAAGTTCCCGAAATGCAGCAGGTCACCGGTCACGCCCATCCGGAAGGTGAAACACACAGCACGTGTGGGGCGGGGTCCTGCTGACAGCCATCGATCGAAGAGGTCGCCGGTGGGATGTCCAGGAGGCACCACGGGCCCGGCATGTAATGGCCTTCCCATCCTCTTCTTCCTGGGGCGGCGTCCCCCGGGCCACGAGTAGGGAGGGGGCGGATGCAGATGACCCCCTCCCTCGTATCTCCTGGTCCGGCCATCACAAATACCTCCGCTGAAGAATTGGTGCAGGGTGGGCTGGGAGGGAGAGGCGGCGCAAACGAGCCTCTCCCACCTCCCCAGGTAGGAGGTTTCCCAGCCCCGGCCCGGCGCCGAAATCCTCCAGCCGGGCGACGGACATACCTTTGAAGCACAGGACATAGAATGGCCAGCAACCATACTTGCGGAGCACAGGACATAGAATGGCCAGCAACCATACTTGCGGAGCACGAGACATATGATGGCCCTCAAGTGTACTTGTGGAGCACGGGATGTGGGGTGACCATCATGTATACCCGCGAAAAGGGATGGCGTGGGGTGCATTGGGAGAGGGAGGCGGCGCGAACGAGCCTCCCTCGCCTCCCCAGGTGGAGGCGCCACAGCTGCACCCTAGCGCCCCGAGCCGAATGTCCTGCTCCTACGGCATGGTGTTCCATTTTTCGCCCCAAGAAGTCTCATCCACTCTTGCAGACACGACGAAGGGTGGCTGCTGCGGGGTCTCAAAATGGCGTCTGGGCCCCCTGGAAGTCGGGTGTAGGCCGCTAGAGTAACTTTGACCAGTAATGTAACTCGGACGCTTGCCCACCTGGGCACGAGCCCCCACCTCCGACAGCATCCCCACAGCCTTGAAGATCTACAAAGTCCCAGGAGCCCTCGGCCCCTACAGGCTTCCGGTGGGGAACAACTGCCTTGATCGCTAACAAAATGACCACGACGTAGCCACAAGATGGTGGTGCTCACGTGTCAGCGCCAGCTTCAGTCTGAACCATCCAGAAACATTGTGGGCTAACAAATTCGAGCAAGTTCCGGCTGAACCTCAACGTGACCCGGTAGGGGAGATTTTGCCTCCCTCCCCCTTTTTTGATTGACGGTCCACATTACCTGCCCCTTCTGTTAGCACAAGTCTTTTTGAACTGCCGAAAGGGACTCTGGTCCAACCGCCGGTTATTGGAAACATTTTGTCCCTGATGCTACTTCCGGACTAACCCGGCCTCGCCCAAAATGGCGCCGGTGTCAATAGGAACTCACGAACACCTCGTGGTGTTTTTAGCTAATAAGACTTGATGTTCTGAGATATGTATATGATCCTTTGTACACTTGACGAAAAAGGGGGAGGGTTCACTTAGAGAACATGTAAAAGGATCCCGTTAAAATGTTGATTTCAATGTACGATTTATTATGATATTATTATAACTGATACATAACATCGCTTATGACACACGCCCACGGTATGCATCTAGGAAATTTGATTGCAACTAGTCTGACTATGCTTCCAATTATGAAATGAATGCCCCCTAATCCCTCAACTATTGATAGACGTTTTTAGTTTCCTGCAAATAACTAAATAAACCCTTTTAAAATATTTTTAATGCTGCAAAATAGCCCCCCCTACTGTACGTGCTTCAGCCAACGCCGTGTCCGGCCAAATACGATTGCACTCTCATATTTACATGCTGATCAAATTGTGCAAATAAAGGTTTTTCAAACTATGAACAGGTATCGCATACTTTTGTAAATGTGGGATCAGCGGGAGGGTTTTTCTGTGCGCCCTGTTTTGTTCTATTTTTAAGGTTATTAGAAAATGGTTGCTCAGCCCCGGATTGATGATCGAATCTAAGGCACGATACGCTGCCTCCAAATGTGCGACTGGTCTCAGGAACAAACGCATGGAGAAGGACCTCGACTTCTGAGAACGGGTAAAGTGAAGCGGTGTAAATGATAAAATGTTATAAAGGTATGGTACTCAAGGGTACTAGGGAACAGGGTTGGCCAAAGAGCTGATATGCCTTAGGACATCACAGCATTGGGAATGATTTAAGGATCCCGATAGCTAGATACATCTACAAACTAGATACCTCGCACTAAGCGCCTCTGATTTTTAACGTTTCCCTACACACGGCCTATAATGCCACACTCGGACCGTCTCCCTCATGAACATCCTATCGCTTGCCATCCTTACCACACTGCCCGCCCCCTGGCTTCAGAAACCAAGACTTCAAATCGGAGGGGGACCCCACATCAATTTAGGCAGGTCGATGGGGAAAGTAACAATCAAACACTAGGAGGGGACCTGCCCGCAGTAATTTTAGTCCATGGCCTTGGAGAGGTCCTTTGTATTATAAAAATTGTCCTGAACCCAAGCAAATCATATAACAAGTTTGATTTTATCAAAATTTATTTTTTATTTCTATGAATTCATTATCATTGTATATAGATATAAATAGTTTAGCATCAAAATAAATAAGCATCTTGACAACAATTAAATGGTGGTTCTGACTTCATACTAACATACCCTTAACATTCATACAAAAAACATTCGCACATCATGCATCCTACAACACTAGGCAGAGATGATTTCAGGTGACAGGGGGACCGATGATCAAATGTCCGGGTTGGTTCAGTGGGTTCCTAAATAGGAACAGACGCCAACGCGCGTTTCGGTGTGTAGCCCCGTCCGGGGCAACACCTTCATCAGGGCAAAGTGGGGTAGAGAAGAAGGAACCACACCTGTACAGAAATTCTGTATGGGGAAACATATTAAAAACATATATTTTAGGAAACATACTTGCGTGGGTTCAAGGCACAATAAGACAAGAATACGTAGATACTCATACAGATAACGACTAACAGTTTGTACCGTCCAGACTAGGCCAGGAGACAACAATTATACAGTGGAGGCACCGCATCAATATATAGACATTTTAGAAGAAAGGAGAAAAGAAAAGACACTTTAAAGCATTGATGGGAATATTAACGGAGGACATCTCCTTTTAGTCTGGCATAATAATAGTGCTGTGTAGAATTTTACCTACTGGTAGCGGAAGGAGCTGGCGTATGATTAACCAGGTAGATGGCAATTTGCTTGTGCCAGGAAGTGATCGCGTTGCCGTAGGTAAATATCTGGGATAGAAGGAATTCTGTCCCCTATTAAATGTGGCGGAATCGACCCCAAGGGGGGTAACGCATGGATGGGTAAGGTATCCCTAAGATGGAAGAAAAGGCACATCAGTATACTTATCTTACCCGGGGCTGGTCTTGCCTAAGAGTGGAAAGGCAAGGTACCGGGTCACAATTTTTAAAGGCATACCTTCACATCAAGGGGGAGATATCATGGATGACTGTGGATGGATGCTGACCTTGTCTGCTACCCGTATAAAATGAATATACCTGAAACGAGGGAAATGGCAGTTTAATTAAGCGCTAACTACAAGTATCGTCCTGACTCAAAGAAAAAACACGAGGTAACATAGGGAATTATTTCGAGGGTACCTTTTTAAGGATGGGGAGACAACCACGGTTGGGTTCTGGTCAGTGCGGGGGCCGCCGGCTGGGGGTGTACGTTAGACTAATCTACAACAAAAAAAGGAGAGGGGTGGAGGGGTAAATGAGGATTAGGCTACAGAGGGTGCCGGCAAAAAGTAAACTTCAAAATGGGGGCCAGCCTACCAAAGAGGAAGTCTTGGGAGGATTCGTCAGTTCTGCCGTCAAGTTGTTTTCGAATTAGGTCGGGTCCCTTCTGGATGGAACCTAGAGGGCGACAGACGTGTGTTACCGAAATGCGGGGAACATGCAGAAAAGGCGGTTATGGGCTAGAACAGAGACTACTCGATTTCGTCAGCAGTGTGGGCTTACCTGGCGCATTGGCAGGGGGCAGTCTCCAGTCGGCGGTCCGGGTCGCTCGCACGAGGACAGGCAGTGCGTACGGCGTTTGAGTACGTCTATATATGCTGAAAGCAGGTCCCGATATTAGGTTCAGGTGGGGAGGCGCGGGGGAATCCTAGCGTCTACGCAACATAGAGGACGGGTTTAAGAAGGTACTCATGCCTGCGAAGAAACAGCAGCGGCCATCTTATAACGGGGACCCAACATTACAGAACAAGGGTTGGAGATAGGATCTTATAACCAATAATGAGACTTTAATGGGACGGTCGCCAAGGGGCACAATAATTTAAATGGGGGTATTGGTTCTAGATGGATTCCAGCTATTTACATAAAGATGCGGTCAAAACATACGGCCGTGTAAAGGTATACTTACCTGCACTATATATGGAGTAAAACCCCCCCCCCCTTTTTTTTATATTTGCGCTCTGTTGAGTATGAAATGGGCAAGGTGGGAATTAAAAAACGGGGAGGAAAAAAGGTTTGAATGGAGAAAAAGGAAATAAATAATGAAGGGATTTAGGGTACTTTAAGGCGATCGACAGACCAAAGGAACGAGGCACAACGTAACCAAGATTTACAGTAGGGCATTCGCCCATGGGCATTCCTCGTTCAGGCCCTTCTCCATGCTGTTGAGAAAGAAGATCCAAAAGACCTCACGTTTTTTTCTCAGCGATGTGGGGTCAGTGCCTGCCGGAGTTTGGATCTTTTCCAATATGGACCATCTGAGGTCGTTTTCGGAATGCCCCTTAGATATCCAATGTTCAACTAGAGGAGCTCCTCTTTTGCCAGTGCGGATGTTGGATTTATGCTCTCCAATGCGCAACCTGATCTCCCTTCCTGTTTCACCAACATATGGTATTTTGCATGGACATATGATGATGTAAATACAATTGGAGGACCTACAATTGCTCATTTTAGAGAGGTAGATAGTGCGGGTGGGAGTCACTATTTCCTTTCCCACTATAGCATTCGGGCATGCCTGGCATTTGCCACATTTATGGTTGCCCGTCACTGGACCGGTCCCAGTGATGGAACTCTGTGTTAGGGGTTCCGGTCCTCGCATTTTACCTCTCACTAAGTGATTTTTGAGGTTTTTGTTGCGTTTAAATGCGAAGATGGGTTTCGGTAGCGCACTTTGGTCTTGGTTTAAATTAAGCAAAAACCAACTAGAGTTGATTGCTTGTCTTAGTTGGTTGTTTATGGTCGAGTGTCGGGTGATACAGACAATGGATTCCCTGGGGTTAGGGTCCCTAGGTTCGAACATGGCTTCTCGGTTATAGTAACGGGCCCGTTTGAAGCTATCCTTAACCAGCCGGTAAGGATACCCCCGTTGCAGCAACTTCTCCTTAAGTACATCTCCCTCGGTTAAGAAGTCTTTGATGTCTGTGCAATTCCTTCTAATGCGAAGGAATTGACTGAAGGGGATGTTGTCACGTTGGCAACGGGGGTGGTAACTTCCATATTGCAGTATGGTGTTTCGGGCGGTAGGTTTGGTAAAAAGAGACACTGTGATCTCCTGGTTGCTATGTTCGACCCATAGGTCCAAGAATTCAATCTTGTCTTGGTTGAAATGGCTCGTGAACCTCAAATTAGGGTCCGCTGAATTGAGCCATGCAATATATTCAGTTAAGGTGATGTCATCCCCCTCCCAGATGAAGAAGACGTCGTCGATAAAACGAGACCAGGCTCGCACGTTCTCATAGAATGGCGACATCTCGTTGTAGACATGGATGCGTTCGAATTCGCCCATGTATAGGCAGGCGATGCTGGGGGCGCAAGCAGCGCCCATGCTTACTCCGCCTACCTGATGGTAAAAGTTGTTATTGAACTCGAAGTAGTTCTCCTTTAGTACAGAAACCAAGACCCCAGGGATTATATCCCGAGTAAGCATGGGCGGAAAATCCGTTTCGCTCGCGGATTTTGCGGATTTTCGGTAAATTCGCAATCCGCGAGATTCGCGAATCTCCCGCAAAATCCGCAAATCCGCGAGCAGCGGATTTCATGGCTTGCTCGCACTGTTCGCGTGAGTTCGCGGCTTCCCAGTACAACTTCGCGCCCCGCGAATAAGCGCAAAATTGCAGAAATACGATCTTAGCAAAACTGAAACTACTTACCAGGTTCAAAAGTTCAGGCTCATCATTAGTAGCCATTTCCTGTAGTGCTTCCTGAGGGGCCCCTCCAGAGTTCAGTTGCCAGTTGCAACTATTATGTGACCCTGCTCTGAACCTCAGAATAGTTACACATATGCCACAAAGGTCCTGAATTACAGCTAAGGGAGACAAGCAGGAGCCAGGCTGGAGGTTCAAATCCATTAATCAGCCCCTAATTCATTATTGTCAGTTGGGGCAGGGCAGGTGTTGTAACTAATTTTGCAACAATGAAAGCACTTAGCAAGTGCAAAAGATCACTAATCAGGAAGCACTAAGGAAGCAGGTGCCAGCTAAAAAAATATTCTGTGACACATTAATCAGCCCCAAATTAATTCAGGTCACTTGAGGCAGGGAAGGTGTGCTTGCGTTGCCCCAATAATGTACACTGACTGGACAACCAGAGGGTGCTGTGATGAAACAGAGGGTGGCATGGGTGGGCCAGAGGGTGGCATGAGTAGTCAGAGAGTGGCAGTGGTGACAGAGCAGTGATGAAGAAGAGTGTCCCAAACAGGCTGGACACGTAGAAACAACAAGTTCGCGAAACTTGCGACCCGACAGGTAAGTTCGCGTTTTGCGAAATTGTACAAAACCCTCGCGAACTGGCAGAAACCCGCGCGAACACAAAAAAAAATCCGCAAATTCGCGAGAATTCGCGAGAATTCGCGGATTTTGCGGATTGCGAGTTCGCAAATCCGCAAAAATTCGCGAACGCGAGATTCGCAAAATTCGCCCATGCTTAATCCCGAGGAGATAAGACGAGTATGTGGTAAGTAAAGGACTTTCGTGCCCGTACATTTGATATGCTCGAATGTTGTCCCCCTCCCTTCCCCTCTTTTTCTACCTCTACAGGTTACATTGGAATCACGACTGGGGTATAATGAAGATCTGAAGCCACGCCATGTCTGATACATGAAGCGGACTAACGCTGCAAGGTGGCACCTAAAGACACCCACAAACTACTCTTGTAACGAAAGAGCCAATAGTTGTGTGATATGATGAGACGCGATCACCCCTAACCCGTGTTGCGTGAATGAGCACATGTCACGTATGTCTGAAACTATGAGAAAAAGTTTTCTATGCGACTGAAGCATTGACTTAACTAGGCAAAGGACCGAGAGTGCGAGAAGTGCGACAGAATGGTGCTTTTTACTCAATGCATGTCCCTTTGTACCCGGCCTAATGCTCGTCCGTCCCAAACTGCATGCTTTCTAAATTCTAACACAGACCCGTAATGTCTCATGTTGTGTAATGCGCTGAATAGCCTATCTTAGTACACGGCCACTCTCCATGTCGCACGTGTACTGTTTAGCCTATTGTTGCACATCTCTCTCTCTCTCTCTCTCTCTCTCCTCTCTCTCTCTCTCTCTCTCTCTCTCTCTCTCTCTCTCTCTCTCTCTCTCTCTCTCTCTCTCTCTCTCTCTCTCTCTCTCTCTCTCTCTCTCTCTCTCTCTCTCTCCTCCACACTCTCACTCTTCCTAACAACTGGCACCTAATTGGCGAACCACCATCCCTGGTGCACCACCCAATTGGCTCCAAATACCGCAAGTATTTGCACAAATTTGTCTTAAATAAAATCACATTGATACCATGTTACTACCTCTCCTTTCTGCTAAATATTGATGAAACCTAGATTGGCCAAAAAGGAAAGGACAGGTAAGACGACTGAGGTTCCCTAATCTGACCCGTAATAAGGGAACTACATGTCAGTGGCTTCTATGATAAAAATGCCTCCGGTAACGCGACCTTCCCCGTCCCGAATTGTCTCAATGCCCAAACAGTAAAAGTGATCAAGCATCCCCGCCTTCCCAGAACGCCCCCAGTTTTGTATCAGCTGCCCCGGACGAGAGTTTGAAAAATGTGGCTCACCCCTGGTTGTAAGAGATGGATCGACTTACAGCTGACACAGGCCAGCCGTTGTCCCTAGAAATGATTTGTTGATGAACAAGCTACAAAGTTTAGAATTCGAGAAATGTCCCTGAACGCTTACCAACTGAACTGTAGCCTTCTGCTAGATAACGCCCTTATGACACAAAGCAAGACGATAGTCCCTCACCCCAGTCTGCTATGTTCCTAGTTGTTTTCCATAAGACCCCGGTCACCCCAAGGATGAGTTGAATAGTTATCGCAAGCCCCCCCCGGTTTTTAATGAAGTAGCCAGGTTGTAAGAGACTATGTAGAAATTAGAATGATGTTTGCGAAGTTAAGATTAGATCGAAATGAAGAAATTGTTGCAGTAAACCCTGTTGAAAGTAAAATGTTTAGCTGAAAGATAGGATGCATTGATATAATGGAAAATTGTTTAGCCTATGTTCATTCCTCAGAAAGATACCTATCAGGCCATGGTGATAGCACGTTGCACTTTTTCGTAAAATACAAAGCCCTGAAGAACGGTATAGCTTTGTAAGACTCGTACTAGAAAAGTGGGTCTCTGCCAGAAGAACTGACGTGACTGTAATAAACAAATGCAATGAATAGGTATCAGACCTCGTACCACGACAATGAATGTAATACCAACAAATGCCAAAGAAATAGTTATGATGGAAAGTTGTAGGGAATCCGGCACACCTATCATCAATTATCTATACGTTGGTTGTAATCCCCAATGCAACGGATGTTTCCCCAGTTGCTTGGAGTTGGGAGAGAAATAGACTTATGTGATTACCTTCCTCTGCCAATTCTCTAAAGACTGTCTTTTCAAACTCATTTAAGGGTACCACTGTCGGAGGAGAGAGAGACCGGATGTGGGAGCACGCGGCCTGACTGCAGATCGTGGAACATCTGCGACATTGGCCAAGGCGAGACCGCAACAGTAAGGAGTCGCAGGACGAGGCACTGTTTCCGACAAAATGAAAGGAAAGGGCTGACCTGATGCCTGCTCGATGATCAACATGTGCCGAGAAGTCCCCGCCCTCTGAGCCCGGTCATGGGCCCGCCTACCTGAAATTTTCCGTCCCCCTGGTCTGTTCCCGATCTGGCCCTGCTCCATCCCCTCTTCCTCCGACCTACCATAAGGACTACTCACACACCCCCTTCTTCCACCTGAACTCTTTGACAATCGACTCGAAAAGGAAAAACTGCAGTCAGATAGAATAGGGTTTTGTTGCAACCTAAAATGAAACTTGGGTGCCCTGTCTAAGGTACCCATGAAAGAATAGTTAGGACACAGGGCGAAAAAGGACCTTTTTGACCAGAAAAACGAGGAAAAGGTCATGCCCTGCAACGCAGGACCTGGAATAGAGCTGGACGCATAGCTCCACCGCCGGTGCTCAACAGTGCCAACAGAAGACGACAAAGAATGCTGAGAACTCGCTAATAATGGTCCACGACAATAAGACACTGGAAAGAACAACACCCCTCCTCTTCGAACAGTGACACCCCTGATTATCGTTTTTACTACGTCTCATTTCTCTCCCAGCCACCATTGTATTGATTATGCTCCAACCGAGTACGAAATGAACTTACATATGTAATAACCTATCAGTTCATATTCCGAATGACTATAAGCATCTATGAAATGTACCCAACGCTCTCACTGCAGAATCATTTTTTGTCCGATATTGCATTACTATGACTTTCCTGCAACGAGCTCAACGATGGGCCCGCCTCCTAAGATGAAAGATTTTAAATGTAATGTTTATGCACAGCTCCTTCGCCTGGGTTCCTACTTCTTTACTTATGACTGCCACAGTAGACATGGATAGGAAATAGGCCAGCAAGATGTCTTGGGAATGTTAAAGGGAGGACTGTGGAAAATTAATACGGTTTGGTAAACATTATCTGCGCCATCTTGCCTTTTCCCCCGATGCCACACTTTTTGTCGTGCACACCCGCCATTTTAGGTACCTTGGTCAGAACCACTCTCTGCACGCCACTGACCCCCAGCACGGCTCTTCGCCCCCACAAGCACCCCCCACGCACTGGTCACCCCGCTCTCTCATGCATGGGCCATAAGCCCTCCCCATCTGCGCAGCTCTGCTTCGGAATCCCATCCTGTTCCCAGCGCGACACCTCCCTTCATTCCTTTCATGGTCCCAGGTCCTTTGATACAAACCCCCTTTTCCTGTGTGCCCGTTTGTCTTCCTCGTTCCCAGGCCGCCACCTGGCCCTGCGGATACTGTTTATTGCCCCCCCCCCGTACAGTAGGAAGCTTCCCCCATTAAAGGACCCTCGAATTGATCAAAGCCCCCACCCTATGAGATCCGATCAACCCCACACATTCCGTGAATCGGCGGAATGTCCAGCTGTGCGATAATCATCACCTGTTGTGACCGGGGTGGGGACTTCAACTGTAAATGTGTGTGGGAACGGGCCTGAAGGGGAGATTCCGAGGATGTCCTTTCATACTTCAAAGCATTGCAAGAATGTGTTACATGCAATAAAGATCATAAACTTGTGTATAAGAGGCCAGGCCTCAGAGATGCGGCTAGAGCACCTCGTAACGATACTTGCTGTCCGAACTGATGTGTTCTCCTCCGGAGAGAATAAACCCTTGTTTCCTGCCTTCCAGTCTCCAGCGCCTGCCTTTTCATTGATTAATATTTTGTGGGTTAAAGAGGCGACACCGCCGGGCAAATACTTAAGGATCTTTGTTTATTGGTTGCTTCCCACCTTTTTACAGCCCAAGTACCTGAAGAAGGTTGACAGTACATCAAGATCATTTACTGCAATTGGTGGCCTCATCAAGGTCACATACACATAAATACTGCAATTGGTGGTCTCATCCTGGTGGGCTCTTTGCTTGGTTTAGGTGGCAATTTTGTGTCTCTGGTCCAAATAAGTACCACTGGCAAGTACACACCTGAGCCTGGTCTGCACCAGCAAAGCGCACCCCTTAGCCCTAGGTGACCCTACTGCCTCACATCCCCCTTAACCACATCATGCACCTGCACTCCAGGTGTGAGGCTAGAGACTGCAGCAACATTTGCCAACCATGGCTGAGTCAGCACGGTTGTTCTTAGTGTGCCATGGAGCACTCACAGCATCAGGAGCCATGCAGCCCCTGCTTGCAGCTAGCAGAAGAAAGCCAACCCACTATGAACTTAACAACAAGGTACAGTGTAAGCTCCTGGCATAGTGGGGAGGACTGGACATTTCAATAACCAATGTTAAGTGCTACCAATAACCAATAATATCCAGACCTATCTTTTGGGGAGGTGTATAGAAGAATGCAGAGGACCTCAAAAGAGCTACATCTCCGATTCTCCCGGGGGTCAAATTGATCTATTTTTATCCACTAACTCTTTTTCTCTAACCTGGACACAATCCAAGCTTATGCTGACTGACTGAGCCACATAGCTGTTGTTACATTGATAGATGCTTACCATGTATCCTCTCTCTAAATATTATATGTACAGTAGTCCCTTGGGTTCTAGAAGTAAAGTACTTTTTCTTAAATACAAAGCACTAGCTGGACATTGATTTATCGACTTTTACTGCATGTCACATTGATTTCTACCTTACACCACCTCTCTGAGTAAGTCTACTCGACTTTACTTCCCCAATGGTCAAGTGCCCAGTAACCTGCCTTCGCACTCCTGAAAAAGTTCCCACATAGATTATGAAATGATTTCTCATCCAACATGGGTGAAGTGTGGATGGAAAACAATCTTACCCACACGTATTGCATCTTGCATCCACAATGCCATCACAGCACATTATTCGGGATACGGCTGGCTACTCCCAGCTCAGGATGCTCTTCTCTTGTAACCCTTCTTATTCTTATGGAACTAGTTAGTGGTGCCAACTGTTGTACCCAGATATCCGTCCTGGTCTTCCACAACAGATGCGTTTGGTAACATTATCGCTAGATTCTAGTTTGGAATTGGAAGGCAAATACAGTGTGATATTCACAATACTGACACTTAAGCTGGGAGAAAGATAACAGGGAACAAAGTAGCCCAGATCTAGGAAACCACTACTTACTTTACATTTGTTCTTAAAGATATAAGAAGTTTTGAGGAAGGATCATTTGCATGCAAGGAACATCCCCGGGAACTCCCCCCTCCCCAAAATAAAATATCTAAGACATGAACAGACCTTCATCAGATTCATAAGACTTCTAAAAACTCACCATTCAAAAAAATCTAAATCATATGGGTAGCTATCTTTGCTGCCTCCTTCTGAGCCTGAACCAGACACGCTAGAGATCCAAAATAAGCCTCACATCTTTATAAGGTCATCTTCTGAATTTTTCCCTTCTAAAGCATTCCTATCTGCCTACCATTTGTTGTGCCATCACTTGCTTGAATATATTTCTCCCATATGCATTTTTAGACCCACCTCTAATCTATGTACCTATATCAAAGTGGTCTAGGCAACATTGGTGATTTATGACAATTTATAAAATCCCTAACTAATAAAAAATCTGTACATAAATAAATACTGAACTTGCACTTCTATCACAGTTCGTTCCTCCAGATTTCATCATCTCACAAGACATTCAGTCCATTGATAAGTGTCTCTTTCCATCAATACACATATGACACCCAACTCTATTTCAATTGCTCCACATCGCAGAACATGTGTTGATATAATTTTCTATTGATGTGTACACACATCTGCATACGTTCAAGCCTTCTAAACTGGGATCCCTCTATAGTCTCCCAAATCAGACAAGCTCCACATCAAGTAACCGTTTCCTAGTTATCATTATAGGAAGTTCCCCACCCTTGACACTAATGCCACACTGTAGTGTGGTTCCGTGAAATCCGATCTTGTCCTGTGAGGTTATGGTTCCGTCACAATTTTGGTGATGTTGTACCGTATTTAGTACGTTCGGCTAATATGAAGTGAATTCATCACGTGAACTAGCGAGTTCATTACGTATTCAGAGACTTCGTCTCGAATATGGGTTCCATTTTGTTCGTGCCTCCAATTTGTGTTGCCATCACGTAGGCCAATAAATGTGGTCGCATGAATAAAGCGACCTGGCCTTCTCGTACTGGTACACATTAACAGGGTCTTTCTTGACTCTAAGGTGAATTGTAAGGATCTGACTCCTTCACCTGAAACTGATCCTGTTAAGCCAATTTCCTTGGTTGATCGTTGTCTGAGATTGCCAATCAATGTTCAGGACATCATTAACTTTTAGTTTCCTTACACATGCCTTATCTTGCTCGTTATCTGTCATTGTTTCCTTTTCTATGCTCCTTTATTAAATGCATTGTGCTTTCAATTATGGGTTTGTCCGGCTTGTGGAGATTGAATTTGGGACATTCCTAATAATTAACTTTGGGTTGGGTTACTGTGAATAGAGTTTTCTGTCATGTGATACTTTGTTTGAGAATGTACCTTATTGGTTAGAATTTTGCGCAGTGGGTGTGCATCTAATGTGATTATTGTGCATAAAAAGAGATGTCTTGCCTTACAAAATTGAGCAGTCTCCTGAGAACTTACACCATGCTGTACCTCTAGGATTTCTGTTACTAGCTGCAGCTAATAAATTTGGTCTTTGACGCCACCCAGAAGTATTCCGTGTCTCTGTATACCAAGACAGGTGAATCCGAAGACTTTGTGTGTGCCCCTGGAGCCGCTGGGTTTAAAAACCCGGTTCCTCAGTTGGCGCCCAATGTGGGGTGACTTCAGCGGTACCGGTTCAAGCCCAAAGATTGTGAGGAGCTTCTGAGGCAATTCTGGAGGAGGGCCCCCACTTCATCGACCCCTGCATGTCGAATGTGGACTGAAGGTTTTTACTGCGAGGCTTCCCCTTTCCGACGGCTATGAAGGACTGCTGCCCTGACTGTCGCCCTGTCTTGGACCCTTTTGTGATGATTTGTAAGGCGAGATGTTAGACGGTCTTCTGGTGGCGTGACAGACATTTTGGTTAAGTACAAGTGGGTCGCTCCCACGACTTTGTTTTGTTTCTTGGGTTTTTTTGATTCGGTCTTTGCAAATACCGAAGCCGAGGGGCTCGTATATTTGCGAGTATATCGTTTTTGATAACCCCTTGAAGTTTGAAGCTAGATTAGTGAGCTATAAGATGCCTAGTCTTAGCAAACTTAGGAAATGGTTTTGTTGTAGTTGTAACAGGGAGTCCCGATTGGAGGACTCGTGTCCGATACCTCCGGTTGGAACTCCGACTTATGAGCTTTATTCAAAGCATGGCGTGGGTCCCATTACGTTTAATGAAGTATGGGTCCGCTATACGAAGAAAGATGGTGTCTTACGATGGCCCCAACATGGTAGTTTCGAATCAGATGTTTTAGACAATTTAGAAGTTGCGTTATTTAGGAAGAAAGCCCGGCCGGCAATGTTTGACTCTTTCCCCCTCTGCCATAAGGAAGCCAAACAGCGAGAAATTAAGTAAGCTAAGAGAGATAGGAAAGAAAAGAATATATCGATAATACAAGCTGCTAGGCAGTTTAAAGACGACGAAGAAGATCATGCGATTGAGGTGTCAGATAGACAACATTGCATGGCCATTGACAAATGTTAACCGGCTTTGCCACCTCTTCTTCCAAATGTGACTAATGACCCTGAAAAGTATCCCTTGATGTCACATTTGTTGAGATTACCACCCCCTTATGTGCAGAGTGCTATGGCACCTCCGCGACCCCCAGTTGTTCAACCCCCTGTTGTTCTTCAACCACCCGTTCCTCGACAATTGGTTCTTCCTCCTCCGGCGCAGCCCCCTCTAGGGCCGCCAGCTTTGCTAACAGTTCTGCCTCAAACTTCTTTGCCTTCCTCTCCTTTGCCTTCAACTTCCTTTGCTACTGACCCTACGTCTCTGTCGCCTCAAAACACTTTGTCTCCTGTCCTCATGTTGACTTCTTCTCCTTCTGCTCGACAACGAATGACTGAGACTGTCACTAGCTTTTTGTCTCCTTTCTTTGGGTCACTGAATATAACCCCTGTTTCTGCACGGAAACAAACGCGTAGTCAGCTCCTTAGTTCCGAGGAGCGGACAGTGTTAGATCTCCTTGCTCGTAGATGGGTTTCGAATGCCTCCAAGTATAATCTACAAACGGTTATGGATGTCTTCCTACAGTGGGAGGCATCAACGCAAAGGTATGTTTTTGATGTTATGTGTACTTTCCTCCGTGAAGAATGGGAAGATAATGAATTAGGTCCAATTCCATTGGAACTACTTAATGTTCAGTCTGAGTTTGCTAAAGGGACGATAGTGGGTCCCGAGGTTGAGGGAGTGGTAAAGACGCTTCTTTTCTTTAGATGTAGACTTCCTTTTCAGTCGTTATTTGAACCTGACCCTTCTGTTAGGAGAAAAGTGAAGCAGTACCCGATGAGAGAGGTTCCCCCTGTATGGAGAGAGGAAGTCGTGGCTAATCTTAATCAGGGTATTCAGGGAATACCGGCTCATTTTCAGCGAGTGTGGGTACATGTTCCTTGGAAGAGAGCAGAGGTCCTGGCTCTTAAGCAGACTTTGCCTGACCCCCGTAAAAATCCTGCTGGTTATTATAAGGAGTTGTCCTAGACAGTTGATGCGTGTGTCATGAATTTAGCTGACATAGATATGTTGTTGGGTAATGTAGTCCCTCAACCTTTGTGGGCGAAGATCCGTCACGAGGATCATGCAGCAGAGTTGGGAGATACGTGGGTTAATATTGCTGCTGCAGATGGCCGGCAAGTAGGAGGGGCCAAACCTGAGCCTTTAGTTGCAGATCTACCTGGTAGGATTATTAATTTAATGAAAACTTTGATGCCTCCTATGCGAGTGAATTGGGACAAGTTAGCAGCATGCAAACAAAAGAAAGACAAGAGTGTGTCTGATTTCTTCACCAGGTTTGAGGAAACATTCATTGATCATAGTGGTCAGGATATGAGTACAGAAGGTGGTCAAAGGTTGTTTGTGGATAAGTTTGTCTATAATTTGCTTCCCGAGCTTTCTAATAAGTTAAAGGACTCTGAGAGTTCATGGGCTGTTTCTTCTTCGGCCCAGATATTGGCTACTGCACAATACTATGAGAACAGAGATAAAGAGGAGAAGGATAAAGAAGAGGAAAAGACTAAAGAATTGAAAACGAAGGTTCTTCTACAACAGGCGTATCCGCCTCACCCTAATCAGCGTTAGTTTCATCAACCTTCCCAATTTCAGCAACCCCCACAGTTTCAGAGATTGTTGCAGAAGCCTGAGTCTTTTCCTCCGCGACTCCCGCTAGGCCATAATCAGTGAGCGTATTGTAGAGAAGAAGGTCACTTCAAGAATAGTTGCCCGATTCTGTTACAGTGTGCGAATGGTATGTCTGGCTTGAGAGGTCGTGGTGTCCAGCAAGTACCTAGGGGTAGGGGACGTGGTGCGTTTCCCCAGAATGAACGTTCCTTTCCCCCTCAGAATTCTAAGAATTGTTTTGCTCAACAGAATCTTCTGTCTGTTCAGTCTGCTCAATATTACACTGATGATTATTATGTTGAAAGCGAGAGGGCTGATTTTAATGATAGCTAGGACAGCCATGGAGAAAGAGAGGGAGTAGTGTCAATTCCAGTAGACCAGAGTGGACCTTATGTTGAAGTAATTACATCAGGTGTGGCAGAACCTTTTCTTTTGGATACTGGTACAGCAAAGAGTTCTATCATGCACTCTAAACTCCCTGGTGCACCTTTGTCTGGCTTGACAAATGTTTCAGTAGGTTTTTCTGGCGCCCCAGTTCGTAATCCAGTTTCTTGTCCTTTGTCTCTTTCTGTTGGACCTTGTGAATTGGAAGCACCCCTCATTCTGACGACGGGTTGTGGTGAGAATTTGTTGGGTTTGGATTTGTTAAAAAGCTTGCATGCGACATTGCATTGTTCTCCTTCAGGAGTACAGCTTACATTGGGTAAGAGAGTGATCTCTCCGATGTATTTGTCTAAAGATCGGCTTCCACTGGAATTGCGTTCTCTCCCTGATACTCTCTGGGCTACCGGTCCTAATGATGTTGGCCTTTTGCAGATTCCACCATACGTTGTTACCCTCAAGTCGAATGCTAAGCTACCTCGCATTCCCCAATACCGAATCTCTAGTGATGGCGAAAGAGCTCTTTTAGCGATCATCTATGATTTGGTTGAGAAAGGTGTGATTGAAGAAACTAGAGGTAATGTGTGTAATAGTCCTGTTCTGCCTGTCCTTAAGCATACTGACTCTTCCCAGCCACCTGTGTATCGGTTTGTGATCGACCTTCGAGAGGTCAATAAGATTGTTGTCCCGCAGTTTCCTGTTGTCCCGGACATTACTGCTTTACTGACTATGATCCCTGCCTCAGCTGCTTGGTTTTCTGTTATCAATCTGAAGAATGCTTTCTTTAGTATTCCAATTGCTGAAGAAAGTAGGGATATTTTTGTCTTCTCTTTAGGAGGCCAAAGATTCCGGTTTAAGCGCGCTCCTCAAGGTTATTGTGAAAGTCCCTCCATCTATAGTCGGGGTTTGAAAACTTAACTTGATATTTTAGTCTTGCCTTCTGGTGCGACTCTTATTCAGTATGTGGAAGATTTGTTGGTCGCTGCTGATGATGAAGAGATTTGTAAAGAAGTTACTCTTTCTTTGTTACTGCACTTGTCTGACCTTCATCATAAAGTGTCACCTTCGAAGTTGCAGTATTGCCGCCAAGAAGTGACCTACTTAGGTCATCTCTTGTCGAAGGAGGGAAGACGATTGACCCCAGAATGTATACAAGCGATTGCTCAAATGACTGTACCATGCACACAGAGAGAGGTGCGTGCTTTCCTAGGTATCACCTCGTATTGTAGACAGTGGATTCCGAATTTTTCTTTGTTGGCGAAACCTTTGTTGGCACTTACTCTTAAGGACACACCAAACCCACTTCCTTGGTCTGACGAATGTCAGAGAAGTTTTTCTGAATTGCGTGATGCATTGTGTTCTGCTCCAGTGTTGGGTACCCCCGACTACAGTAAACCTTTTACACTTTACGTACACGAGAGAGAAGGTTGTGCGTTGTCAGTGTTGACACAAAAGTTTGGAGACAAGCAGCGCCCATGTGCGTATTTTTCAGCTACTTTAGATCCGGTAGCTAAGGCGTTGCCTAGTTGTTTGAGAGCTACAGCGGCAGCGGCTGTTTCTATCCGACAGTCTGCTGGTTTGGTATTGGATAATACATTGATTGTGATGGTCCCACATGCAGTGGATACCTTATTGAATAAAACGAAGACTCAACATCTTACTAGTGCGCGTTTGTCAGGTTATGAGTTGCTGCTTTTGGCTAGCCATGTGCACATAAAGCGGTGTATTGAATCCAGCTACATTGTTGCCGATTTCTGTAGAGACAGATGCTCAGGAACAGCATGATTGTTTTCTCCGGACAGAGAAGGAAACGAAGGGTAGAGTTGATCTGAAAGATGCTCCTCTTTCGAATCCAGATGGTACCTTATGGGTAGACGGCTCGTGCTTTAAGCTTCCGAATGGCGATACGACTGCAGCGTATGCGGTTACGACTTTGCACACGATTGTTGCAACTGCACGTATTGCACAGAATTCACCTCAAGCAGCAGAGTTGATTGCACTGACGAGAGCGTGTGTGTTGTCGAAAGGAAAGAGAGTGAATGTGTATACTGATAGCCAATATGCATTTGGTGTTGCTCATAGCTTTGGGCATTTGTGGAGAGAGAGAGGATTTCTTACTTCCCATGGTACGAAAATTCAGCATGGACAATTAGTGAATGAACTTCTTGAGTCACTTACTTTGCAGACACAAGTGGCGATTGTGAAATGCAGTGCACATAGGAAGGTTACGGATTATGTTGTTCATGGCAATGCGTTTGCGGATGAAGTAGCGAGAGAAACGGCGAAAGATGGGATAAGTCATATGTATGTTGCAGGTCCTGCTAGATGGGTTACGGAAGGAGGAATGTGTGAAGACACAATAGAAAGTGTGAAATCGATTCAGGCAGAAGCTACTGAGAAAGAATTGAGTGTGTGGAAAGAGACTACAGGAATGTTGGATTCGACTGGCTGTTGGGTTGAGTTGTCAGAACACCAGCGATGGTTGTTGCCTGATGCGTATGTGCTTCCAGTGGTTACGATGGGGCATGGATTGGCTCATATCAGTTCAAAAGGGAAAAGTAAGTTGTTGGCTCCAGTATGGCAGAATGCTGGAATTCCTAAATTTTCATGAGAATCTGGTTAAAAACCGCATGATTTGCTTGATACATAATCCTGGCAAGGGAACCCCAACTCCAGCAGGTCATTTTGCTCCTCCAACGTACCCGTTTGAGGTACTACAGTTAGACTTTATTCACATGGAGAGATAAAACAACCTGAAATACGTCCTTGTGGTTGTTTGCGCCTTTTCCAGATGGATAGAGGCCTACCCCCTTAAGGATAATACTGCTTTATCTACAGCCAAGGTTTTGTTAAAGGAGTTTTTCCCTAGGTATGGATTGCCAAGAACTGTATGGAGTGACAATGGAAGTGAATTTGTGGGTCAGATTATGAAGAAAGTATGTGTGGGTTTGGGAATCAGGCAAAAATGTCATGCTGCGAATCACCCCCAGTCAGCTGGTTTGGTTGAATGCTACAATGGCACTCTTAAGCTTAACTTGGCCAAGATACAAGCGAGCTCTGGTCTTACATGGCCGGACGCTCTACCACTGGCACTTTTCTCCACAAGAACGACAGTACATTCTCGTGTGGGACTTAGCCCCTACGAGATTGTTTTTGGTCGCCCGGCAAATGTTTGGGGTGTGCCGAGGCCAAATAAATACAGTGATATCGAGTACCCTATGTTGGTTGATTACTTACATGACTTGACTGCAAAATTGCGTGTTCTTCACCAACAGGTGCACGATACCTTACCTTCAGCTTCTGTGGATGCAGGTCACTCGATTCAACCTGGAGACTGGACCCTTGTGAGAAACTTCCAAAGGACAAAGAATCTTGAGCTGAGGTGGATTGGTCCTTATCAAGTCCTGTTGGCAACTCAGACTGCTGTCAAGGTTTTCGGCAAGAAAAACTGGGTGCATGGCACCCACTTTAAAAAGATACTCTTGCCCTTACCATACGATCAGTGGGTCAAGGATGGTATTGCCGATTCTGAAAATGAGAGGGTTCCGGAATTTGTCCCTTTTAGTGACGCACATTTGAAATGGACTCAGTCGGAACGTGCGGATGACGAAGTTTTGCAAGAAGCTGTGCCGCCGCATTTGAGACTTGATACTACGGAACCAGAGACATTTTTCCAAGATCAGACTGTGTCTGGTAAAGAACGCTATAATCTACGGACTAAAATGGACAAATAAATTCTAATTTTATTTGTGAGTTACACTCTTTCAGACAAGAGACTTTTTTTTCTATTTCTCTTTTTCGAGACACCATCCGGGTTCAGCTGCAGGGTCACGGTATAAGTTCTTAAGGGGTGACCCGCGTATTGACAGAAGGTCTGCGGTTCTAGGGACATCTAGAACAGCTGGACGCACACTTAAGTGTAGAAGGAAAATTGCTGTGGGCAGCACGTTAGAGGATGGAGTCTTTTGTAACTGAGAGAGTTGTTTAGAGAATAGATTTTAAGATAGGATTTTGTACATTGGTCCGTAACAAATGTTTTATTATATTGTGTTCTTTTATGTTTTTAAGTATCACATTAGCTTGTGTGGGTTGGATTGTTTATGCTACACCACTGATATCTGCAACCACTTCCCAACCTATGCATTCCTCTACTACTGTTTCTTTGCACCAATTCTATATGTTGCCTGAACATGAACAGACAAGGAGGTCAGAATTTGTCAACAATTCGTTTATACAGCTGTTGCATCAGCATGAGTTGGTAGTAAATACTACAAATTGTTGGGTTTGTGGTCTTATGCCTCATACGACAGATAGTGGTATGCCATATCTGGTTTTGCCTTTTTCTTTCAATGGGTCTGTATGGGCTTTTCAGACTATGTTCATCTACGCAAACAAGGTATATCCCTTGCGTTCCGTGAAAGACAATCCGAGCAATAGTGCCTTGATAAAGGGAATAGTGGATATGATCTGAGATATTGATGCATATAATGCTATCCCTAAGGATGATGCATGGGCCTATATTGGTTGGAACGTCACTGGATATAGTACTAGTTTGACAGAGAAGGAGAGACGAAAAAGGTCTCCTCCGATTTGGATTGTACCCCATCGAGGCCACTTCTGTTTGCAAGGTAATGGTTGAAATCCGAGAGCTCAGCTAGGTAAGAGTGTGTGTGCTCAAACCTATGTCTATTCATCTCGGACTTCTCCTCCGTTTGTACCAGCTAAAGGCACATATTTTGTTTGTCACGACAGAGCCTACACATGGTTACCACCTGATTTTTCAGGAACGTGTTATGTGGCGTTTTTGCTTCCCCCTACATACACCACTACTCCGGACTATCACAGAACAAGATACGGTAGAGGTGTCTTCGATCAGGAAGAAGTAGGAGACTTTTTCAAGGGTTTCCTATCGTTTTGGGGTCCTATGGCCAATAGCAGGAATATACGACAACTTACGAGAGTGGTTGAGGCCACTATAAATGAAACTGCAGGTCCCCTATAGTAATGTTACAGCTGAGCTTCAAGTGGACCGCCTTATGACGTTGCAGAACCGTATGGTGTTAGACGTCATACTTGCAGATCGAGGAGGGGTATGTAAATTAATCCAATCCAGTTGCTGTGTTTTCACACCCGATAATGCCCCTACAGTGTACCAAGCCATCTCTAGATTGCATATGGTTTCTGAGTCTATTCATGTAGATGAAGGAGACTGGTCATTGACTGGATGGTTTTGGGCACTACTGTCCAAATGGGGATGGAAAATTCTGGTGTTCATTGGTATGGTCTCAGCTATTCTCTTCTCTTGTTGCCTTTGCATCCAGTGTGCTCCTGCCATTTGTAGTCTTTGTGCTACTATGTGTGTGCGGAGACCTGTCTCGAGAGAAGTAGAAAGTAACAGGATGATGCTCCAACAACATCTTGGTGATCTAATGAATATTGATATAGACCTGGATTCAGATTAACGTGAGTTTGGGCTATTGCCTACGTAATGGCAAAAGGAGGGTTTGAGGTTCTGTGAAATCCGATCTTGTCCCGTGAGGTTATGGTTCCGTCACGATTTTGGTGATGTTGTACCGTATTTAGTAAGTTTGGCTAATATGGAGTGAATTTGTCACGTTAACTAGCGAGTTCATTACGTATTCAGAGACTTCGTCTCGAATATGGGTTCCATTTTGTTCGTGCCTCCATTTTGTGTTGCCATCACGTAGGCCGATGAATGTGGTCAAACGAATAAAGCGACCTGGTCTTCTCGTACTGGTACACATTAACAGGGTCTTTCTTGACTCTAAGGTGAATTGTAAGGATCTGACTCCTTCACCTGAAACTGACCCTGTTAAGCCAATTTCCTTGGTTGTTCGTTGTCTGAGATTGCCAATCAATGTTCAGGACATCGTTAACTTTTAGTTTCCTTACACATGCCTTATCTTGCTCGTTATCTGTCATTGTTTCCTTTTCTATGCTCCTTTATTACATGCATTGTGCTTTCAATTATGGGTTTGTCCGGCTTGTGGAGATTGAATTTGGGACATTCCTAATAATTAACTTTGGGTTGGGTTACTGTGAATTGAGTTTTCTGTCATGTGATACTTTGTTTGAGAATGTACCTTATTGGTTAGAATTTTGCGCAGTGTGTGTGCATCTAATGTGATTATTGTGCATAAAAAGAGATGTCTTGCCTTACAAAATTGAGCAGTCTCCTGAGAACTTACACCATGCTGTACTTCTAGGATTTCTGTTACTAGCTGCAGCAAAAATATTTGGTCTTTGACGCCACCCAGAAGTATTCCGTGTCTCTGTATACCAAGACAGGTGAATCCGAAGACTTTGGGCGTGCCCCTGGCGCCGCTGGGTTTAAAAACCCGGTTCTTCAGTAGGCTTGATCCCTATCTCAGAGTAGTCCCTCAACTTGTGTATCAATGACTTAACCAAATAAGACAAATTCCACTTCAGCAATTGAAGACATCACATCATCCTACTTTATCAAAAGTGAGAGTTCCAGCCCAAGAAGACCACTAAACACCTTTCCCACCATAGCTCCAGAAAGACAGGCAGGAAGATGCAAATCTATTTCTGTGGGTTACTTCTAGGCTCTGCTTGATTCCTGCAAGAAGAAAATGCAAACAGGATGTGCCTAAAGGATAAACGCCATGAGCTATCTGGAGTCCTCTGAACAGACCAGCATTTTTCAAGCTTGAAATGAAAAAGTAATTTTGAGTTCAGTAAAGAAGACTATGGGAGGAGGGCAAGTAAAATTGCTGTACTGGTTGTCCAATATACTTGCTTTCTCTTTACATCCGATGGATTTGGCACAGAAGTAAGGTTTCGATAACAAACTGTATGCTCATCAGTGAAGTTTTGTCCCTTTACTAGCACACCTTCATGCATGTAAATAGAAATTCATCGCTATGGGTGAAGGGGGAGGAGCTTAATTCCTGCTTACAGCCCTGAGGACTATCATGATCATTTTAATATTGTCCTGATTTGAGTAACTGAAATGTTGCCAGCAAACACCTGAAAAGAGTGTCCAGTAATTAAAGAAGGTGGGAGTATTGATGTTGCTTCTTTTAGAATGGCAGGCCCAGAGAAGGATTGAAATAATTTGTGGACTAAGAACTCAGCTTTAAAATTAAGAGATGGAAAAGGAATGTTATAGATGTCTTACACCCTGTGTAACGTCATGTTATGTTGTAAAGACCAGCTTTAATGCCTGATATAACAGCTGAACTATGACACTTAGGCCACCCCTGTAGGTAAGCTTTCTTCTTGATACATGGGCCAGGCAGTCAGAAAAGTAAATGATCAGGACCACAGGTCAAAGTCTTATTAAGGAAGACCTGATTAATTTTCGTAGAGCTTCAAGAAAAGGGTGGTCAGTGCCAACTGCGGATCTCCAACTTCTCCTTGAAATTCCAGCCATGAAGAATCAAAAACATTGATTATTCTCCGAAAGCACCCCAAGGTGTGCAATGGAAAACCGCTTGACTTAAGGAAAATAAACTGTACAACCAATAATTGCAGTGTCATTCTAGGTTTAGATGTCTGTGTGCTTCAACCATACAGCATCCTCTTCAGCTAAGGAATAGATACTACAAATGTAATTTGTCATATACTGAACCCGTGGGCATCTTCTCTTCATATATAAACAAAAAGCAAAAGTATTCATATCCTTGGTCCCCAGCTCTGCAATCGTACCTTATGTCCATAAATAATGGTTACTCTTTAGTAATCATAGACTGTACCGTAATCTATGTAAATAGGCCACTGAACCTTTCCCATTGGTGAATGCGGTAATTCCCATCTATAACCTATGAAACTACCCCTGTGTTAAGCCACTGCCTCCCTCAGGTCTTGTCCATGTTATACAAAACTGCTAAATAAATAGTAGCTCAGACTCTAGAACTGACTAACAACAATATAGTGACAGAGCTAGACATTAGATTCCTGGAGGTGGTGCCCATCTTTATGACCTAACAAATAGTCTACATATTTCTCTTTAAGGCTGAACCTTCTTTGCTGGTGGTGGTGGATTGTGACAGTGCTAATTCTGTGCTACATCTTCTGGGTAATATTATTTTTGTATATTACTGATATTGATAAAGCTGATGTCTGTTATTTGTTTGGCCTCTTGACTTCGTTGGCTGCCTGACTCAAAGCCATCCCTTTTGTGCTTCAAACTGCAGGCTAGGGGAGACTTGTGTAGTAAATTCCTGCCAGCCAATCAAAAACGCCGGTGATATTGGATTGCCCTTCAGTATTTATTTATAGAGTTTTCTATAGCGCGAACCAGTCCCAAGGTAGGGTATCAGAGCGCTTTACATAGTGAGCAAGATATTGGATAGCACATATAGTAAACACGTGGCATAACAAACAAAACCATATCGTATAAGGTAGTCACAAAGCATAACCTAGTTCATGGGAAAAGCAGAAAAGAGTAATTCTGAGCGATAAAAGTCAATTCGAGACTGTGCGAGTCTTAGCTTCTAAATATCAGTAGAGGGAGAGTGTAGTCAAGTTTGAGGTTGTGAGCTGGTGTGGTGATTGTGCAGATTTAAGGGAGGAATTTGCTCATCAAGAATAGTTTTGCTTCCTTTTTGAAGAGAGGTATCGGGACGATTTTTCTGATGGATGGCGGAAGCGAGTTCCAAATTCTTGGCGTCGCTCCCGCATATGCTCTGTTGGAGGTTTTAGTCTTGTTGAACCGCGAGGGTTTCAGGAGCAGATTGTCTGCACTCCTAGAATGTCTGTTTTCTCCAGAAAAGGTGAGTTTCTGGGCTAGGTACTGGGGGGTGTTGTGGAGTAATGCCTTGTGAGTGATGCAAGCCATCTTTAAGTGAATGCGAGCTTCATAAGGTAGCCAGTTGAGTGCCTTTAGGTGTGGCGATATGTGGTCAAATTTCCTGGATACTGTTATGAGTCTTGCTGTGGCGTTGAGACAGGCTTTTAGAGGGGTGGTTGAGATTTTGGGAAGCCCTGAGAGGGAAGAACATCTGTACTCCAGCCTTGATATGACTAAGGACTGGACTGCAGTTTTAAGGTCCGGGTTTTCGATGAATGGCTTTATTTTTCTGAGTTAGCTGAGGTGAAAGCAAGCATTTTTAGACGTCAGGTTGATGTGAGCTTGCATGTTAAGGCTCTTATCCTGTGTGATTCCAAGTGATATTGTAGAGTCCACCAATGTTGGTGTACAGTTCAGAGCAGTGATCATTTTGGTCCATTCCTTTGTTTCCCGGGAATTATTGGGGGGGTGAGATTAGAAGAAATTCAGTTTTTTGAGAGTTTAGCTTGAGGAAGTTGGTTGCTAACCATTGGACTGTGTTTTTCGAGAGCTAGATTTATTGTCTTTATCTCTTCGATGGAGGTGATCTTAATGTAAAGTTGAGTGTCGTCCGCGTATATGTGGTAGGAGATGTTCGCCTGCTGTAGTAGATCGGTAAGTGGTTCGACGTATACGTTGAATAGTGTGGGGGATAGGGTGGAGCCTTGTGGTACTCCTAGTAGGTTAGGTGAGGAGAGCAAGAGAATCTTGTTGGTCATGACGATTGTGTTTTGTTTTCCAGAAAGGATTTGAACCATAGAAGAACTGTGCCAGATAAACCCATCCTGTTTTCTAGTTTTCTTAGGAGCTTGTCATGATTGACTGTGTTGAAGGTTGAGGAGAGGTCGAGCAGGACTAATAGGCAGGTTTCATTGCTGTCAAGGGCTAAGAGGGCGTCGTCTACTATATGCAGGATGGCTGTTTCAGTGCTATGACCAGGTCTGAAACCCGACTCGTGGATGTTCAGTAGATTGCAATTTGTGATATGTTGGTTCAGTTGTTGCTGTACACATTTTTCCAAGACCTTAGCTAGCATGGGAATGTTGGTTATTGGTTGGATGTTGTTGGGGTCTGAAGTGTTAGCTGTCGGTTTTTTGAGGATGGGGTGACTTTCCCAGTTCTTAGGCAGTCTGGGATGGGACCTTGTGTTAACGAGGCATTGATGATTTTGGTCCAGAGAGGGGTGATGATATGGTAGATGTGGGGTAGGCAATTTTCCCTACAGTAGAGTAAAAACATTGTTTGGGGCCAGAAGAATTTAAGACAAACACATTACTGATAGTCAGCACAATATACTATGGTCTTTAGTTTGATTTATGTAGAAGGTTTGTCATGCGACTCAATAACAAGCTCCTCTATGATCATCAGAGCGATTACATTGCCATGCAGGTTAACAATATGGAAAATAATAAAGATGAATACTGGTTCTGCTAATTTGCCATGGTAATATTTCTTCACCAGTTTATGCCTACAAGTTATGAATAAAGACTGAAGGAACACTGATTCCGAAAAAAATAAATCTTGATTAGGACCATTTTTTACCCAACTAAACAGAGCAGACCAGTGGCTGAAATAATTAACCAGAGAGTGCATTTGATTGAAAGGAAGGACATAAATCTCAACGAAAACATCTCACCAAAGAGGAATTATGCCCTACACATAACAAATTGGTGAATGGACTCCACTCATAGTAACTCCATAATTTCTTTCCAAAAATATTACGTTTTTTGAGTTCAGAAAGATTCAACATAACAATCCTTCTGGCCAACTTTCACCAATTGAAAAACCAGGGCAAAATAAAAGGATACGTCTGAATCACATTGTAAAGTTTGCACATCAAGTTGAACTAACATAGTTCCAAAAGTGCCACAATAATTTAGTTAATAAAACCCAAGAAAAAAGTACACAGTGAGTCTAGCTTACAAGAGATATCTTCAAAATCCAGCACACTTGAATAAAGCTAAAAACAGGTGAGAAGGATAGCCATGGAGGGAATCAGCGGCAGGAGAAAGAGCTGGCAGCGTGGCCTACAGAAGTCCTTTAAAATGGGTCCGAAGACATGCTTGCCAGAATCACCCTGCCCTCTCGCCTGGCGGAAGACAGCCAACACTATAGTGAGATCCCTTCCGGCAATTTGACTGCGTGCTCAGCTGCCAAAGCGGGAGTTTGCGTTGACGATAAAAAACACAAAGCATTTCTAATGCTTGACGAATTTTCCCCCTGCACGTCATAGTTACTCATCAATTTTCCTCTCAGGGGCTGCACTGGCTTGCGTGGTGGACCCAGGTAGGGCAATCTCGTGATGGTCACCCTGCTGTATGTAGGGTGGCGCAACTGTCACTATAATCTGGTGGCCCGTTGCGAATGAGTCTCAGGTCATCAAGGGTTTCAACTGACAGAGACAGTTGAGGCTCCATTTGTAGAAACTCTTCAATTTTTCCACCTCTAAATTGGGAACTGTGGGTTTGGTGGGATGGGCAAACTGCTCGTTTATGGCTGTTCACCCGTCTGCTAAATTCTATATGTGCTCCTACCCATAAGAACAAGATGTAGTAGTTTACCTAAATAGCAGCTGTCAGCAAATAGTTTTTGATGCTCACTTCACATCTAACTTCTGTATTCGTGGGTAAACTAATGGGCAATGAGTTTCCAAACCCAATATGAAAAGGTTTCTAAGGAAACCCCAACTGTTTGCTGATTTTTAACCTCTGCATCAGTCACATGTCAGTCTTTACTCTCAGATGCAATCCAATGATCAGAATAAAGTAACCCTTGCCATTTGTAACTTGAGCTCAAATATATTAGTATGGAAGTTAAATGGAGAACTCATTCCAAGAAAGCATTTACAGAGAGGGATTGATCGAGTCCTCTCAATACTGAAATCCACGTCCAAGTATTTATTATTGAGTTCATGGAACGTTCTTCAGTTGAAAACATCAATATTCAATATTTGTTCCAAAATGTCAATTTGTCTCTAATGTAATCATATGGTTTTATATCTCACGGCATTCAGAGCGGTGTTCCACTCTTCTTCAGGAGCAAATCAATTGAATTTAAACTTTTAAACCTGTAAAAAACTTCTACAACCTAGGAAACAATCCGCTTTCTGAGAATGCTTATTCGACAATCAGTTGGCATGTTTCAAAAGTAATTTACTGTGAAACAATTGTAAAGTCATTGATTTTGAATACAGTTAGTTATGACCCACTTGTGCTGTCATTGTTGAAACAGCAATTGTTGATATGCCTTACCAAAAGATTGTAAGGTTTCCTCTTAAGGCCTGCACTTTTCTGGCTGACCCTAGGGAGGTGGTTTGCATATGTGTCACTTTGTAGTTGTTACAGTGTACGGGTTCTGGGAGTTTGCAATAAATCCTGATCATTTCATTGGTGCATCCAACACAATATAATAGTTGGGGTGTCCCGACAGGCCATTGCCTGTTTGGGCCCTGACGAGAAAGCTCGTATGACCAATAATGGTGTGAAACAGGCTTGCTTGCTTACTTCAGTCTTAGCCAGTTTTCCTCCTATCCAGAGGCTGTGCTGTTCTTAACTGGTGGGATGGTTGGCCTCTTCTAAGTGAAAGTGAAGCTTTGCACCACCTGTGCCTGTCCTGCATGTGTTAGGGAAACATGCATTGGCTGTGATTTCCAATATCGGTGTCTGCGACACATGTTCTGCATTAAGATAAAAACACATGTGCTGTTGCTACTCATGTAGAACGTACTCTGGTCCTGCCCACTTGTTCTCTCTTTCTATTGTGTGTGTGGGAGAAGCTTGCATTGCTGCTGTCAGGACGTAAGGGAATCATCCACTGCTACTGCCTCTACTGCACTGATTCATACTGTAGTTAGGCAGGCACTGCCTGTGATGTACATGTCCTCTGTGTGTGAGGGAAGGTGACAGTGCTGATTCCTGTGCTCTACTTGTTCTGTAGTCAAGGGAATCTTGCATTGTTGCAGCCAATGTTGTACCCGTGTGGTATCTATAATCTAAAGGAGGTTTCTTCTGGTATTGCCTGTGCTGCACCGGTATATTAACTACAGAAGGAAGTGCTGCTGTTGTCTGTGTGGACTAGAGGCACCTGTACTGTGGTTTACCATGCAGGCACATAGCTTGAGGGGGGCTGTATGGGGTGGAACAGGGCCGTTTCTAGGATTTTTGGGGTCTTGGGCTAAGAGGAATGCGCGAGGCACCTCTAATTTACATAAGTGACACCTACAGGGCTCCAGAAGCTGCTTTGTGCAGACTCCTCCTGGGCCACGGCTTCCATCTCTGCCACCTACAAGCACCTCTTTCACAGCTCTTAACGGGCTGAAGGTGTGAGAATAGCTTGGAGGTTGAGGGTTAAAACTGTGCAGAAGGTGAAATGCTGACAATGGGTGTCCCGCAGAGTCTATCAATGGGCAGCCAGGCAGGAGGCCTAATTGCAGTACACACCTGCAAAATGCGTCTCCTTGTAACTTGCACAAGATGAAGTGTCCCCCTCCCCTAGGCCTCCCTACACCGTCCCTGAGAGGACCAGGGAGGGGGTCCCCCTCCTGTATCCCAAACTGCAAACAGACACCTTTCTTCAATGGGATTGGCAGGGGCACAAGAGATTTGGTGTTGTGCTGTACTTGTGCGGGCCCCATGCTGGTGGGCTGAGAGCAAGGCCCTGGGCAGCTGCCCATACTGCCCATGCCTAGCGCCGGTCTTGGGGTGGACCGCCCGCTAACATAGTCGGTCTTCCTGGCATTTTCAGTCGGATCACCTGCCTGCAGCAACAGTGATATTAAGTCAATCTTACAAAAGGCTGGGCAAAGGTGGGCGAGTCAACATATTAACAGGTAGAGTCGAGCCAAAACCAAATCAGAGGTCAGGCTTGGCCTTAAAAGCATGTGCACTAGTATAGACTTTAAAATATTTGGCATCTAAATCACGCAGAATCATGTAAAAAATAGGATGAAGTCTTTTGAAAAAAAAAAATTTTTTTTTTAACATGCAAATGTGTTTCACCTTAGTACTTCAGAGTGCTTCAACACACTGAGAGGCATTTATCACAAGTAATGGTTTTACAACCTAAACTTACAAATATGCATGCCTCCCCCTGCCCTGATGACAATGCCACTACTGAAATCAGAGGTCAGTCAGTTGTCATCTGTTCCCCATTGTGGAGAAGTGTGGCTCACTGGTTAGAGGAGACAGACCTGGAAGCAGAGGTCAGCCCGGGACCAGGGTTCAATTCCCGGCTCGGCGGGGTCTTGAGTCCTAAAATGTCCATGGACTCGACAATTCTCGCTCCGGTGCCTACTCGATTCACGGGTTCACACTCTGCGACTCTGGGCAATAGCTTGCTTAATCTCCACAACGGCCCCTCGTGGCGGGATGCCTGGCTTTCACCTTGCGGATACCCTGCCGGGGTTATCTCACAGGGGAATACCAGGACGGGTTCCCTAAGCAAGCGCTTAGAAACCGCTTGGTGATTTGCGCTATATAAATTCATTTACATTTACATATGTAGCTTACATCATTGAAGATGGAGCAACATTATAGTATTTAAAAAATGTGTAGAAAACCTTGAAGTAATCCATAATAGTGATGCAGTCCCTGTTTACATTATATTTCAAGTTAATTTTACATTCCATAAGAGTATTTGTTTTTCCCCATAAGTTGTGTTTCTGTAGTTTTTTGTATGCAACATATGACTCTTACAAAAGAGAGATCAGAGAGGCAACGCAGATATTAAAAGGCACACATGCTAAGCAAATAAATCTATCCAGACTCTTCAATTACTTTTTATCTGATCCTTTAATGAATGCTTGAACCACAAATAACGTAATGCAGTGTAGATGCAGCCAACGCATTTCACCCTGAATAGGGCTTCCTCCGGTCAATAATACACTGTACTGCGTTATGGAATGTACTCAGGAATGTACCCAGATTGATAAAAGTCTGTGATAACTCACATTGATGAAGTTAATTTCCAGATCGTAAAACCAAAAACAGTAGAGTGTTCACTGTGATAGGTCAAATATCTATAGTTGTGTCATCTTAGTGCGAAGTGCTCAGTAAGCACATTTCAAAAGACGAGGTGTCTCTATCAATCAATCAATCAATCATAGACATTTATAGAGCGCTCTACTTACCCAGAGGGTCTCAAGGCGCTAGGGGGGGGGAGGGGGTGCTGCTACTGCCCGAACAGCCAGGTCTTGAGCTTCTTCCTGAAGGCGAGGTGGTCTTGGGTCAGGCGCAGGTCGGGAGGGAGGGAGTTCCAGGTCTTGGCGGCCAGGTAGGAGAAGGACCTTCCTCCTGTTGTCGTTCTTCGGATGCGGGGGACGGCGGCGAGGGCGTGACTGGCTGATCGGAGGTGTCGTTTGGGAGCGTAGAAGTTGATGCGGTTGTTGAGGTAGCTCGGGCCTTGATCGTGAAGAGCTTTGTGTGCGTGGGTAAGGAGACGGAAGGTGATTCTCTTGTTGACCGGGAGCCAGTGCAGGTCTCTTAGGTGTCCGGAGATGTGGCTGTGTCGTGGGATGTCGAGGATGAGTCTGGCTGAGGCGTTCTGGATCCGTTGGAGTCTCTTCTGGAGCTTGGCGGTGGTACCGGTGTAGAGGGCGTTGCCGTAGTCCAGTCGGCTGGTGACGAGTGCCTGGGTGACAGTCTTCCTGGTCTCGGTGGGGATCCACCGTAAGATCTTCCGTAGCATGCGCAGGATGTTGAAGCATGACGAGGAGACGGCGTTGACTTGCTTGGTCATGGAGAGGGAGGAGTCCAGGATGAAGCCCAGGTTGCGTGCGTGGTCTGTCGGTTTGGGTGCGGTTCCCAGGGCGGGGGGCCACCAGGAGTCGTCCCAGGCGGAGGGCGAGGATCATAGGATGAGGACTTCCGTCTTGTCCGAGTTCAGCTTCAGGCGGCTGGTCGACATCCACTCGGCTACCTCTTTCATTCCTTCGTGAAGGTTGGCTCTGGCGGCGGCGGGGTCGTTGGTCAGGGAGAGGATCAGCTGGGTATCGTCGGCGTAGGAGATGATGTTGAGGTTGTGTTGGCGTGCGATGGCCGCGAGGGGGCTCATGTAGACGTTGAAGAGGGTTGGGCTCAGCGAGGATCCTTGAGGGACGCCGCAGATGACTTCGGTGGCCTCTGACTTGTACGGTGGTAGACGGACTCTCTGTGTTCTTCCGTTGAGGAAGGAGATGATCCATTCCAGTGCCTTCTCCTGGATTCCGACGTTGCTGAGGCGCTGCACTAGGGTGCGGTGGCAGACGGTGTCGAAGGCCGCAGAGAGGTCTAGGAGGATGAGGGCCGCTGTTTCTCCGTTGTCCATCAGGGTTCGGATGTCATCGGTGGCAGCGATGAGGGCGGTCTCGGTGCTGTGGTTGGCTCGTAAGCCAGACTGTGAGGGGTCGAGGGATCCGTTTGTCTCGAGGAAGGCGGCCAGTTGCTTGTTGACGGTCTTCTCGATGACTTTGGCCGGAAACGGGAGCAGCGAGATGGGGCGGTAATTCTTGAGTTCGGTGGGGTCCGCTGTTGGTTTCTTGAGTAGAGCGCTGAGTTCGGCGTGCTTCCAGCTCTCAGGGAAGGTGGCGGTGGTGAAGGAGGTGTTGATGATGTCCCGCAGGTGGGGTGCGATGATGGCGTCGGCCTTGTTGAAGACGTGGTGAGGGCAGGGGTCGGTCGGAGATCCGGAGTGGATGGAGTTCATCATGCGGACGGTGTCTTCGGTGCTGATCGGAGTCCAGGCGCGGAGGGTGGTGGTGGGGGGCGGTGGTTCGGTCGTGTCGGACGTGGCGTTCGTCGGTTGGGTGTTGAAGCTGTTGTGTATGTCCGCGATCTTGTTGTGGAAGTAGGAGGCGAGGGAGTTGCAGAGTTCTTGCGATGGGGTGATGTCGTTGTTTCCGGCGTTGGGGTTGGAGAGCTCTTTCACGATGTTGAAGAGTTCCTTGCTGTTGTGTGCGTTGTTGTCCAGCCGGTCCTTGAATGCAGTTTTCTTGGTGTCGCGGATCAGTTGGTGGTGCTTCCGGGTGGCAAGCTTGAGGGTGGTCATGTTGTCCGGTGTTGGCTCCCTTCTCCAGGCTTTCTCGAGGGCTCGGCAGTTCTTCTTGGAGCTCTTGAGTTCGTCGGTGAACCATGGGGCCTTCTTGCTGCCGGGTCTGCTGGGCGGGGTCCTCAGTGGGGCGAGTTCGTCCGCGCAGTTGCTGATCCACTTCGTGAGGTTGTCGGCGGCCTGGCTGGGGTTCGCTGAGCTGGCGGGAGGGTGCTGGCTCAGGGAAGCGGCGAGCTGGTCGGCTGTGATCTTGCTCCAGCTTCTGCGGGCGACCTGTTGCTGGTGGTGGTGGATCGTCGTTCTTCTGAAGGTGAAGTGGACGCAGCTGTGGTCCGTCCAGTGGAGTCCGGTGGCGTG
Organism: Lissotriton vulgaris; assembly: GCF_964263255.1. Classification (NCBI taxonomy): domain Eukaryota; kingdom Metazoa; phylum Chordata; class Amphibia; order Caudata; family Salamandridae; genus Lissotriton; species Lissotriton vulgaris. The sequence goes on from NW_028244784.1 coordinate 1,037,215, forward strand.
GCTGAAGGCGATGTCTTTGCTGGATGAGAAGACGGCGTCGAGTGTGTGTCCGGCGAGGTGGGTGGGGGTGGTCACCAGCTGCTTGAGTCCGAGGTTGGCGAGGTTGTCGAGCAGGGTGGTGGTGTTGCGGTCGTTGTTGTTCTCCAGGTGGAAGTTGAGGTCCCCCAGGAGGATGTAGTCGGCGGAGGGGAGGGCATGCGGGCTGATGAAGTCGGCGATGTCCTCGCTGAATTGTGTGCGTGGTCCCGGGGGTCGGTAGATCAGGGTGCCTCTGAGGGTGGTCTTCGGGTCGGTGTGGATCTGGAAGTGTAAGTGTTCGGCGGTAGTCAGGATGTCGTCGGTGTAGGTCGTGATGCGGATGGTGTCCCTGTGGATGATGGCGATGCCTCCTCCTATCTGGTTGGCGGTGCGGTCCCTCCGGTCCCTCAACCCCCCGATGAAATAAAAAGCTAAGCTCTTATGTGAACATAGTCACTTCTGTGTGCCTGCGGGGGTTGCAGTTGTGGGTGAGTGTTCATGATGTGACACGAGTGAGATCTCTGGAGATGAGACTCTGAAGGCAGTGAGAGTTCCTCACAGTGCCTATCAGTGTGACAACATAGTCCAGACTGTTCCTACACTGGCAACAAACTAACAAGCCTAATCCTGTCCATTACCACCCCCCATTTGTGCCAGCCCACCCTATCCTTTATAGTTGGGTACACCAGTGGTGGTTGGCATGCACTGAGGGTGGGGGTAGGCAGGGGACACAACAAACAAAATAATAAAGGAACCTATCTTCTTCTCTTCTCTGCATGACGTCCTCCTCCCTCTGGCGTCTTCTGTAAGCCCTGGAAGCAGGAAACTGCACTACCCAATCCTGGTACTGCTTTCACAGCATGAAAGCAGTGCCAGGAATGCATAGATCAGCCTCTCTCAGTGTTGCTAACAGCTTTGGAGGCCTGTGCTTTCTCAAACCCAGCCATCTAAGACAGCTGGGTTCAGAGGTGCAACTAGAGCCACATTTCGGGGGGAGCTACAAAAATTTCGGGGGGGAGGCTAATTCTTCCTGCAATAGTCAAAGTGGAGAAGCAATGGCTCTAAGAAGGGGTGAAAAAACAACAAAGCCTCGTTAGCAAGTAAATGGTCTTTTAAAGATCTGTGAAGTATTCAGGTGTGTGCGCCTGGGAAGCTGTCTCAGCCCGGGCACACACACACAATGAGGGGGTTAAAGCCCTTTAAGCCCAATGGGTGTTGTGCGCCTGACTGAGTTAGAGAACTTAAAAATGTGCATGTCTGGCTGGCCGACCCAAGATGGCCGGCCAAAGAGACAAGTGCATTTTAAAGCACATAGCTCTCTGCTGCTGCTCCTCAGTAGCGCTGGCCCCGCCCCATCCTGACACTTAGCCGAGGACAGGTTGCTATAAAATAAAAACTTTATTACCATTTTATTTTTCACCTCTGGGGCTTGTGGAGCAACGCTCCTCTGCTCAAGTGGAGGAGCCGCCACTGGGGTATACCTTGTTGCTTGTTGGGAAATCTCAGCCTCACACCCGCTAACATTATTGACTAAGCTACACCTTTGTTGCCATGCTTCCCTGTTCTCAATGTGAAAAAAAGATGGATTATGTGAAGAAATATATATTTAGATATGTTATGAGGTGAGCGAGTAACTGAAAGCTCGAGCCAGGCTTGAGCTTGAAGCCAGGCTCTGGCGCAGCTCGAGGTCCTGTTGGAACTTTGAGCCCATAACAAGCCAAGCTTTCAAGCAGATTCTGCCTACCATCCTCCCTCTAGTGAGGATGTGGAATAAGGGCCAGGGCTGCAGACTTTGGAATTGGGGAACCAGGTCCGAGTCTGTGTTTCAGCTCAACATCCTTTGATTCTTGACAAACGACTTAATCTCCCCCTGCCTATAAACATGAGTGTGACCTTGTGTAATGTAACTGGTGCTCAGGTGAACCGCTAGAACCCTTCTGGGTCAAGTAGCTACAGTTGTACAAAAACCTATTGTGTTTGATTTAATAGACTATAATGTTGCCCTATAACTAACAAACTGAGTTTACATGACAATTGTCTTGCCTCTTAGTTCACTGATAGTTTATGGTTAAAACCTAACACTTTTAAAAAGTACTTCTCAGTGCAGTTCTATAATAAGGCATATTAATGTCAAAGCTTCATCATGTTAAATATTTTCTTTTTTTATTTTGAAGAGACTTTATCATATTGTATGTGATTTTCTGTATGATTTACATAAGAAACATTTTGACGGCTCGGTTCGTGCACAGGCTCTAAGTTCAGTGCCAGACTTGTGGTTCGGTTCCACTCTCCCTGTCAATGTGTTGGTAGGCCCACCTCTACTTATTTTGCCTACAATATATCTTGTCTGTTTGTGTGATGTTAGGTTGGTCTGCAGCAGCGGCTGCTACCTGTTAAAAGCAGTGAGGCGGGGTGGGAGGAATAGGTTAAAAAACAATTCAAAATTTGCGAACATTCTTGACAAGAATTTTCAATTCTATTAAGGACAGGGAGGCGGGGGTTATGCTTTTCTCATTTCTTTATTAGAAATGCTCAGCAGCCAATAAACAGTAAAAAACTACAGTACCCATGAAAACCAGGGTAACAACCATAGAGACTACAGAATAAAAGATCCCATAGATAGTCTCTCTTCCTCTTTCTTTGGTGAGGAAAAACAGTTCAAATCAAAACAGGAAATCCAAATGAAGAACAACAGGAAGGAAGTCCATGAACGCTGGAAAATCCAAGCTGAACGAGGATGCAGGTCCTTGAAGAATTCTGGAACCAGAAGTCCCCTGAAAGTAAAGCGAAGCCAGTTGAAACAGAAAACCTCTACTTCGGGTCAGAACCTGAAAAGAGACACAAAGCCGTAATACACATCCAGTGCATAAGTCCTAAGCAGAAATCGGGGAGGGGGGGGGGGGGGGGGGGGGTTGGGGGTGGTTGAAAAAACAAGGAAGTCCAAGAAATCCATATACACTTATCAAATATGTTCAGAATAGCAATATATGCAGAACAACAACAATGGGTGGGATAATCCTCGCCTCCTTGTCCTTAATAGAATTGAAAATTCTTGTCAATAATGTTCGCAAATTTTGAATTCTATGTCAGGACAGGAGGCTCCGATTATGCTTGTTTAAAGCTGATCCACCACCACAGAAGCAATATGATCAATCGGTTTGTAATAAAAAGTTTTGAACACAGAGTCAGAAGACCAATCAGCGGCCTTCATAATGTCAAAAAGAGAGACACCCATGGAGAATGCTTTAGAAGCCATCGCCCCACGTGCCGAATGGGCACCAAAAATGGAAACATCAATGCCAGCCTCTGACATGAGCCATCGAACCCAGCTACCTAAAGTAGCTGGGGTAACAGGACGAAAAGGTTTCTGCAAAGCAATCAACAGTTGACCATGCATATCTGAACATAAAGGAGCAGTACTTACTTCATAATCTTTGACATATTGAACAACACAAAGGTTGGGATGAGCGGCAAAAGAAGGATAGGTAATCGAAGTAGTATTAGATTTGGTACGTTCGGAAAGGAGAAACGTAACACCCTTAGGTGTAAAGCTGCGACCTGCCAAATCCAAAGCGCGAAAATCAGACACCCGTTTGTAGGAAACAAGACATAACAACATAGTCAGTTTGGCTGACAGCTGTTTACGGGACAATTGAGAATTGGAAGGCCAGGCCTCAAGAAAACGCAGAACAATGGAAACATCCCATAAAGAGACGTACTTAGGACAAGGGGGTTTTGCCAGGCGGATACCCTTAAGCAATTTGGCAACTAGAGGATGTTCACCCGCAGGCTTACCATCATTATGTATAAAAAGAGGGAGGCCCCTTACTCATCCAATACGGGACAAGGGGAATTTACTATCAAGAAGTAGAGAAGTCCCAATTGGTCACAGACCATAGACTATCAGAAACCTATAGATATAGTTACAAGTACACACTATCATCTTCAGGGAACTCAATTTAATCTACTCATTATATGCATACATTTAAACAATTAGTGTGTTGACATGAAGACATTTTTATAAGGCACCATCAACAAGACTGTCACAAGTTATTGCAAGAGAATGTCATACATGTTTATTTAATACAATGTATTTAAATAGACATTTTATGTGTACATAATATAAAATCACAAAAAAATGTTTTATAACCAGTATCACAGTACTGTAGAATAGGCTAAAACAAAAGCAGTTTGTCAACACAGCGTTTCGTTTTTTTCGAAGTTAAAAACACCTTCTTCAGGACAGTTTCTAAATTAATAAAAAACACATAATTATTCTCCATTCTGCTACAGTGACAGTCATTGTTTATACAGCTGTTATCATGGTGCATTAGGATACTATCTACAACATTTCACACATATCCCAAATGTCTGCATGGCATTTTTATGTTTTAAACAGACAGTTATCATAAGTTGACAGTTGATAGACAAAAGTTGTTACAATATCATTTCTTGTTTTTTTTATATACATACAGACCTATCATTAGTCTTATTTCATACAAGAATAAACTAATCGGGTTCAGTGTTGTCAACTGCAACTGCAACTAACCATTCAACATACCTACACTAGATAGAGGGAGACATTATAGTTGTTCCATACCTTTAGTTTAGCAAAAGAGTGGAAACATGTTGATTCTCCCATGTACATGTGTTCCACCACCATTAGTGCCAAGTTGTCAATATTGGTCCTATTCGGCACTCTGTACTTTTAAGTTACCTAGATGGAAGATGTATTTATATAATACTGATCTTAATATTTACTCTGCAGTCTTTTTTTATCACTGTTACTTTGTTGCGAAATAACCTATTTACCTTTATTTTCAGTAAAAACCGCACAAAGCATACAGCGGAGCCACCGTTATTAAATTCAGATTTTCGGCCTCGAAGCTACAAAAACAATAAATATAGCTCTTAGCTAATCCACCTTTATCGTGTTATCTGGGCTTTTAGTTAGAACATCTTAAATTTCACTCACCTAAGTTGTACATGAGGGCAATTTATATGTAGATAGTCCTCTGTCGCAGTCACAGTCCTGCTTTTACAGATGGCAACCCTTGAGGGAGTAACCTCCTAGATTTGTCTCTTTTCAATTAGAACCAATCTAAAAAATGGATACAGAACCCTTTAATACATTTTTATTTATCAAAGGGGATACTTCTTCATAATGTGTCTGAAAACGAATTTCTCATATTAACTTGCCGACTTTCTCTAATCATCTTATAGTCTAGCAATAAGTATCATATAACCCTACACCTCATGGTCATAGGCTCCTCCATAGCTCTTGTTATATAAACGACATAATTGCTGGTGGCTTTTATATTTAAGTCGTTTCTGGTCTTTTTTAATTTAGCGAGAAAAATTATTTTATAAACTGCCTCGAGAATAATGACAGCTTTGGGGTAATATGCAATATCGCAATGTGCTCTTACCTGGGTATGTTAATTCGGCCTCCCTGCTCCGTCTGGCTTTGTGATGGCGTCTGACGTCACACCTTAGCGGTTTGAAACGCGAAATGTGATTGGTTGTCTCGCTGGTGTTTAAATAAGGGGCCGTAGCCTATTGGAAATAGCGACTCCTATCTCGTGGTTCCATTTAGTTGCGGTGGTGATTACATAATAAAGGTTGCCTCATGATATTACACATTTTTTGGGTAAAGAAAACTTTATTGTCCTCTTCTCGTTTTACACCACGTTATTCTATTTATCAATATTATAGACAGAGGACTGCATGTTTTAATCGGGAGATATCCCGCTTTCTAACTTAACCAGAGTCGGGTGGCATTATAGAAGAGCGGGTGTGTATCCGAGGCTCATATCTTCTAAAATAAATATTCAATATTAAAATTCCGCTGTTTGATTTGTAGTAAAAAAAACGCAATGAATCATTGGAACGTTACAGGCAAAAACCGGACAACAACCTCCGCTGTTTTCAAGAGTTTATAACCAGCGTTAGTCAATAGCACAAACCTAGAGCATTACCTACTTCATTCGACCTAATTCCCACGAGTCTTAAAGTTGCATACTCTTACACATCCAACGTGACATCATTTTCACTGTCTAGCGTTGATGCGTTGGTACATCATGTCAGAGACAAGTCATCCACTGCTCATTTGGGGATACTCTCCTAATATCAGTGTCTGACACTATCCTCAGAGATATGCAACATTAAGTGAAGAAAAAGGGGAAGGTGAATGAAATTACAGAGATCCACTGTGGTATTTGTGTCACACAATAATGACTACACCAGATTGAACACAAGTGATTGTTGGTTAGATTATACGTTCCCAATCCTCCCTGCTGTTCATCCCTGCTCTCACACTATTCAATCATGACATGTAATATTGCTCACGTTTCTTTCTTTTTGTATTGATGTCACCACCTCTCATGTTCATTTCTACTGCCTCCAGTCCACACCATTTCAGATCGTTAACGGTGTGGCCGGCTTCTTTCCAGTGTTCCGTCAGGGGAGCACCCTGTTTACACATCCTAATAGCAAATCTGTGTTTATTCATTCTAAGGCATATCTCCCTACATGTTTCCCTGACATAAGCATAGTTACAGGGGAATTGAATCAAATAGATGGGATTCCTAGTCCTACAGTTAATGAAGCTTTTAATTTTTATAGTTGTATTGTCATAGCAATACAACTATAAAACGATAAAAATTATTAGCACCATGTGGCCAGCGTGGGGAGGTGTAGTAGGAGTAGGGCAGGGCCACGGGGTTGGGGTTAGGAGGTCGGGGGGGCACGGGTGTGGGGGGGGGGGTGAAAAAAGGAAAAGATATTGAAGTTTGTTATGCTTTTTCTTTTCTAGGGTCTCTTGATCATATTTCAGTACGCAGAGGAATGCTACTTGGGCAGAATTTTTTTTTGTTTGTTGGAAGTACCCATCATAAATCTCTTACAACTTTAAATGTCTAGTCAGGGCTTAAAATAATTTCATTCAATGTCAATGGCTTAAACAATAAAAAAAAATACGAGCTATTGAGGCATGGATCAAAACGGAGAATCCCGCAGTTATAATGCTGCAAGAGACCCATATTCCTGCGGCAAGAATTAACGACTTTTCTATGTTTAAGATGTGGGCCTCATTCCGGGGGTTCTCATCCTCTACAGTATCACAGAAGGGAGTCACCATCTTTTTAAATCGGAATCTGGGTGCAGAAATTATTCAGGCAGAAGAGGGCGGTGCAGGTTGTTGGTGCTGGGTCACATGTTTAGTCAAGAATAGACAGAGACCGATCACGTTTGTTTGTTTCTATGCCCCAGTGGATGATAATCCGCAGATGAGGATTTGTTTCAGTCATTATTTATGATGGGAGGGGATATCATCATTGGGGGGGATTTTAATATTCTTATGGATACAAAGCTAGACTCTTCTACCTCCTCAAAAAAAACAGCTTAAACCCAAATCACGTAGGTCCATCACTAACAATATGACTATACTGAATCTATGTGACCCATGGCGATTACAAAACCCACAAAAAAAAGACTTTACTTGTTGGTCGGGTAGGTTTAAGTCGTCCTCTCGAATTGATTTTTTTCTGGCCTCCAGGCAATTGATGTTCTCCTATCAGAACATTTTTGATAATGGTTTTTCGGACCACGCGATGCTAGCTAGTGTGTTTGCCTTGGCAGAAGAAACTAGAGCCCCTAAAAGATGGGTATTCAATAAGGCTCATTTACAAGACGGTAATTGGGTCACTTCACTTAAATCGGCGATATCGGACTTTATAGCTTGTACTTCCGGTACGTCTCCTTTACATATTATTTGGGATTCATTGAAAGCATTCATTCGCGGGATTGTGATTAGTAAGGATGCAGCTGATTGGTCCGTTTCTAAGAAATCTAGAAACTCACTTCAACAAAAAATTCAGACCCTAACTTTGCAACGTCTATCTAATCCATCTAGTCATGTCCAAATCAATTAAATGAAGCTAAACGTGAACTTAGTGCATATTATTCTACACAAAGCGAAGAAATCTTTCGTAGACAATCACAAAAAATCTACGAGGAAAGTAACTTTACAGGCAAACTTCTAGCCTGGCAGATTAAAGAGCAAGCAGCTGCAAATCAGATCCGGTCTTTAAAATGTCCCGTTACACATAGGGAGATATCACAGTCTGCGGTAATAGGTGCTACAATGATTTCTCACTATCATCAGATCTACAGCAAACATCAAGATATAGATTATCAAAAACTCGCGAACTTCTTGGAAAGGTAAGCGATGCCTACTCTTTCACCGGCAGATCAGGATACAATGACGAGCTCATTCTCCAAGGTAGTTTTGGAATTGGTGGTTAAGGATTTACCGATAGGTAAAGCATGTGGCCCGGACAGGCTCCCTGCTGAATCTTTCAAGGTTTTCTTTAATTCTTTTTCTGATTTGTTACTGCAATTGTTAAATTCTATGATGGTGGGGGGGCAAGCTCCAGACTCTTTTCATGAAGGTACTGTTGTGAGCTTCCTGAAGAAGGGGAAAGACTCGAAAGACCCTAATTCATATAGACCCATTACATTATTGAATACGGATTATAAAATTACGACTAAACTATTATCAAATCATTTTAATACCATTGCGGCTGGTCTTATACATCCCGATCAAAATGGCTTTATCGCCGGTCGTCAATTAATTACCAACACACACTTCTTGGTGGAGGCTTTAGACTATTTTCAGACAAGGAGTATCCCTGCTTTAGTTTTATTGCTAGATGCAGAAAAAGCTTTTGATTTGGTGGTTTGGACAACACTTTTCACTATTTTGGCGCTCTTTGGAATTCCCCCACAAATTATTAGTTTAATCCAAAATGTATATACTGGCGCTAAAGCCAATATAATTATTAATTCTGTTTTGGTGGGTTCAGTTTTAGTTGAACGAGGTACCAGGCAAGGTTGTCCTCTGTCACCTATTCTTTTTGCTTTCTTTATTGAGCCACTTGCTGTGGCAATTCGCAACGCGGTGAATGTTGTGTCCCCGTTTATCTCTATGGCTAAAATCAAACTTTATGCTGACAACATTATGTTATTAATTAAGCCAGATATCCAATCCCAGACCCATGCTTTACAGATTTTTGAAGAATTCAAAGCCTTAGGTGGTTATAGGATTAACAAATAAAAGACTTTAATTCTGGTCTGTGGAGGTTCAGATCCAGAATTACATCCAGATTTAGTTGGTTGTATCAATTCAAGACCTAAAAGGTATTTAGGGGTGCTGTTTTCCCCCTCAGTTCTAGATTTATACTCACTTAACTTTGATCCTCTTCTTCAAAGGGTTTGTTCTATGTTTGCTAAATGGAATCCACTGCCATTATCCATTCTGGGCTGTGTCGCACTGATCAAAATGTCGATTCTCCCGCTTTTTAATTTCCTATTTTCAACTATTCCTTGTTTTTTGCTGGGCACTTTTTTCTCAAAAGTAGAATCTCTGTTTTCAGGTTTCAAATGGAGGAAAAAGACTCCTCGTATAGCAATAGGGACACTCTATGTAGATACAGAGCACCTCCCCTCAGTTATGGAATGATCTTTTTTTGATTTCACAGGCTAGGAAACCAGGGGAATGGAAACGTTGTTTAGCACCAAGTACCGAGGAGGATCTGAGTTTAAAAGCATCTAAAAAATGGCAGGAACAAGAGAATCACGGTCTATCCCTTAACACCTGGAAGACAATAAATAAACTTAACTTTAGTGCATTGAGAGGCTCTAATTGGCGTAAAATGCTATTTTTTGGTAAATGGCTGCTATATCGCACACCGGCTGCTATCGCCAAAATGTATGTTAATATTTCAGCCAATTGTTTTAGATGTCAGCAATTTGTACCAGCCAATTGGTCTCACATAATTGTGTGCTGTCCTAAAATTGTGTCATTTTGGAATGAGATTTTCATGTTTCTCCAAACTTTTTATCAAATTAGGATTACTTATAATGTCAAATTAATGTTGTATGGCTTTGATGCCGATCTCGATCTAGTAGACCACTTGGTTAAACTGGTGTATATAGCAATGGCTGTGGCAAGATCTTTGATATTACAGAATTGGCAGTCAACTCAGGTCCCTGTGTTTATCGCATGGCTTCAAAAAATAAAGAAAGTTAGAGAGAACCAACTTTTGTATGCACAACGAGAAGGGGTGACAAGAAAGTTTGAAAGAATTTGGGGATCTTTCTTTGATTAATTCTGGACTAATGTATTAAGCTTTTTAAGTATGTTTGTGTGGTTTTTTTTTTTTGCATATAACAATATCTTGCTCTTTAAAAAAAAAAAGTGTGGAGGGAGGGCTTGCTGCCAAGAAAAAAATCGCACTCTAGGCAAAGCCTATGCAAATTATCCAGCCCAATGCCAATTAGAGAGCAAGAGGCATCAAAGGGGTTAAATATCGAGGCTGTGGGCTCCGTCGTAACAAAGACGACCTGCTATGGCTCCCGGCGCTGTGGAAACACTGTAGAAAACCGGGAAATGGCCGCCGTGCATGCGCGGTAACGGCCGCCTCGAGACACTCAGAGAAGAGCTCGCGCACAGCGCGCGAGCCTCCTAACCCCGGTCTCCCGCTCCACAAGCAAATGTTAAACGCGGGCGACAAGCGCCCGGTTTAAAGGGGGGAGGTGAGCCCACGCTCCCCACTGCAGCGCACACAAAAACGGCGCAACAACCAACACAGCAACTAGGAGCCGACAGAAACAAAGCGCGGACGACGCGAAACACAGAGCGAGTGGAAGCTCTAAGCCAAACAAAGCAAGTAAGCAATAATGAAGCATGTAAAAGTACAGTAACAGTAGATAACAAGTCAAAGGCACTTAACTGGCTGCGGAGCAGCAAAGAAAGAGGAAGAGAGACTATCTATGGGACCTTTTATACTGTAATCTCTATGGTTGTTACCCTGGTGTTCATGGGAACTGTAGTTTTTTACTGTTTATTGGCTGCTGAGCATTTCTAATAAAGAAATGAGAAAAGCATAATCGGAGCCTCCTGTCCTGAATAGAATCCCTTACCTCCCGGCTGGCCAGCCGCCTCCTCGCCTACTTCCTGGCTTCTTGGGTAGGGAGACAGGAGCTCCAGGGCTCCCATGCTCCCTGCAGCCAATCACAACTCTGTTGTGTTGTGATTGGTCTGAGCGCCGTTGCAGGATGTGCTGCATGTGCAGTGTGTATCACAAGGAAGCTTGCAGTGCTGCTGCAAGTGTTTTGCATGTGAGGATACATTGAATTACGTGGCTCAGACTGTGCTTGCTCTCTGTGTGTGAGTGACGGTTGCGCGTCGCCTGACCCTGCTGTTCCTTACTTGTGTGAAGGAAGTGCATACCTAGGGTGACCAGACGTCCTAGATTACCCCGGACAATCACGGTTTTCAGAGGACTGTCCCGGTGTCCCAATGCTTTCCTCAAATTTAAATGCATGTCCCGGTTTTTGAGATAAATGCCAAGTTATCCTGCAAACGAGAATTAAAAGGTATGCTTTCGTTAAAAAAGGTATCTGTTTTAGGAAGCGCAGGTTAACGGCTGCTGCAACAGAGGGGAGTCAGAGAGGTGAGGAGCGCAGGGGTACGCAGGGTAGAGGCTAGAAGTCTTTCCATAGCTAAGGGAGAGGGTTTTTTTTTTCATTTAAAAAATCGGATCAGGCCAGACACAGAAGTAAGGTTGAAGGCTTTAGTCCTACTTTTATGTCTAGCCTGTTTCGGTTTTTGCATCTCAAAAATCTGGTCACCCTATGCATAGCTCTGTTCTTGCTGCCCCCTTCCATTGTCCGTGAGTGGTGCTTGCACGGCTGTCGTGTTATGAATAGGCGTGTGTGTGAGGCAGGTTTGCACTGCTGCAGCATGTGTTGCACCTGTGTAGGCTGTTGGAGGGAGGCTAGAATCTTCCGACTTCGTTCATGGGACCTAAATAAAGAGGAATCTCGTCCTACAACGCTCTCCATTCAGCACCCCTCACCAACACTAAAACAAACAACCAAAACACGTTCTGAACATGAAAAAGAATTACAAGGGCTAACTACCTCCATCTGTAATTACCATATTTAATCATTTCAAAGGGGACGGCGCGGGCGCAGGCCGCCTCTGCCTTTGTTCTGATGGTTCTGTAGCTCGCAGGCTCGCTCCTGATTTGTTAGTCTGATGTTTGAATTTTCCAGACATAAAACAATAAATACCGAACGAGGCCCTTTAAAGATGCCTATTTCTCCCCCATCCTAATTTATTACACTTGATTACGCAGCTGGTATGGGAAGGCAGGTAGCTGCTGTTTGTAGTTAAGGCGCTCCCTCCCCAGCGCCTCGCCGAAAATGCTCTTCAAAGCGGCCCTGGGTCAGTGGCTCGAGCACAAAGGCAAGATTGATCTTCCCTCTCCCACTCTCTGTTCCCAAACTCTCAAACAGACACGTTCTGCTAAATTAGTTTGTCTCTGTTATTAATGGAGGAACTTATTAAACTCCCATAAATACAAGGAGGTATCTCAGCAGAAACACACCCCGAACTGCTTTGAAAAAAACATATTTGAAGGTAAAGGCTTCAAAACACCTATTTATGAATTGCACAGATATCTTTGAATATCTACTGAAAGCACAGCTTTAAGCAAAATTAAAGTTAGGACTATCATTAAATAAAAAACAAAAAAATAAAAAGTAAGAACATCCAAAAGTTTTAGCATGATTGAAACTTCTATAATCTTCTTTAATTGGTGATGTTTTGTTCTTTATTTTTCATTTTAAGGCATTATGATTGTTAATGGATGCTTTATGGCGTTAGAAATGTAGTATGCAATGTTTTGCGTTTAATGTGTTATGCCATGCTAGAATATTGTGTAACATTTTGGATGTATGAAAAGGGCTTGTTGCAATGAGTTCATTAATTGTGCATTTTGTGGCACTACGTGTTACCTTTTGGTTGCTTCAAAACGCGGAAAGATTTGACAATGGACAGTTAAGTGAAAAGCCAAGAAACGAGGGAGGCTGGAGTGCACAAGGAAGGAGGGATCACCCTGCATTTGTTCCCAGCACAGTTCACCCCATTGTATTCAGGTAAATGCAGTACGCTTACTTCGAGGTTGCTGTAGTTCTTCACCAAGATTGGGGTGCAGTCTGACTTCAGCTTTGACACATTTTAGTAAAAAAACAGTCTGATGAGTTCTGTCTTTAGGTCTTAAGTGATTGGGTTCTCTAAGGATCAAAGCTTATCGACTGATTTGAAGGCTATATTCCTGCAGAATGTAGATATTCTGGGTCTTTGCCCCAGGTAGTCTCGTGCAGGGTCCAGAGTATCTTGAAGTTGACCTTTCATTTACTTGGATCAAGTGATAAGCACTGAGGTCAGGCCTAATGTGGTTGTGTTCCAGATATGTTGGCACAGTCTGGCTGCTGGCTCAGTACCCTTGGTGACTTTGAGTGAGTTCCTTATGAAAACCATGGTAGATGATGCTGATCACTGAGGATGAATTAAGGAAGCACTGGCATCTCAATTTTGAATATGTGTACATTTTGGACTTTATTTCTTTAAAATAATTTACATAATGTTAAGTTTGATCGTTTAACTTATTTTTGTGTGAACAGGTAGACGGGATTGTATACAGTATAAGACTTGTGGTATTTAGAAATCTATGTTTGGATCGATTTGATTACTGCTAGTAAAATGGGTTTGAAAAATTAGTGCAAAGTCACCTCTATGCATGCCCTTTTCTGTAAATTGGGAACTAATATGTATTTGGCACGGGTCGGGCACACCAGTAAATACCATGTGTAAATGGTCTGTGCGGAGCAGTCAAGAATACATTGGGTTATGCAGTGTGCCTGCTCTAGTGTTCAAATGCTGTACATGTGTGCATTTACTCAATGTGGAAGACTAGAGGATATGTGTGTATATTTAGTAAATGTGAGTCTGACTGTCAAACAGGTGTTGTTCAGACTTATATGGAACAGTAGATCATTTGTGGGGTTTTCGTGTGTGTCACAGTGTGTGTATGTGTGTTTTGTGTATGCTAGAGCATTCAACTGCCATATGGATTCTCATTCTTTCATCATTTGTTAGATTCAATAAGAACCGGGAATGCATTCGTTAGAATTCTCAATCAATCAGCCATTGTAGAGAGCAACACTGTCACCCCTAGGGATATCTGGGAGCTGTGTTTCTGTTGAAGAGCCAAGTCTTGAATCTCTTTCTGAACTCTGCCAGTGAGGGGGCTGTATGAATCTTGAGGGGCAAGGTCATTCCAGGTCTTGGCAGCGATGTAGGAGAAGAAGCGGCCACCCAGGCGGCTGTGACGGATGCTTGGGGTGTGTTTGAGGTAAGAGGATTGGTGGAAGTTCAGTCAATGATTGGTGTAGGCAGGTCGTAGGTCTTGGAGGGCTTTGTAGGCAGGTGTGAGGATCTTGAACTGGCACCTTCTCTGGATGGGGAACCAGTAGAGGTCCCTCAGGTGGGAGGGCGATGTGGGTTCATTTGGGAAGGTCCCGGATGAGTCTGGCTGAGGCATTCTTTATGGTCTGGAGTCTTCTGATGAGCTGGGTGGAGATGCCGGCGTTGCCATAGTCGATGTGACTTGTGATGAGGTTCTGAGTGATGGGCTTTCTGGTGTTGGTTAGGATTTATCTGAAGATTCTGCGGCGCATGCGAAGTGTGTGGAAGCAGGAGGCAGCGACTCCCTTAACCTGTCATTTCATGGTCAGTTGGCTGTTGAGGATGATGGTGAGGTTGCTTGCATGGTCGGTCAGTGTGGGTGTAGGTCAGAGTTCTGCAGGCAACCAGCTGTGGTCCCATGCGGAGCTGTTCTTTCCAAAGATCAGTACTTCAGTTTTGTCAGAGTTGAGTTGGAGGAAGTTGTCTCTCATCCATTTGGCTACGTTGGTCATGGCCATTGCAGAAGTTGGTTTTAGTGCTGGAGGGGTCCTCAGTGAGCGGGAGAATCAGTGGAGTGTCATCTGCATAGGAGATTATGTCAGTCCGTGGGATCTGATGACGTCTGTGAGGGGGGTCATGAAGATTTTGGAGAGGGTGGGACGAGGGATGACCCTTGTGGTACACTGCATATGATGTCCTTGGAGGGGGAAGTGAAGAGAGGAAGTTGGATGCTCTGTATGCAGTCTGTAAGGAAGGAGGCGATCCACTTGAGGGTGTTTTGCTGGATGCCTTTGTTGTAGAGTCTATTGATGAGGGTGTTGTGGAAGACAGTTTTGAATGCCACAGAGAGGGAAGGATCTGGAACACAGTTTCTCCATGATTGAGGTGTGTTCTGATGTCGTTTGTAGCTGCAATCAGTGTGGTCTTAGTGCTGTGGTTGGCATAGAATCCTGATTGTGAGGGGTTCAGTAGGTGGTTGTGCCAGCAATTCGGTGAGTTCCCGGTTGATGGCTATCTCGAGTATTTTGGCTGGGTTGGGGAACAGGGAGATATGACGATAATTTTTTAGATCACTGGGGTCGGTGGAGGCTTTCTTTAGGAGGGGTCTGACATCTACATGTTTGTATCTGTCCTGGAAGGTTGCTGTGGAGATGGGGGTTTTGAGGATGCTGGTGAGTTCCGTGCTAATTGGGTTAATTATGAGGTTGTAGAGGTGGTGGCAGCAAGGGTCAGCGGGCATCCTGGAGTGGATGGACGACATGATGGCTGAGGTGGTCATAGTGGCGAACGGAGACTAGGTGGTATTGGTTAGCCTGATATTCACTGGTTGGTAGAAGTCATTGGGGTTGACGGTGGCAGGTTGAAATTGTTGTAGATGTTGGTGATCTTGCTCTTGAAGTAGTCTGAGAGGGTGTCGCAGAGTTCATTGGAGGGGTGGATTGTGTTCTCTATGTCTGTTAGGTTGGAAAATTATTTGATTATTTTGAAGAGTTCCTTTGTGTAGTTGGCCGTGGGGTTAATGCGGGTGTTGATGGTAGCCTTCTTGGCGTACTTGATGTGCCAGTGATATTTGCTGAAGGCTGTTTTGTGAGGTGATCTGTGGACGGGGTCCTAGGTGGCATGCCATAGTTTCCCCAGTTGGTGGCAGTTGCGCCTGGTGGTCCTGAGTCCTGGGGTATAGTAGCTGGCCAGTCAGTCAACCAGTCTTAATAACTTTATTTTGCCACTATATATGGCATGAAAAGTTTTCTATGAACAATCAATCAATTACAATTTAAATATTAAAAATACCAGTAGCAGCTGGCATGTTCAGAGGTTTTGTTGGATTTTGTAGGTTTCAGTGGGGCGACTCTGTCTGCAATGTTGGTGATCCAGGCAGCAAAGTTCTGGACGGCATGGTTGAGGTCTCGGGTTGGGAGGTAGTGATGTAAATGTAGTGTATTTTGTAAAGCGCACAGCTGCTCCAACGGGGCGTCCCGGCGCTGTATAATGCTGTGGAACCCTTCCTGGCTCTCCCTGTGAGAAACCCCTCCTGGGCAACCCCAAGGGGAAGCCAGGCATTCCAGTGTTGTAGGGGCCATTGTGGAGATTAAGCAAGCTATTGCCCAGAGTTGCAGTGTGGGACCCATGATTAGAGTAGGCGCCGAGGCGAGAATTATCGAGTCCGCGGACATTTGAGCTCAAGACCCTGCCGCGTCGGGACTTGAACCCTGGTCCCAGGCCTGATCTCTGCTTCAGAGACTGCTGCTCTAACCAGTGAGCCACACTTCTCCACATTCTGACCACTGAGTTTCGGTGACTTTGCTCCAGCTGCAGTGGGGGGTGGGGGGATCTGACACCTGGTGATGGTGTGCTGAGCGTCAGGGATGGTGAAGTGTATGATGGTGTGGTCAGACCAAGTGAGTTCTGTGGCGTGGCTAAATTTGATTCTGTCGCTGGAAATGAAAATGGGGTCAAGTGTGTATCCAGCTTTGTGAATGAGTTCAGTGACCAGTAGGGGGAGTCCAATGCTGTTCAAGTCCTCCAGGAGGTGGAAGGAGTTGGTGTCAATGATGTGGAGGTTGACATCATGAGTAGGACGTAGTCGTGAGTCGATTACTAGGGGGGCTATGATGTTGGGGATGGCATCGCAGAATGTTGCTTGGGGTCCCTAGAGTCTGTAGGCAAGGATGCCTCTTATCGTGGTCTTCAGGATCGTTTGTAGTATGAGGTTGAGGTGTTCCATGAAAGGCGTGGGATCATCGTTGGTGATGGTGCATCTGATGGATTCCTTGAAGATGATGGCCCTGCCTCCACCTTCTTTGTTGGCGTGGTTTTGGTGTATCATCGTGTAGCCTTTAGGAGAGACAGTGGCGATGTCAGGATTCGAGGAGGGTTTGAGCCACGTTTCGGTGATGAAGGCAACCTTCATGGCGAGGGTAGTGATGGTGTCCCATATTTCTGTGACATGTTTGCAGAGGGAGTGGGCATTGAGCAGAATACAATGGTGCAGTTGCAGGGTGTTTTTGGTTTTGTGGGCAGGAGTGGTGCGGGATCTTTTGTAGATTGTGTCGCAGGAGAAGTGGCACTGTCAGCAGGTTAAGGGTCCTTTGGTGGATAATGGGGCAGAGGAGACGTAGCTGTTGTTTTGGCATCCGGGGTCCAGGTCCAGAAGTTCCTTGGTGGTGTTAGGTGGAGGGAGAGCCATGGGTCTTGGCAATGGGCGTTGACCAACCGGTAGTGATTTGGCACTGCACCCACTGCTTGGCCGTATGATGGCCTTCATTAGTGGTCCTGGTGGGTGATCCTAGTGGTGCTGGGTGCTGGATACTAGGCAAGGACCTGGAACAGGTAGCATGGGGTAAGGGACAGCAGGCAGTGGAGGGAGAGGGAGAGGGGCAGCAGACAGCGCAGGGGGAGCAACAGCACAGGGACAACACAGGGGGGGCCGCAGTGCAAGGACAGCAGGCAGTGCAGGTACAGTACAGGGGGAGTGGCAGTGCACGGACAGCAGGTACAGTTTTGAACTATTTACCCCATTTGATTTGTTTGAACAAAACAGGTTACATATGTTTCTTTTTTAAATAGGTCTGACGAATGAGTATAAGAGAGGAGAGAAAAAATAGTTCTTGTCCTGAGGGAGGTGGTTCCATTGTTTTAACCCACCGAAACGCGTTGACGCCTTGTGTTGTCATTACATTTGTTTTGTACTTAACTATATTCTGACAAAGAACTGATGATTTGCATAATTTTCAATCTATATGCTTTTACAAATTAACCTCTTCGCCGCGGGGGTAATTGCCCCGCGACGCGGAGAGCAGGGTGGCCGCGCACGGCGCCGCGGTGCTTGTGGCGAGCTTGGCTCATCATGCAGCACTTTGGCGCTGTGCTCATGATGAGATGAGCTCGTCATGACTCCGCCTACTCAATGGAACGCCCCGCACAGGAGGGGAATTATCTCCGCGTGGGCGTTTCGCGGCAGTCATGACGAGCTCAGCTCGTCATGAGCACAGCGCCACTGTGCCTCATGACGAGCTAAGCTCGTCATGAGCACCCAAAGTGTTAATGCATTTAATGACAAATGTGAATGTCTGATTTAAAGTCCTTTCTGATTTTTAGGTCTCACCTGAGCCAGCGCATGCGCTGCTCTGGCGAGATTTTTTTGTGAGTGGGCATTCAAAAATCCAACCACACGCTTTCTGCATGGCCTCGAGCGTGTGCGGTTACGCGCACAGGCATGAGCAGTAGCACCATGTGGCTTACCTTTCTCGTCATGCGCTCAGCCACCACGCGCCCACTCACTCCGCCCTCTCTGTCTCCTTTTTGAAGACCGCTTGTTCTATATTCTCTCTGGTTTGAAGGGATTCCAGCTATGCTTCTACATTTCTCTTGCCAACTGCGTTTTGCGTTGCTGGCAGTACGTGGTCTTATGTTTATTCAATGACAGTGTGTAGCCTCTTGGCTTACAATGTGGTTATCGAGTAGATTCAGTCGAGGGAAGTTTGGATGTAGTTAAATTCAACAAATTCCTTTTTTATCAGTAACACAACACTGACTTTGTCTAATAGAGCTTTGCGCAAGATTTCAATGTCGTATACATTTTTTAAACACTTCATTAATCTATCTTTGGGCTGATCTGCTTATCCAATATCAATTAAATTAAGTTTTAGAAAGTGCCGGTCCATTCTTACTTCTAAATACTCGTACATTCATCCACTCAACCACATATTTCCATCAACCCACGCAAGGATATATCCATCCACTAACAAGCAAACACTAATTTATCCACAGAGACCCAAGCATTCATCTATTCACTCACTCTTTTATCCACCCAGCAATGCATCAACGCCCTTCTGTCTACACATCCTTCCACCCACCATCGCATACACCCCCAGCCAGCCGTCCATCTCTCAATAGCACTTCACAGCCATGATTTTAAGCATTTTTCCAACCAACATTCACCTGCATCTGCATGTGCTGCTACGCGTGTGGTCCGATTGTGTGTACATGTGCGTTCAAGTGCACATCTGGGCCGTGTCTGTAGGCAAATGAGCACCTGCACATGCGGTGTTTGTCAATACATTCAACATGGAACCTGTACAAATGTATCAAGACCAGACCTATTGGCAAGGTTGGTTACTTTTTTACTTTCATTCTTACTTTGCATATATTTATATATTCTGAGACAAATCTAAAGTGATGTATTTTTATATAAAATAAAACCCTTGCAGGACATTCCGAGTGTATTGCCGCTGTGATAAATATATAGCACCACTGCACTACCCCTCTACCCCCTCTCCTCTTCTACCCCTCTACCCCTCTATTACCCCTCTTATACCCTTCTTCTACCCTTCTACTCCTCTACCCCTCTAGCCCTTTTCTACCCCTCTACCCCTCTTCTACCCCTCTTCTACATTTCTACCCCTCTACCAACCCTCTCACCACCGTACACAACTCTACTGCTCTACCCTTCTACCCCTCTACCACCCCTCTACTACCCCTCTGGCCCTCTTCTACCCCCTACCCATCTTCTAACCCTCTACCCCTCTAGTACCCCTCTGCCCTCTCTTCTACCACTCTACCCCTCTTCTACCCCTCTACCTCTCTTCTACTCCTCTACCCCTCTACCTCTCTTCTACCCCTCTACCCCTCTTCTACCCCTCTACCACTCCACGTCTCCTATACCCCTCTACTACCCCCCTACTACCCCTCTACCCCTCTACTACCCCTCTTCTATCCCTCTACCCCTCTTCTACCCCTCTACCCCTCTTTTACCCCTCTACCCTTCTACCTCTCTTCTACCCTTCTACCCCTCTATCCCTCTTCTATCCGTCTACCCCTCCTCTACCCTTCTACCCCTCTACCCCTCTTCTACCCTTCTACCCCTCTTCTACCCCTCTTCTACACCTGTACCCCTCTTCTACCCCTATACCCCTCTTCTACCCCTCTACTACCCCTCTTCTACCACTCTATCCCTCTTCTACCCCTCTACCCCTCTACTACCCCTCTTCTACCTCTCTACCCCTCTACTACCCCTCTACTACCCCTCTACTAACCATGTACCCCTCTAGTACAACTCTTCTACCCATATGCCCCTCTTCTACTCCCTACCCCTCTTCTACCACCCTATCCCTCTACTACCCCTCTACTACCCCTCTTCTACCCCTCAATCCCTCTACCCCTCTTATACATCTCTACCCCCCTACCCATCTTCTACCCCTCTTCTACCCACCTACCACCCCTCTACCCCTCTACTACCCCTCTACTAACCCTCGTCTACCCCTCTCCTACCCCTTTACTCCTCTCCTACCCCTCTTCTACCCTTCTAACCCTCTTCTACCCCTCTTCCACCCCTCTACTACCCCTCTTCTACCCCTCTACTACCCTTCTTCTACTTCTCTACATCCCTATTCAACCCCTCTACCCCTCTTCAACCCCTCTACCCCTACCCCTCTATTACTCCTCTACTACCCCTCTACCCCATTTCTACACCTCTTCTATCCTTCTACTACCCTCTACCCCTCTTCTACCACCCTTCTACCCCTCTACCCCTCTTCTAACCCTCTACCCCTCTACTCCTCTTACAACCATCTACCCCTCTTCTACCCCTCTACCCCTCTTCTACCCCTTTACCCTTTTACCCCACTAACCATCTACTACCCCTCCACTCCACTACCCCTCTACCCCTCTACTACCCCTCTAGCCCTCTTCTACCCCTACCCACCTTCTAACCCTCTACCCCTCTAGTACCCCTCTGCCCTCTCTTCTACCACTCTCCCCCTCTACCTCTCTTCTACTCCTCTACCCCTCTTCTACCCCTCTACCTCTCTTCTACCCCTCTACCCCTCTTCTACCCCTCTACCACTCTACGTCTCCTATACCCCTCTACTACCCATCTACTACCCCTCTACCCCTCTACTACCCCTCTTCTATCCCTCTACCCCTCTTCTACCCCTCTTCTACCCCTCTACCCCTCTTCTACCCTTCTACCCCTCTATCCATCTTCTACCCATCTACCCCTCTTCTACCCTTCTACACCTCTACCCCTCTTCTACCCTTCTACCCCTCTTCTACCCCTCTTCTACACCTGTACCCCTCTTCTACCCCTCTACTACCCCTCTTCTACCACTCTACCCCTCTTCTAATCCCTCTACCCCTCTACTACCCCTCTTCTACCTCTCTACCCCTCTACTACCCCTCTTATACCCCTCTACTACCCCTCTACTAACCATGTACCCCTCTAGTACCCCTCTTCTACCCATATGCCCCTCTTCTACTCCCTACCCCCTTCTACCCCTCTCCTACCACCCTACCCCTCTACTACCCCTCTTCTACCCCTCTACCCCTCTACCCCTCTTATACATCTCTACCCCTCTACTCATCTTCTACCCCTCTTCTACCCATCTACCACCCCTCTACCCCTCTACTACCCCTCTACCCCTCTACTAACCCTCTTCTACCCCTCTACCCCTCTCCTACCCCTCTACCCCTCTTCTACCCCTCTAACCCTCTTCTACCCCTCTTCCACCCCTCTACTACCCCTCTTCTACCCCTCTACTACCCTTCTTCTACCCCTCTACCACCCGTATTCAACCCCTCTACCCCTCTTCAACCCCTTTACCCCTACCCCTCTACTACTCCTCTACTACCCCTCTACACCTCTTCTACACCTCTTCTATCCTTCTACCACCCTCTACCCCTCTTCTACCACCCTTCTACCCCTCTACCCCTCTTCTAACCCTCTACCCCTCTTCTACCCCTCTACTCCTCTTCCAACCTTCTACCCCTCTTCTACCCCTCTACCACCCCTCTACCCCTCTTCTACCCCTTTACCCTTCTACCCCGCTAACCATCTACTACCCCTGCACCCCACTACCCCTCTACCCCTCTACTACCCCTCTAGCCTTCTACCCCTCTTTTACTCCTCTTATACCCCTCTTCCAACCCTCTTCCACCTCTCTTCTACCCCTCTACCCATCCCTCTTCTACCCTGCGGTGGACTAAGTGTCAGCTGGAGCCTGATAGCACTGCTTGTCCTTTAAAAAAAAAAGCATTGGCATAGCCAATAGGTCTCGCCTTTGGGACCTTATAAGTGTTTGGTTATGCAGCACAATATCCTTGGTACAACAACATCAACTGTTGCATGGCTAGGCACTTATAAGGTCCCAAAGGCGACAGCTCAGGGACAGTACAGGGGAGCAGCAGTGCAGGGACAGCAGCCAGCACAGGAGGAGCAGCAACACAGGGGCAAGGACAGCAAGCACTGCAGGGCAAGTTGCAGCACAGTGGCAGGGACAGCAGGCAGCCAAGGGCAGTGGCAGCGCAGGGATAGGGTTGTGGGCAACTTAGGGGTAGAGCAGAGGAGCTGCAGCGCAGAGATGGGGGCTGACACAGACCTTAAGCTACGGTCAGGCGCGAGAGGTGTGAAAATCAGTAACCAGCTGACCCCACCTCCGGTTCCGCTGGTAAATGTAGTCTGGTGGTGGCAGGGAGGGTGTCTGAGGGGCTCACTTTGCCACTGGATTGAAGCAAGCCTGGCTGAAAACGGCTGTAATGCCAGAAACCGGTCCTAGGAATCTTGAATCCGGTCCAGGGAAGGCATGACTTGGCAGTTCGGGCTGGACTGTTCCCATGAGGGACAGGGTCAAACTGATTTGCATATGGCATGTCTGAACTGGGGTGGCAGAGTGGGCTAAAGAACGGTGATGGATTAAACCCAGATCTGTTGACTAGGTGTGAGTATTTGATTGGTTCAGATGCTCTGTCCACTGCCACCCCCTTTTGTACCACTAGTTCTGACCCAGCAGGCAGCAGCAGGAGGGAAGACACCGCCTGCAGGGGGGGCGGGCTTCCCTGAATGCTCATTCTGTTTCTGTGTGATTAGGTATAATACATTGAATTGTGTGTGTGGTGCACATGTGCAACGTCCGATTGTCATATAGAAGTTGGTTTGGTCTGTGTCAATGATTATTGTGTTTTGGATTTTGTGTGTGCGTATGTAGATGTTATTGTGGTGTGTTTGCATTACTGTTTATTGTTGCATAGATATGTGCTTGTTAGGCATTCGCTGGATTCTGTAATTTGCATATGTAATTATCCGACTATTGACTAGATGTTGAATTGGTTTGTAATGTTGACCTTTTGCACTCCTATTGCCCGAATATGTTTTTTTGACATTCTGCACGTCAACACACTGTGTTTTACATACAATGGAGCCCTGTAGTCATTACTATCCTTTGAGAGAGATCTGGGTCTTGCTCCTGCTTGGGACAAAACTATAACTAGATCATTGAAGTTACTTCAGGTTGACTTTCGAGACAAAAATTAATTGTCCTGTCCTTAAACTAAAACTTTCCTGTAGTTTTAGTTTGCTGCTTTGGGCATAGCGGAAGACCGGGGCACGGTGTTAGGGCATGAGGTCCCGATGGCCAGGCCCCTTTCCCATGCCCGCGATTCTTCGGCCATGGTGTTGGGAGAGAGGATCGGGTCTACTTCGGGTTAGTCCTGGTGTCCTGGGAGTGACTTGGTGCGCGTGTGAATTCCGCTCCCACCATAGTGATTGTCGGAGCCTATTTAAAGCACTACTGCCCTGGCCTCCACCTTTTTCATGGGAGGCATCCCGACGGCAATATGAATCCCGAAAATAAATTATCACACCAGCTGGGGACAAGGGTGCACCCTTAGACAGCATAGGGCATGGGGCTCCAGTCCCTGGTCTCACTCTAGGAGCCCCACAGACAGCTTTCTGTTGAAGGGGCGGGCCCTGGCATTTCCAGCAAGGTTACTGGGAGTGGTGACTGCCACTCAGAGATGCAGGTGGAGTCCACCTGTGTGGTTCTCCTTGTGATGAAGGTTGACTGGACCTTAGTGTTGGAAGATTATGTGAGGGAGGCCCCATTATGACAAGAACTGTTTAGTAATATTGATTTTAGCATGACATGTCATATTGTAATGATTTGCTATTCTTTGTACATTATTTGTAAATGTGTTTTTCCTTGACCCTGATAACGATTTTTTCTTATATGGTTGTCCAGTGTTTAGATTTAGAAAGATAATGATGTTAAGATGTCATGTTTTGAGTGTTTTTTCTGTAATAAACATGGCCCTTTTCCCAAAAGCAGTTTATTGTCTTTCATTAACTCAATAGGTT
The DNA here is from genome assembly GCF_964263255.1 of Lissotriton vulgaris. Lineage (NCBI taxonomy): Eukaryota > Metazoa > Chordata > Amphibia > Caudata > Salamandridae > Lissotriton > Lissotriton vulgaris. The sequence goes on from NW_028244784.1 coordinate 1,061,679, forward strand.
TTGGGAGGGGGGAGCGCCCTGGTTTGGGGGGCTCCGGGTTCTATTGATATCGGTGACACTGAACTATGTGCTCCTTAATACGACCCTGTGCACCTGCAATGAAACAATAAAAGACGTTCAGAGATTCCCAATGGACCAAGCACCCTAAGAACTGAAGGGCCCACCTCAATGTAAGTAAAAACTTGGGGTGTCATGGTGGTGCCCATGGAGTTTGCAGGGTAGGAGACCGAGGGCTGCTCACTCGGGCCAACGGGTTAGAGTGCAGCTTCAATGCCTGGACTCAGTGTATGGAATTCATAGAAAAAAACAAAAGACTTTAATCTGCGTGTGCTAGATGTCTACTCTCCAAAGTCAGAGAAATTGAAAGCTTGTGCCAACCTAGCAGAAAATATTTTTTAGTCTGAGGAAGGCGGGCAAAAAAGCAAAGCCTGGATTTGTTCATCGTTTTCACATGATTCTCATAAGAAATTGAAAAAAGATTGGGCAATGAGTGCCACAGGTGTGCTTTTCAAGACCAGGAATGATCAATGCACAAAGCAAAGGTTTGGAAAATGCCTTCTACTTGGAGCAAGACGTAAAAATTCAAGAGTGGAGTCAAATATCAGACTCAGTCAGCTATGGAGTCCGCATAAATACAAGTCCAAAGCAGAAGGAATACACACTTTAAAGGAAAGGTTTCCTTAATTGAATCCAAAGCCAAATCAAGAAAAACGTTAATGATGAAATATAACTAATCTTTGTGCAGAGTTGTGAAAGGAATACCTTTGACAAATAGGCATGCTCAAGGATAAAAGAGTGACTAATAATGATCAGAAATTAAGGGAACAGCTTCAAAGTCGCATCCATCCAACAGTTAAACACCGACAAGAACTAAGGAAATTATACGGTACAAGTAAATGACCATAAAAGCACAGCAAAAGAAAATTCAACATTTCATAAAAATTTATACAGCTAAGATTAAATTATCAGGAATCATTAAAACACATATTAATTCATGAAAAGGTTTACAATTAATGATCTAAAATTCATTAAAAGCACATACTTTTCCTGGAGTTGATGCACCGATTTAAAAACATTGCAGTATAAAAACAGACATCTGCAGATTGCAGGTTAAAAATTAAGACCAAAGCATGTTTGACTGTGCGTACACCATATTTAAGAAACATAGGTTTCAGAAAGGTAGTGCGGAAATTTGTATACAGTTTACAGAACAGCAAAAGGTGCAAGGTACTCTGGGTAGACACACCATCACACATACATGGCCCTGTCGGGTGTTTATTCATATTTGGGTGGGCCACTAGATAATGTGCCATACCAAATCTAAGTTTGGTTAGCACAAATTTGTGTGACTGCCTAGTTATCATAGTCAAATAGATAGGGAAACCTTCCCCAGAGTTATATCGATTATAAAACAGGACTGTGGACATTGTTCCAGTTGCACATGCCGCTTCCTTTCAGCATATAGCAGAAATGTAATTTTCATTTCAGTTTTAGGTATGCTCGATGCTGCACCAGTGTCAAGTAAAATTTTCAAATTATATATGTCTGAGAAACATACAACAACATATTTAACCCAGGGTATCTCAAGATATGTATCCAGCGATAAACAATCCTCAATAATTGATCTGTTAAAAGACTTCTCGTCCTTAAGCCAGATAGACCGCCAGATCATCAATGGCCTAAGGGATAACAGATCAATTAGATAATTGGTAGCTAGTTCTCGATGGATCAATTCAGTTGGGGCGGAGGTTGGCAGAAACAAAAGCTTTTTTAGAAATAAATGTTCCTCCAACTGCAAATTATGGGCGCACCTATGGCCCCATACTCCCGCCCCATACAATGCTACAGTGACACATCTTGCCTGGTAAATCTTAAGCATGTCCCTGGTACGGCGATCCCCGACCTTTGCAGCAAATCTGTAGATACCATGGGCATTCTTTGCCATTTTATTCCAGATAATATTAAATTTGTTAGTCCATTTCCTGTCTTTAGAAAATGTAATACCCAGGTAACAAAATTTGTTAACCTGTTGCACCTTTTCCCTGTCGATAAAAAAGGTATTTAAAAATTTACTTTTGGTCCCACAGGTCATTGTATACGTTTTCCCTTTATTAATTACTGATTTTCTATCTTTAATAAAGGAAGAAAAACTATCCATTAGACGCTGTAAACCCACAGGGGTTCTGGAGAGTAAAACGGCGTCATCGGCGTATAATAACACAGGCCCCGGCACACCTTTGACCTGGGGGGCATTTGCATTAACTCTTTTTAAAATGGCATCAATTCCGTTGATAAATAATATAAAAAGGAGGGGGGCCAGAACACAGCCCTGTCTAATTCCTCTTTTAACGCTAAATTTTGGGGTGCATTCTCCCCTAGTTCCAAAGCGCACACTGGTTTGCAATTTCTCGTACAACCTTGCGAGAAAAAAGATTATGCCATCAGGCGCTCCTAACTTCAGCAAGGTTGGCCATAAGATAGAATGGTCTACCATATCGAATGCGCTACTAAGGTCTGCGAAGCAGAGGTACAAGGAGCCAGGTTTCGCCTCAGTATATTTCCCGATCAACAGATCAAGATTAATACACTGGTCGAGTGTACCCCGGCCCTTCCTAAATCCATACTGGCTGTCAGCCAGAATGCCATCCTGCTCGGCCCATTCCCCTAATCTGACAAGCATCACTCTGCTCATAATCTTGACAGAGGAGTTGAGAAGGGAGATGGGACGGTAATTTTTAGCATCAGACCTACATCCCTTGTTATAAATTGGCACTATAATCGATTCTCCCCAGGTTGCAGGGGCCTCAGTACACACGGCTGCCCTCAACATCACTCACCACAAGGAAAAGGGCTGCTCTGCTCACTGTGACTTCTAGCAGCGAAGCGGGACCCGCGCTAGCGGGTCCGGCGAGGGGTTATGAGGGCCGGTGTGGTTGGGGCAGAGCTCTGCGCAGGTTGAACAGCCGCACGGACTCCTGGTCCTCGGAGTCCCGTGTGGTACTGCCAAAGTGCCCCCGCAGGTGTTGGCGGCCTCTTACTGCTCTCAACGTCACTCCCCACAAGGAAAAGGGCTGCTCTGCTCACGGTGACTTCTAGCAGCGAGGAAATTAAATACACCTTTCTACAGCAATAACAAAGATTAAAGTAAATGGAATAAATTCATGCAAATTATTCTGGAGAACACATGATTAATCACAATATCCAACAATACCCACTGGATTACCCACTAACGTTGGGTACCGGAGTTGTGGGCTACTCGCCATGAAGCGCTTCATTACCTCGTCAGGGGCTGTAAGTGCTATATGAATACAATTACAATTGGAAAAATACTAGTGGTGCATGCAAAGCGGTATTCGAAGAAGTGATGGATCCCCATGTCTAGCATCCCCTGGCACCAGGGACGATGTTGAATTATCCAGAAGGGAAGAACATGCCTTAGAAGTTAAATAAATTCACGCTGTGACAGAGGATCTTTATTTATTAAAAAAGCACCTTCAGATGCCAGTGGCACCTATTTTGTTAGAACCAGGTCTGGGGATACTTGTAGACCAGAGCTGGAAAAAGTTGGGGAATGTGTAAGGGGTCAGAAGGCTTACGAGATTTCCTTTTCTATCTGTCAGACCCATTTGAGACTGAAAGATTTCTGCCAACAAAAAAAACCTGAAAGAGGCAACCCACCTTACTACAATGGCCATTGAGAATAGTTACCCTGAGCTGTGCGCAGAGTCTGTTATGATTGCTCGAGGTTGGAACCTTGGTGCGGGCTTTGCTCAAAGTGCACAGTGTGCATAACCAAAGGGTGTGCATAGTGGATTCTAAGAGCACGGAGGCTGGGTTCTGGACCCAGAATCTAATTGAGGAATATTCTGCACGTAGCCAAAGGACGGGTTCTATGGGCAAGGAGGTGAAGCCCTAGGCAGAGCTGAGGGCCATGCCAGGGACCCAGAGTCTATAGCACATATCAAAGGGCATGTACTGTTTATTCTGGGAGAGCAAAGGCCTCTCCCGGAATAAACCCCTCACGCCCTCCCCTCCGAGGACTACATCCTATTGGGAGACCTCAACTTCCACCTGGAAAAGAAGAACAACAGCAACACCACCACCCTTTTGGACAACCTCGCCAATCTCGGACTCAAACAACTTGTTGACACCCCCACCCACTTTGCCGGGCACACGCTCGACCCAATCTTCACCTCCAGCAAGCACATCTCCTTTAATTACACCACAGCTCTCCATTGGACGGACCACAGCTGCGTTCACTTCAACTACAAAAAGACTACGACCCACAACCACCCACAACCAATTCTCCGGAGAAACTGGAATAAAATTACCACCGACCAGCTATTCACATCACTTCACCAAAACCTTCTTGCAAAATCAACGGACCCAAACCAAGCAGCCACCAACCTCACACAATGGATCACCCACAGCGCTAACAAATTAGCACCCCTGAAAAACCATGAAGTCAAGCAAGGCAGCAAAAAAGCCCCCTGGTTTAATGATGACCTTAAGAAATCCAAGAAGATATGTCGCACCCTCGAGAAAGCCTGGCGAAAAAACCCAACCACTGACAACCTGACCACCTTCAAGAATGCCACCCGCAACCACCACCAACTGATCCGATCCACCAAGAAATCAGCATTCAAGGATCGGCTCGACAACAACGCCCACAATAGCAAGGAACTTTTCAACATCGTCAGAGAGTTTACCAACCCCACCGCCGGCACCAACGACATCACTCCATCCCAAGACCTCTGCGACTCTCTAGCCTCGTTCTTCCACAACAAAATCGCTGACATACACAACAGCTTTGGAGACCAGCCCACCCCACCTACCTCCGAACTAAAAACCCCCTCCAACAACCTTTACGCCTGGAACCCAATCACCACTGAAGACACCATCCGCCTGATGAACACCATTCACTCGGGGTCGCCAACCGACCCTTGTCCCCACCACATTTTCAACAAAGCAGACTCCATTATCGCACCCCACCTCCGAGACGTCATCAACTGCTCCCTCAACTCCGCCACCTTCCCGGAAAGCTGGAAACACGCCAAACTCAGCGCCCTCTTGAAGAAACCTACAGCAGACCCCACTGAACTTAAGAACTACCGCCCCATTTTGCTCCTCTCATTACCTGCCAAAGTCATTGAGAAAGCCGTCAACAGTCAACTCGCCGCCTTCCTCGAATCCAACAAATCCCTCGACCCTTCCCAGTCCGGCTTTCGAGCCAAACACAGTACCGAGACCGCCCTCATCGCAGCAACAGATGACATTCGAACACTACTGGACAATGGAGAAACAGCTGCCCTCATCCTACTTGACCTCTCCGCTGCCTTCGACACAGTCTGTCATAACACCCTTATACAACGCCTCAGCAACGTCGGAATACAAGGAAAAGCATTGGACTGGATAATCTCGTTCCTCGCCGGAAGAACCCAGAGAGTCCGCCTCCCCCTTATAGATCAGAAGCCACCAATGTCATCTGCGGCGTACCCCAAGGATCTTCACTTAGCCCCACCCTCTTCAACGTATACATGAGTCCCCTCGCATCCATTGCGCGCCAACACAACCTCAACATTATCTCCTATGCAGACGACACCCAGCTGATCCTATCCCTCACCAAAGACCCAAACACCGCCAAAACCAACCTACACGAAGATGAAAGAAGTAGCCAAGTGGATGAAGAACAGCCATTTAAAACTAAACTCGGGCAAAAAGGAAGTCCTCATCTTAGGATCATCCCCCTCCGCCTGGGACGACTCATGGTGGCCACCGGCCCTGGGAACCTCACCCAGACCAACGGACCACGCACGTAACCTGGGCTTCATCCTGGACTCCTCCCTCTCGATGACCAGACAAGTCAACGCCGTCTCATCATCCTGCTTCAACATCCTACGTATGCTCAACAAAATCTTCCGCTGGATCCCCACCGAAACAAGAAAGACGATCACCCATGCACTGGTCACTAGCCGACTAGACTACGGAAACACCCTTTACGCCAGAATCACAGCCAAACTACAGAAAAAACTCCAACGCAACCAAAACGCCTCAGCCAGACTCATCCTAGACATCTCCCGCCAAGCTCACATTTCAGGTCACCTGAAAGACCTCCACTGGCTCCCCGTCGACAAGAGAATTACGTTTCGTCTCCTCACCCACGCACACAAAGCCCTCTACGACCTAGGACCCGAATACCTCAACACACGCCTGTCCTTCTACACCCCCACCCGCCAACATCGATCGTCCAATCAGGCCCTCGCCACAATTCCACGCATCCAGAGATCCACCATGGGAGGAAGATCCTTCTCCTACTTAGCAGCCAAGACCTGGAATTCCCTCCCGACCCACCTCCGCCTCACACAGAACCACCTCTCCTTCAGAAAACAACTTAAAACTTGGATATTTGATAAGTAAGCTCCCCCCCTCCCTCAAGCGCCTTGAGACCCTCTGGGTGAGTAGTGCGCTATACAAATTTAAACTTGACTTGACTTGACACTTGGCACAGGCCATATACCGTGCACTCCGTCGGTACAAAGGTGAGGCACAGTGCCTGGGTAAAGGTTGGAGCCTGCATGAAACCATGCTATATATGCCCGAAGCCCAGGAGCAGGTTCTGGAGTTATTGTGGCTGAGAGCAGCTTTCGGCTGAAGGACATTTGGTGTGCCCACAACCACCAAGCATGCTAAAGTCCTTGCACAGAGTGTTCAGGGGACAATTGCACTGGGTGCAGGGCCTGGCAACGGTCACGCCCAATCATCTACAAGCTGTGTGCAATTGCTTTGTCAAATAGTTAAAGCATATCATATAAAAACAAAGGAAACCCTTGAAGAACCTTTGCTAAATTTATTTTACAGTTTTAACTCAAAAGAGAAAATAATGTGCTGTGAAAAAAGCATTTAAATATCCATTCATAACTTCAGAAAAAGGAATGATATGGTTACATTTCAAAACTTAAAACTGTTGAAAACTATCCTGAGCGACACAAACACAATCCCCCAAATGCATTGCTCCTAAGATCATCCCTAATACTACAGATAATGTCACAAGTGACCTCAATAATAAACAGTGGACCTATGTGGGTGCTGGAATGCACAGCACGTGGTCTAGCCATTAGTCGGAATCTGTCTCCATTATTTTCAGTGCATTTTCAATGGAGAGGTACTGAGAGCTGTAAGGTAAGAGGTGCTGAACTCTGGCTTCTGTGTATGACCTGCACTAAGTGCTTCATGACCTAAGGCCAGTGGATCTTGGGAGAACGCTTGCAAGCAGCGTTTGGCAGAAGACCACATCCATGCTGAGATCAATAGATGTGGTTGAAGGTTGAATACATTGGGAGCAGGAGTGCGGAGCGCATGTCCTGCACTCAGAGCACACCCCATTCCCAGTCATTTCTAGTGGTTGGGCACATAAACAAAGGCCCTGACATTTGGTAACTGCTGAAGTAGTAGGTACAAGAGCCTTTCACACTCAACTGGGGCGTGTTAACGATATGGATAGAGAGATTTCTAAAGTGCGTTGATACAGATAGTCTATTGGTGCTAGTCACCTCAGGGGCTGCTTATCTTGTAGCCAGTACCTACCGACAGGGAACATCACATGAGACCAAAGTTTGAGACCAGTGGATTATGGAGCGTCATCAGTGATGGGAAATGTGATTATTTTATAGATGTAACATTTGCATACCTTAATTAATCATTATGAAAGTTTGCCATAGAAACGGTCCTTTTGGGGTCGTTAATAATTGTTCTCACCTCAATCCAGTCACCATTATGTACTAAACTTTCTAAATAAAGTTCAGTACGCTCCCTTACTTTTGCAAATATTTCATGCTGAATGTTCATGGGGGTCTGAAAAGTGAAGTTTTGTGTAGACACTCCAGTAGAGAATGCTTAATGCAAAAAACTTCAAAATGGTTGAACAAAATCACTCCATATCTGGACAGCACATAGTGTTTGGCTTCACTCACAGAGTTTTTTCTAGTTTACTGCAAATTCAATTAGTATTTATGGCAAAAGAGGGTACTGCCAGAAGCGTATGCATATGTTACGTTTTCTTCTAGGGATTTGCGAATTTTTTATGGAACTTTGCACATTTGCACAAAAGTGAATTACACAAAATTCCTAAAAAAAAAAGTAAAAATATCTGAAAAACAAAACTGGCAATCAACACTATATTTATATTTGTGTCCTTGTGTACATTTTGAATGTGAAGCTGCATTTCACAATAAAAAAAGAACAAAAACACAATTCAACTTTTGGTCATTCGCATTGTTCCTGTGCTGCTGCTCTTAAATGTTGCCAATTAATGTTGCATTATTACACCATGTGGCATAATGGTGTAATTTCTGGTATTTTGTATAGCAAGCTTAATTCAAAACCTTTGCCCCAGTATATTGGTAATTTTGACCAGGGCATAATCATTTCTAAAAATGTCCCTGTGAGAAAGCATGCAGTTTCACACACCCAGTCTTAAAATCACATAAACGCCGCAGGGCTGTAATCGCAGGTTATGAACCTGAGTCTGCCAGTCAATCCGTTACAATTCAGAAACCAGCAGTGAATCTTGGTGGTTCTGTGTTAAATTGAAAGCACATTCATTCTACTTCTAAGGGCCCACTGTGTACTTGTAAAACTGCACTAAGCAAGTTAAAGAAGGCTTCTTCTAGATCCGTTTGCATCCTTTTGGCCATTGGAGTATACGTCACTGTTTGGATTGATGAGGGTAAATTGCACCGATTAGATAAAAATACCAACTAGAACCAATCTCCAGAACGCGTTAAAACTTTCACCCAAAAAGCAAGTAATGAAACTTCAAGTTGCAACTCAAATCACTTGGAATACGCTCCAGGGTGTGTTGTGCAACTCCCACAATAGAGTGTAATATTTGTGCCGCACAGCCTCCTGTAGCTGATGCATGGAGGTTTACAGGTGGACCCCATGCCTCAGGGAGCCACGGTCTGGGCAGGGGTCTTCATGCTTCTGTAATGACACCTTTCAAGGACCCCTCTTTACATTTGCACAGGGAGGCCCATCGTCTTGCCTTATGACACTCAGTTCTTTTTAAACCACTGACAAAATGCTTTGCCTTGAGCTGGACTTTCATGTAGTCTTGTTCTGAGCAGGGCTTTAAATGGTCCGGTGCTGAGTACCGGCACTTTGTTATTTTGAGAGGGAGAGTACCGGCACTTCTCAAGAGAAATGTAATACTTTTAATTGGAGAGTAACAGCACTTCTCAGAAATAAGCAGGTACTCTGGTACAGAGTTCCTGCACTTCTACTTTTCCATGTCAGGCACTGCTTCTGAGGGTACAGGTCAGTGGTTTGAAGGCCTCAGGGATAGCCATGGTACTTACAAGTCCTAATCCCCAAGACGAACCAGCAGGAGGAATCCATGTTCGTCAGGGGACCCCTTGGAATTCATAAATAAGGAAATGACCAGATGCCCATACAGCGTGCGCCAGAAGTCTCACCGTCGAATGTGCTTCACAATGTCTGGACACGGGCTAATTCTCGAGGTTTTACTCACCTCCCCTAATCCCTGGATAATTGTGCCATCTTGACCTGTTTATTAGAGGGCAGGCGCTGCACAGTAGCACAGCAAATGGACGCAAATTGGCGGTGGGCTTCTCTGGTTCCCTCCAAAAGCACCTTACACAGGTTTGATGCCCCTTTCCCCACAGGTGCCTGTTTCCACATTCCAGCCGGAGGTGCTGAGGCGTTCTTTATACCGCGGGCCCCGCTCCAAGAGTTCAAAGTTGTCCTTTAACAAGTACCCACAAAGCCCAGCAGAGATTTCCTTTTCTTCTTTCTACCAGAGTGCTGGTTTTAACACTGCAGGGACACATTAACTTTAAGTGGGCTGTTTGTTCCCATTGTCCGGGCCCATTCAGCTAGATCTGCCCTGATGAAGTGCAGGCACAGGAGAGAAAAATCATTAGCACATGCGGCAGATTCATTACCTGCCAGCTCAGCTTTCATGTCGGTCCCCGGGCCCTGCCAGCTGAGCAGGCCGGGCGATCCCGCCCAAGAAGGCCTCCGCTGGCTGCTGGGAGGCTCAGGGATATGAATGGATGTGACTGGTGGCCGTAAAGTACTACAGCCAGGCGTCGACGGAAGAACGCGCGGTGATTTGTTGTCACGGGCGCCAGGCTATGGAACTATTTGACCTCCGAAAAGCGTGCACTCTAAGGCACTTGTTACGAGGGGCCTGGTTAATTGTGGTGTGTGCAGGAGCGCATCAGTGGTGCAACAAAACGTGAGGGGGGCCCACAAGATATCCTGAAGGGGCCCCCGTACACCATGCTCTGCCCCGTCCCTCCTCCAGAAAAATCTGTGTTCACTATTATATGGTCAGGTAGTCCCCAATGTCCCTTTGGGTTTCCCCCTCCCCAGAAAACCCCGCCCTCCTTCACACCCATCAACAGAGACCATTAATACGGAATCAAGATCTTTGGGTTAGTGGTCAGAACGCCCCCCCCCCCCCCCCGCCGTATTTATTAAAAACATATAAACAAGAGAATACATTTCGTCATTTTTATGCACAATAACCCATCATTTTACATTTTTTGCTTACAAAGATGCCCGCTAGGAGACCTCCCTCGGGTATCCCTACACCCATCTTCCTCCCCCGAAGGGCCTGTGCTAGCTTGCACCCACTGTGCATGTGCGGGTGAGTGCGAGGTCAACAACTGGCCCCAACTCCCCTACCCCCGCCCCGCCCCCCCCCCCACCCCCCCCGCCACTGCAACCTTCTTTAACATGCTGCCAGCACCCCTTGGAGGGTCCAGCGATACCGCTGTTACTTTGGTCTAAAAAGGGGTCCTTTCGAGGACCCATACTGTCCCACCAATCATGACCTCACCCGCCAACCAACAATAAATATGATATATTAAGCCGGCCTGCAAGAGAAAAGAACCAATATAACTGTGACATAATATGATGACCTACAAGAGGAAAGGGGTGTTAGACATAACACAAGCCATTACCATGACTTTCAATAGAGCCCAGATGATTTCACCAAGCAAGGATTGCATCATCTTACACTTTGCCCCTCTTGCTAAGCCTCAAGAATGAGCAAACCACCACACCCAGTACCCTTCGCTCTGGGAATGGTGGGCGGGGAAAAAAAGCAGTCTAACTTGTGCCACCAAAACACGAGTGCTCTAGCTGCAGAGTCGCAACCATGCCCGGACTGGCCGTTGCGGGCACCGGGCAATCCCCCGGTGGGCCGCACGGGTGGGGGCCGGTTTGGGACCCCTGGGGGCCGTTTTTGTTACAGGGCAGTATTGCTGCAAAAACGGCCCTGTAACAAAATCGGCCGAAAACCGGCCCTGGCAAAGAGCGCGGCCGTCCCCCTCCCCCGGGAGGTGGGGAGGGGGGGCCGGTCGAGCACTTTGCCAGGGCCGGTTTTGGTTCCCAGTCTGGCCCTGGTCGCAACAGCAGTGCATGCCGTTCCTGTACCCCTGAAGTGGGGGGGGGGGGCGGGGGGGTCACGCGGTCCAGGTTGTAACCGAGGTGGCGAGTGGGAAAGAGACCCGCCCGACGACTCGTGGCAACTTTTAAAAGTGCGGGCCACATTGCAGAGAACGGCCCTAGAAGCACTCGAATGCTTCCGGGTGCCACGGCTCAGCCAACCAATCATGTACCTGACCACGACCCCCAGTGTCACCGCCATAGGCACGGCTCCCCCTAGATGGGTGAGTCACTGCATATGGTCAGGTAGTTGCCAATGTCCCTTAGGGAAACCCCACTACCCAGGAAACCCCACCCGCCTTCACACCCATTATCAGAGACCATGAATGCAAAATTAAGCTCTTTGGATTAGGGGAAAAGCTGCCACATTTATTAATAGATATAAACAAGACAATACATTTATTTATTTTTATGCAGAGTAACCCATAATTTTACATTATTACTTACAGAGTTGCTTCCTAGCCTTAATAGAGTTGCTAATACATGGGAGTTACCTAACCATAAGTAAGATTGTTCCTGTGCATCCATCACAACCTTCTTCCCCAAGTGAGATAAAGACTGGTTCCGGGACCTTTCCTCTTAGAACCCCTTGTCCAATACCAAATGGACATGGATGGGTCCTCTTTTTAGGGAGGAACCCACCCACCAGTTTCCCATACCGGCAATGACTGTGCAGGGGGTCTCTCAGCCTCTTAGTATATCTCCTTTGGGCACCCTTTACACCCATCTTCCTCGCTCCAAGGGCCTGTGCTAGCTTGCACCCACTGCACATGCGCATGTGGGTGCTAGGTAAGGGCCGGGTGTCATCTACCTCCCCCAACCCCTGCGCCACTGCAACCTTCTTTGACTTGCTGTCAGCAGCCCTTGGAGGTTCCAGCGATGTTGCTGTTACTTTGGTCTGAAAAGGGGGCCTTACATGGACCCACACTGTCCCAACAATCATGAACTCATCCACCACAGGCCAGCATTAGAGTGCACCCGGGGTCGTTCTCTGTATTGTTGCCTACTCACAGCACCTTTTAAAGGGGTGGGCCACAATACAGAGAACGACCCCGGGCACACTCTAATGCTTCCGTGTGGCACGGCCCAGCCAACCAATTCTGACTGGGCCCTGGCATCACCGCCATAGGCACAGCTCCCCCTAGACGGGCGAGCCTCTGCATCTGCAGCATTATGAAGAGGTACATATAAACCGAGTTTGGGGCTGCATTGGGCATTTTCTCCATTTCTCCCTCTTTGTCTCCCTCTTATTAGTCTCTATGTAATACTCTGTCCTTTTCTCTGTCTTTTGACTCTCTCCTGGTCGCCGCTCGTTGACTCTTTATTTCTGCACTCCAGTGCTCAGGTTCAGTGAGAGACAGTGAGATGCCTTTCCTTCTAGGTTTCTGCACACCAGCAAGAAACGAAAGTTCCTAAGTGCAACTCTTCTATTTTTTTCTGCCTGAAAAGAAAGGTTGAAGCCAAACAGCACTTGATTTGCATTGCTTTTGTTTATTGGTCCTTGTGGCTGTCACACTAACATCAGTTGGGGTTGAGGGGGGCCACTCCAGTATGGATAAGCCTGGTGGCCCTTGACCGCAGGGGCTGCTGGGACCTCTGTTACACCCCTGGAGCTCCTGTTACCACAAGTATTGCAAGTTACAAGTTTGGTGGCAAACACTACACTCCTGCAGTCTTTACAGTTAATTTTCAGGCATGCAGATGTTGGTGCATGGCGCACCTTAATCCATGCTATTCCTCTTTTTTTGGGAACAAGCTCCTAGTTGGGATGTATTCCTGACATGACAACTCACACAGTGCCACTGTGTGTCACAATAACAGCTCCCTTCACACCGTCACAGGGTGAGGAACCAAAATCACATGGCGGCAGCAAGACGAGCGGGAAGCCACAGCAAAGAGTCGTTTCCCAGCTCACTTCTGGAGACTATGGGCAGCCGATAGCCATTAAGGGGTGTGAAAACACCCCAGGACTTGGGCTTCCGCCTCAGCAAGCTTCTGCTTTTCTCTTTTTTGGAAGGAGGGTTAGAGGGGGTGAGGAGGCAGAGTGCTTCATAGATAGCTCTCAGAACCAGGCCCTACTCCCTCCAATTCGCCTCCCCGTTCTCAGACAGTGAAATATTTATCAGCCCCCACCAATTCCTACCCAGCAGAGTCTGATTATATCAGGCCTGTTAAATATCAGCCCAAACACTGGTCAACCCCTATCGGGGGGCCTTAGGGGTTTCAGAAAAGTTTTAGAGCACTTTTGTTTACAAACTTGCCTGCCTCCTTCTTTTCGCAGTGTGAGTGTTCATGATACTTTTTTAATACTACCTCACATCAGAGACATTATTTTTTACTCGTCTTTGTCCCATAGACGATTAAGGTTATGTCATGAAACTAATCAATAAAATATATATTATTAGTAATTAGCAATAATATAGTGCAGGATCTGTCATTAGTACGAGCATTTTTCGTTAGTCTAGTGTACGGCTTTCCATACATTTCTGGCGAAGACCAGTCTGCTTTGGTTTCTTAGGGTAAAGTGGTAAGTGCTAGAGGTGGGCGACCCAACAGATTAATGGGGAGAGTTGAGCCAGAGTCAAGCAAAGCGTCTGGCATGAATCTTAGAGCCCGTGCACGAGCCGAGCCCTAAACATATTTGCTATGTAAATCATACAACAAACGTCACATAAAATATAATCAAGTTTCTTGAAAATCATTTTTTTACATTTCTTTAACATGTGGAAGCTTTGACATTAATAGGGCACATTATAGCACTGCACTGAGAAAAGTGATAGTTTTGTATAATTGTTAGTCTGAAATCACATTCTTGAAAATTGAGTTTGGGGGAAAAAAAATATTTGCGCAAGATCTGACAATTTAAACGGGGAAGCTGTGATTTATCCAACCTTTCTGCTTTCACTTTGTACAAATCAGTTAGTAAATGGATATCTATTTGACGTTCCTTATGTTAAGGCTTTAATTTTACATCTTAGTGAATTTGTTTAAAAAATGGGTTTAACTCAACCCGAAGGTTTCAAGATGACTTACATGAGCACAAGTTACATGCACTGTTTATAGGCATGGAGAGATTGTGATTTGCCCAGAATCATATGATGTTGAGCCAAGCCAAGACTCAATCAGGTTCTCCTGTTCCCCAGTCGGCAACTCTGCGGAGGGAGGTGGAGTGCAGGACAAAACCACATGAAAAATCAGCTTGTTATGGGCTCGAGGTTCCAACAGGACCTCAAGCTGAGCCAGAGTCCGGCTTCAGGCTTGTGCCTGACTCAAGCTTTCAGTGGCTCGACCACCTCTAGTAAATTCAGTGTCAGTTTTAATGAGTTAGATGTTTCTTGATTTAAAGACCAGCTGCAGCTGACACAAGCAGTCATGGGGCTGGTGGAGGGGGTATCGGGGGTGGAGCGGTGGGGTGGGAGAGAAAAATAAGACTTATCTGAAGCTTCCAGCTGCCTCACGCCTCGTGTTCCACTTCTTCCATGTCCCAGCAGACACTGGGACAGCATCAAAGACTCCCAGTGCAATCCCTGCACTGCTCTCTTACTATTAACCCCTTCTATGCTTAAGTCGAGCTCAGCTCGTCATGAGGCACATTGGAGCTGTGCTCATGACGAGCTGAGCTCGTCATACCGGCCACGGACGGCCCACGCGCGGCTAATTTCCCGCCTGTGAGGGGGTTCTATTGTTGTGGGTGGAGTCGAGATGAGCTCAGCTTGTCATGAGCACAGCTCCACTGTACAGCATGACGAGCTGGACTAGTCACGAGCACTGGGGCGCGGCCCCTCCCCCCCTTCATTGCGGGGTAATTAGCCCCGCATGAAAGGGGTTAACAATAGCATGAGAGTAGAGCGGGAATTGGCCTGAGTGGGCTGGTTTAACGCTCGCTCAGGCACATGGAGTATGTGCTGTTTCTCCAATCCCAGCCCCTCTCTACACACACTGACTCAGCCAGCAGCTAAAAAGTAAAACAATGATAAAATATATATATTTTTTCAGCTGCTGGCTCTGATGTGAGTGGGGCAACTCTCCTCCACCATTGCATAGAAGCCGCTGCTATTAATGACCTACTGAGGCATTGGACAGCTTAAATATGCTTTAAATTGCATTGCTAAAGGAGCTCTTATTGGCCCGATGCATCCATTTGAAATAGGCACTGGTATATTGTATTGCAATATGATATCTGTTACATTCTCACATGAACTTTACAATCATGAAAAAATGCATTAAAATACTCTTTCACACAATTTTCACTGCTTGCGTAATGAGGACTGGATATAATAGATTTTGCTTCAGTGAAACTTGTCAAACAAATGCATACAGAATATTTGTGGTTTATAGGTAATTTTTCTATGCTCATTATAGTTTTAGCAAAAGGAACGGCTGAAAAACTAAAGCAACTTGATTTCCACGTTCAATTACGCTTTCATACTATGAAGTGTGGTTGACTGTCTTGGAACTTTATGCATTTAAACACAGTAATATTATATGGGGCTCATTCATAAAGATTTTGTTGTTAGCAAGTGCAACTTAACCGTGGAGTAATCCTGGCTACCGAATTCCAACAGTAAGCCAAGACTAGGCCTGGGCGGTAAATTCCGTTCCTCTTGCAGAATTTGCGGAATTTCGGTAATTTTGTGTTTCGCGGAGAACGCGAAATTGCCCAAAATTCTGCGTTTCGCGACTTTGCGGCATTTTTTGCTTGTTCGTGTTCTCAAAATGCGTGTTCGCGAGATATTTCCCCTGAGCACGCAAACAGAGATCGCGAACAGGAAAACAGCATCGCGAACAAGCAATTCCGCGTGTTCGCGTAATTTCTGTGTGTTCGCAGAGATTTTTTACTGTTTCGCAGAGATTTGCGTAACGCAAATTTCGCCCACCCCTAGCCAGGAGTACTCCTGGGTTTCTCTTGAAATTCTGAAATAAGTCAGGAGTACTCCAAGTGTAAGTCACAGCAAAGTAACTGAGATTTCAGCCTGAAGTGTTTCAATTCTGAGTGTATAATTAAAGCAAATGTGGTTTGTTGCTTTTTGTGCACTAATATCGAAGAGGATTTGTTTCGAGTTTGCACACAACAGCATTTATGCAAACTGCCCCCTGGAGTAAAATTTACAGACTTGGTCACAACAATGTTAACACCTTGGCTCCGGCATGAATTCTGCCGCGGTGCTGGACAGTCCAATCGCGGGGGTGACTCAGATGGCCCCCAGCCGTCGTGCGCACATGTCCAACGTGACTCATGATGGCAGGGATGCGTTATAAGCATGGAAGGGGTTAAAATCCAGGAATATTAGCTGCGTATATGAGTTGCGAGCTTTGAGCATGCACCACTGGGACTTCCTTTTGTGTGTAAACCCTAGGTCAAATGCCAGCAAAACTGCCCTGTATGAGCTTCATGAAATGAGTGCCATTAAGAGAGAAATTAATTACACCTGGTAGTTAAGCATAAAGAGGCAACAAAATGCACAACGGGACCATGTTGTTGCTGCATGGCTGAATGACAGGGCCAGACTCGGACGAAAGGATTCTCTGAAAAAAAGGCCTGATTCAAGAATGTACATTTAGGCTTTTTTGTAAGTTTACTCTTTTTTTTGTCATTCTCAAACTTCGAGTTAATAGTAAGTTTACGATTGTGGAGATTCCGCAGTTCGGGTGGAGCACTCTCCACATAAAAGGATAGGACAGACCTGCAAGTGAAGTGAGAGCATCACAGGATTTCATCATCAATAAACTTTATTCGGTTTACAAGAAAAGAAACCATAAAAGTTACAACTTACAAATTCTATTACATATCCATGTCAAAAACACAAAACACAATACATTAAAAATACGGGCCCAAGTATACAGTACAAAGTTTCTACTAAGTGTTCGTTTGGTGATTAAAATATGTGGAGGACAAGCACAAAAATTCTAATGAAGAAGTTTTTTTTAAAAAAAAAACAAATTTATCATACGGTACATATTCCAAATCCTTTAAAGGTCCAAACATTTTCTATACTTCATCGAGCATTTCAAAAAGCCAGCCACAAAAGAGATGCATTCTGGTTTTCACATTAGTAGGTAATGGAGAGCGGGGCGTACCTGATTAAAATGTAACTTTTTTAAAAGGGTTTTTAAATAGAAGCTCCTAGGGGTTTCATAAAATGTACAGAAAAACACGAAGTGCCGCAAATCCTGTGGAGACATAGTGTCGCAGCCACAGGGTGCTAGCACTTTCCCTTCGTGACACCCTCTACGAACAGCTAGTAAAAGATGGAAGTAATCCATTCTAAACCTGATTAACAGAAAGCGCTCATAGGCGGGTACCGGCCACTGGAGGTATGGTTCCATTACTAAAGAAGTCTTAAGTAATAGGTGTTTACGTAGACTATTCTTTAGCAATTCTTTCTCCTCTCTTTCCATTTTTTTACGTAACATAAAGGAGCTCTTTACGAGATCTACATCATCCCTGGTGATACAATCAGGTATTAAAAACAGTTCTGGACGTCCCAGCTCTCTAAAGCACCCCTGTAAGTATTTTGACCAAGGAATAGAAATCATATGGTCCAGGCTCAAAGTTTCTTTTAAGATTTTATGCGTAAGATCAAGGTGTTCATTTAGCCAACATTTGAGCCAGAAAACTAAGGGGCGCATAGTCAAAATGTCACAGATATATGGGGTACCTGTTTCTTTGTGAACTGATAAGTTTGCCGTCCCTTTTGGGACGTACAACAGCCGCTTTAAAAATGTATTATCAGTCACCTGAAGGCCCTCAAGTCCGAAGTACCCCCATAAATCGCTCCCTTAACTGGCTATAGAAACGCTCTTAGCTTGGTAAATTTTCAACATTGCGGCCATCGGGCGATTGCCCATTTGAGCCGCAAAGCTGAATAGAGCTGCATTGGACCTAGTAACCTCTCCCCTTTTCTTGTTAAGCAAAGCGACCCAATTCAGTTGATCGTCTAGTAGGACGCCCAAGTAGGAGAAGGTCGTGGATATAGGTACTCTAACACCATTCACCATAAAGGAATACTGTTTTTTGGGGCGCTGCCCTACCTGCATTACATATGACTTGGAGTTGTTTATGGCCAGATCTATATCATCCATAAACCTCCGAAAAGCGTCAAATAGGGTTTGTAGTCCTAAAGGGGTACGTGCCAGGGGGACAACGTCGTTGGCATATAGCAAGACGGGCAGTCCCCGGCATCCCACATACGGGTAATCAGCCCCTGTTTCCAGCAAGGTGCCCTCTAGGTCGTTGATGTAAAGATTAAAAAGGAATGGTGCTAAGATACACCCCTGTTGCACCCCCCTTTCAGTTTTAAAATTCCTGGTTACCTTAAGATCAAATGCATATCTAATGTTTGCCCTTGTATCTCTATGTAGTTCCATCAGAAAGTCCACCAGGTTAGACTCCACCCCCATGGTCCTCATGGATTGCCACAGCTTTCCCCGATTGACACAATCGAAAGCAGATGACAAATCCAAAAAGGCCAAATAGATTGTCCCTGGGCGGGCGATGGTATACTTTCCGAGGATCAAATAGAGATTAAGGCATTGTGCCATAGTCGAATGACTTGGGCGAAACCCAAACTGGATGTCTGAGATGATCTTATTCTCTTCAGCCCAGGCAGTCAGTCTCTTTAGTATGACTCCACCTATAACCTTTACAACAGAGTCAATAAGGGAGATCGGTCTATAATTCATAGTACAGTTACGGTCTCCCTTCTTGAACACTGGCACAATTGTGGATATTCCCCAAGATTGTGGACATCCTTCTTTAGCTGCAGCATTAATTACCGCAACCAGGATTGAAGCCCAAAAGGAGGGATTTGATTTAAAAAGATCCGGCGGAACACCATCCGGGCCCGGCGCCTTCTTGTTTGTAAGGTTGTTGATGCTTTCCCCCACCTTACTTACAGAGAACACAACTGCTTCCTTATTCAAGGTCTTAACTGGCGATTGTTCCAGGGTAGATTTGCTTTTAAAAATAGTGACAAAATGAGCTACCCATTCTTCCTCCGTTATGTTGGAGCCCACTTCCTCAACTCTATCCGCTAAGAAGGGAGGTCTGCTAATAATACTCCAAAATTGGGAGCTGCTAGAGAGGGTCAGGGGGTCTAGGAGCTCCCTCCACGTAGCCTCTTTCAATTCCTTTTTACGGTTTGCCAGCATTTTTTATACTTATGCCAGAGGATTCGGATCTGGACTCTGTCCCTTGGGATTTCTTTCAAGGCCGCCTTAAGGTCTCTTGCGGCTTGAGAACATAATGGGCTAAACCATTTGGGGTCACTATGCGCCCTATTTTTCCCAGGGGAAAATAGCAGGTTCCCCAACTTTAAAACAATCTCTTCAAATGCTTTAAGGGTACCCAGGGCAGTTGAATCCGCGTTCAGGCAGCAGAGAAATTCCGCCGCACAGGCTTCTTTAAGAGCTTCGTGAAAAAGGGACGGGATAACTTGTGTCCATTTCAACAGACGCTTACCATCGGTTGGCTGTAGCCGAACAGGATTTAATACTGGGACCTTTTTCTTCAGCAAGCTGCCTCCTAGATTCACACACACCGGGTTGTGGTCACTGTAGGTGCTTGCTGCAATCAAAAAGCTCTGCAGGAAAGATGAAATAGTCCTGGAAATCAATATATGATCTATAAAAGATCCTCCACCACGACCTTTAAAGGTCGGTTCCCTTTGTTTGCTGGATGGTGGAGCATAGCTCATGGCAGGGTACAGGTCATACTTGTTAAGCATATCATTAAGAGCATTTCCCTGTGCAGAATGCCCGAAGTGAAATCCCTGTATCAGAGAGCACCCAAAAGACCCCATGTCTGTGTGTTTAGGGTCCCCGCAAGGATGCACGTTAAAATCACCTGCGATCATGAGATTGTTTCTATAGGGGCCACAGCATTGCTCTACAAAATTTTTCAACTCAGTTATCTTACAACCTGCATCATTGTGTACTGCATTATAAAAGTATATCACACACAGGCTAGTATTACGCCGCCCCAAGACAACTGCCTGTATGTCTCTGTGGTCAGACGGGATAACCCTGATGTTACATCTCAGGGCCAGGGAGGTGAAGATGGCCAGACCCCCCCTTGCTCTTCCAATATTTACACGTGTTGCAGGGACGAAAAATGCTTTATACCCAGCCAACGATAGGCTACAATCAACCAGCCACGTCTCCTGGAGACAAATTACCGAAAAGTGAGTGACAAACTGCACCCATAGAGGGTCTGCAATCTTTCCCACCAGCCCTGCAATATTCCATGACAGTGCATTATAAGCCTGAACATTATCATGGTTAGCCGAAGATTTAATAATTTGCTCCCCAGAGGAATTATCAATTGTTGCCCTTGGAGATCATCTTCCTGTATCCCTATTCTTAAGGCGATTTCCAGTGATTCAGAATTTGGCGCTGCTACCCCTGATTCTAAAACAGGACCTGCTTCTTTATCAAATTTTTCAAGGGATACACTGTCACAGGCTATGAGGGGTGGTATGGCCCCGTTTTCTCGTAGTCAGTCACAGTCGCTGAGTCCCGAAAGGGCTGCGTATTTATTGGAGCCCAACGGGTATTGAGGGTAATTATGAGCCCCCATAGATTATCCCCTTCTGACCTAGATGGAATTCGGCCAGGTCTGGTTAGTTCTCTGAGTTTATGTGGCCACACCCAGTGTCCCTGAGTCAAATTAGATTGCTCTTCACTCCCCACAATATAAAAAAAGCCAAGCGGCAAGATCTCTATTCCTTGTTCCCTAAACGCCACACCGGACTCAATCTCCCTGAGTATACTGTCTGCTGCTAGGGGGTTATTAAAATTTACCACTACGCCTTCTCCCCTTCGTGATTTCCTGGAACTTCCCAGCCAAGAGACACGACTAACCATAATAACATTATTCATGGCGCGGTGACCTTCTACAGTGTTACAGGACAGCCAGTGTGTTACCTTGTTTTTAAGTTGTCCGTAATCCTCTTTAGCTCCATCAGGGAGGGTGGGTACATTACACAGAATACCCACCAGCGAAGCTGATTGGGGGGGTAGGTCAATAACTGGTAAAGTTTCTAAACTTCTGTTTCTCTTAACTGGGTTTGTGCTTTCCTCGACCCGATCTAGATCTGCAGAGTTTATTTTCCCAGTTATTCCCTCAGTGTGTTCTATTCCTGCTTTGCTTATTGGCTTTATCCTTCCTGGATCTTTCCCATTTTCTTTACTAGTTGGTTTTTGAGGCACATTAGATGTCGTGGTTAGTAATGATGGTATTAAGTGAGGTAGGCTATTACTAGTCCCGCTAGGTTTTTTAAATTGTATCACGGGACCGTTATTTTCAATGCAGGCTACTAGATTAGCCAATGTTTGTGTGTTGTTTGTGGTAGCCCGTTCAAGCTTCCCCAGATTCTCGTTAATTATTTTCATTCTTTCTATGAGTGGTAGCATGAATGATTTAATTATTTGTTCCACTAGTGCCACGAAACCTTCTGGAGCTTGTATGGTTAAAGAGGACCCCTGCAACATGGAGATAGAAGGGGGTTTGGGGGCAAACTCAAGGGAGTCATATTACGTGTAGGTTTTACAGATGTCACTAAATTACCTCCTTTACTAGATATTTTAGTTACTTTCGGGCGGCTTCCCTTTTGACGTTCTCTTCCTCACTTTCTTTTACCCCGTTGTGCAGAGTGTATTACAGGTTTTAAAGATGGGGATCAGCTGAAATATTTGGAGTATTTAGTGCTGTGGGGCCACTTTCTTCAGATCCAGTACTTTCTATTGTGGTATTCACCAAGGTACCAATTATGCTCTCTACCGGCCCTGTGCTTACTTCTAAAAAATTATCACCAATAAGAATCTGGCTGCCTAGTTGTTCTGGGGTTTTTGCGGACATTATAGAACCCAAGGATGACGGCTTCAAGCATAGGGGTTCCAGAGATAAGCGCTTTTCAGTGAGAGCAATTTTGAGCTCCAGGACAACTGCGGCTCTCATTATAAAACTGTCCAGTGTCCCAGTAACACCACCCCCAATAAAGCATGGCGCTACTTTCCTCCCCCTTCCTGATCGGTGTGCCATGATCTAATACCCTGGTTCACTTTGATTAATCAAGGAAGTCTGGCGTCTGATAGAATACTCGGAATACCTATATACAGTTCAGCAAGCGTCAATCATACAACAATCCGCAACATAAAGTGTCTCACTGTAATAAGTGGCTCGGTAGAGGGGTGACCCAGTTCACATTGTCCACAAGTGTACTCACAGGGCAATATGGACCCTTCAGACATGCAGACTTAGAGGGGTGGCCCGGCCCGCCCTCCTCCGGCCTTGGACGGCCGCAGATTGCCCCGCCCTTCTCCCGGCACCGCCCGCGCGCGTCCCGCGCTGCGTGGAGGAAGGCGGCACTTTAAGCGCGATGGCAGCGCCTCCCCCTGCAGCAACAGCTGGGATCAATTCAGCGGCAGATGCACCCTGGGACCACGAGTCCCACCAGGGCAATGTCACACAGGGCACCGCAACGATGTCTCCACCCGCGAGGAGTACACAACAGCAGGACAGCGGGTTAGCGAGCCAGCAGGTCAGCAGCAATCCGTAATGGTCAGGATTTACTTTATATTGAATAATGCAGTTTTTTTGCTCAGTTTCCTGCTTAATTATGTTGTTATGGCTACGTTTCATTGTTGTCATTGATAAAGGGTAGATCGTAGTGACACTAGCAAGATGGAGACTGCTCTGATTATTCTGTCTCCATGCAAACAAATACGTGTGATATTATGTAAACGAGGGAAAGATGGTGCACAGGCTGAGCGCTGTCAAAACACCTGGTAGCAAACTTAATACTGAGATCGAGCTGCAAGATGAGCTTCCTGAATTTTTGAGAGATGTTTTGCCTCCGAATGTCCTGCGGCCGGCCATTTTGTGTTCTGTATATCTTTATGGTAGCTGGAGGGACACGTTCTGATATTTATGTCCCTTCCCAATCACTAAACATGCCTTTCACCATCACAGAATTACTTAACCGGATTGTTACTGCATAATTAGCGCTCAGTGATAATTTTTATGGATGATTAATTATTTATATATTTTTGCCTTAAAACCAGTCACTATAGCGGATGTTGAACCTGGACATGAGACTTATTCACCTACACACTGTCTGACTGTACTGTTGTTGGTACACTTGTCAGTAGTTTTTTAAATCATGCTTCCCTTCCTTTCTAATAAATTGTTGAAGCCAGGGGTCTTCGCATTGTGCTTGCAAGAGGTTTTGGAACTTGCGGCCACATGCATCAACCTATTTAGGAAGTGCAAACGGTGCGAATCGGTAAATTCGGCCGTTTGCGATTCCTAAATACGTTTTTGGGATGCATCATGCATTTTTGTGAAATTCGCTATTTTTAGCGATTTCCAAAAATGCGATTGCTTTTAAGGAATCTCAAATTTCCGATTCCTTAAAAGCAATGCATGATTGTGTTTCAAATTGCGAATTCGCAATTAGGGGGTGCAAATTACCACGAGGGTGAACCTCGTGGTAATTTGCGAAAATGTATTAAAATGCTCAAAATTGCATTTTAAAACACTGTCATGTTACAGACACACATGTCCTTAGGACATGTGTGTGTGAAACATGTACTTCAAAATACATTTCAGGGGTGCAAGGGGGGGGTCCTTTGGACCCCCCCCCGCACCCATGGAATGCATTAACATTTTGCGAATAGCTAATTGAAATTCGCAAAATGTCAATGCCTTCCCATTGATTCCTATGGGCCTTTTGGCCCATAGGAATCCATGGAAATTGCGAAATCGCAAATTAGAATTCGCATAATATTTGCGATTCAGTAAAAATTGCAATTTTTACAGAATCGCAAATATTATGCGATCTAAATCATGCATCCCATTTTGCGATTCCTTATTTGCGATTCCCTAAAAATCGCAAATAAGGAATCGCAAAACCTTACTTTGATGCATGTGGCTGTTGGTGTGCTCCTAACCTAAAATGCAACTCCGTATTTTTGCTTGATCACTGATGACATCCTCCACATACCAGATAATCATTGAGCATTCCTGCAAATAAGAAGTACACAAGCATGGATAATCCTGATACCATGTCTGTACCTATGGGTAGAAGTGCACTATTTTCTATGCATATCTTTAATCTCACACTTAGGATTGAATATACATCTTGTTGTCAATTTGTGAAAGTCAAATAGGGAGTCCAACCAAAGAAGTACATTCGATATTTTATTAAGTTGCTCTTTAGACCTCAGGAAAGCCTCAGTGGCATAACGAAACTTGAGGGGACCCCCCTGCAAGGTACGTGGAGGGACCCCCTCTGGACATAATCAGGAATTCTCCGGTCGGAGTACTCTGCTGAGGGGGCCCCTGGAGCTTGCCCCCCCCCCCTTTTTCCCAATGAGGGGGCTGTGGAGGCCTGTGTTACCCCCTGGGCAGCAGAGGAGCCGCTACTGGGTTTCGTAGTGGCACGGTCCGATAATATGTGGCATTACGACCAGAGCTGTCACCTTTGGAATTGGGAACCTTTGTTGAAATCCAGACGTCAGCTAAACATCCTGTGATTCTGGGGAAATCCCTTTATCTCACTGTGCCTTAAAAAGTGAATGTGATCTTGTGCAATATAACTGGCATTCATATAGAGCGTGCCAATGCCATTGCGACAAGTTTGCGCTATGTGAAACAGTAAAAAAAAAAAAAGGATAATGGTACAGCGCTGAGCTGCCGCCTGGAAATAAGGAAGAAAATTAAAAATACCAAAGCCGTATTTTGAATCCTGGAATGAAGTTACACCATCATCTACTAAAGCTACAAAGTCTCATTCTTTTAATGATTTCCCAGAAATATCACTGAGTGAGGTCCAAAGACTACTCATGGATATTAAAAGCGGAAGCCCGGCAGACCTGCTTCCAGCCAGACTTATGGGTCCACTAGGGAGCACTCTGGGCCCTGACGTTTAGAGGCTTGTAAACCTCTCACTAACATCTGGAGTAGTCCCACAATGTTAGAAAAAAGCTCTTGTCAGACCTATCAGGAAGAATTCTTCAATTCCTTGGACCAATTTGTCAAACCTTAGACCTATTTCCCTTTTACCATTCTTAGGGAAAATCATCGAAAAGCATTGTAATAAACATCTATCCACCTATCTGGAACTATCTGGCAGCCTCGATCCTTCACAGTCAGGCTTTAGGCCAAAATATAGTACTGAAACGGCCTTGCTGTCGATAACAGACGATCTTCGGCTGTACCAGGACAAAGGTTACTCTGTGGTCCTGGTACTGCTAGATTTATCGGCAGCGTTCGATACCATTTCTCATAACATCCTTATCGAACGCCTGTCTGAGAGTGGAATCGGCGGGATTGCACTGGAATGGATCAGAAGCTTTCTCTCCAACCGCACCCAATCTGTCACCATGGGTGAGTTTAGATCGGATGAGGTTAACATCACCAAGGGGGTCCCGCAGGGTTCATGTCTGAGCCCGACCTTGTTTAACACCTATGTGGCCCCCTTGGCAGATGTAACCAGAGCTTTTGGATTCCACCCAGTGTCATATGCTGACGATACGCAGCTGCTCTTCCCTTTTAAACATCTTTCACCGGAGATAATACAATCTTTCTCCGATGGGATGAAGGCAGTTGCAAGGTGGATGTCCTCCAATTTCCTTCAATGCAACGTTGGAAAAACGGAGGTGATGCTTTTCGGTGACGTAAAGGTCCAATGGTCTCCTGATTGGTGGCCTCTTGATTTGGGCCCAGTTCCTGAACCCAAAACAATAATCAAGAATCTGGGAGTCAGATTGGAACCAGAGTTGACCATGAAACATCATGTCACCATTACTGTAGGAACATGTTTCCACGTAATAGGTCTCCTCCGTAGGATCTTTCCTTTCCTCCCTGAATCTTATAGGAAAACCTTAGTTCAGGCTCTGGTCATCAGCCGTCTTGATTATTGCAACGGTCTCCTGGCAGGAGCTAATGAAGAGGTTCTTAACCGCCTACAGGTGGTACAAAATACAGCAGCGAGGTTGGTGCTTAATGCACCTCCTAGGTCCCCCTCTAGACCTCTACTGCACAAACTACACTGGTTGCCTATACGGCAGCGAGTAAAGTTTAAGACCTGCTGTATTATTCATAAAGGCCTTAATGAATTGGGACCAGAGTATCTGGCTACTAAATTTGTTCCATATGCTCCTACCCGTACCCTTAGATCTGGCGAGCAGCTCCTGCTAAACATTCCTAAAATAACCAAATCTAGACAAGGAGGCAGGGCCTTGTCTGTGGTAGGTCCCAGTCTCTGGAACTGCCTCCCACTTTCTTTAAAACAATGTAGGAATCACCTTAAATTCAGAAAATGTCTGAAAACTTTCTTGTTTAGCTCATCTTAACATCTTTTCTTGGCTCATATTAGTCTTCCTGATATAAATCATGTTCCCTGTGGCTTTCTCTAAAGTTTTTATTCCAGGTGTCACAAGCGCGGAGATACTCCTTCGGGAGTTTATTCTTAGCGCTATATAAGCACGCAAATAAATAAAGAGGTTGCTGTAATCAAGCCATACCTGGTCTCTGTCATGAAGTGAAGCCTTAATCTTGTTTTGAGACGTTTATTACATGGACACAGAGTAGTCCACTTGCTTCCAACATCCCAGTCTCCAGCAACTGACTACAGTAGAATCTCTGTAGATTCTACGTGGTCATGACTACACAACTGCCATTCTTATCCATGACATCACTGCATCTTCTCCCTACTGAACAACCAAAGAAATTACAAATAACAGATGACAAATAATAAAAATAAAAAAGAGAAATAATAGAAATAATTGTTAACATTGTTCAATCAGTCTTTGAGGTTTAGAAATAATAGAAATAATTGTTAATATTGTTCAATCAGTCTTTGAGGTTTTCTTTGTATCCTTTCTGTTCTTCTTTGAGGAGCACAATTACTGATACCACCCCCTTCTCTATAGATTTCATTTGAGGGGCTTACAAACTTTTTAAAATGTACCCTATTTCTTACTATCACTTTATTTTCATTCTGAGCAGTGACAGCTGAACCTTTCATCTTGGTCACTTCCAAAGGAGATGGGTGAAATCTACTCATAGACTTTCTTGTTTGATTTTGCCTTACCAACACCAGATCTCCTATTTCATAATTTCCTCTGCGAACATACTTTCTTTGTTCTGCATTTTTCTTCATTTTTTCTTTCATTTTCTCATCTCTCTTTCTAATTTGTGTATGTTCTTTAGGAGGTCTCAAAGGCATTTGTGGCAAGCGTGTTTGTCTAGACTGGCCAAACAGTAGCTCTGCAGGAGTCTTTTCAGTAGAACCATGAGGTGTATTCCTATCGTCACGTAATACTTGACACACAGCTTGATTTTTAGTGATATCTGTTAACTTTGCCCTCTGCACACTTTTTTTAATATGCCCATCAGTCTTTCCGCTATAGCATTTGCTTGTGGCCAGAGTGTGGTAATCTTCCTATGTCTCACACCCATATATTCAAGAAATGTTGTAAATTCTTTCCCATTAAAAGGTGGATCATTGTCTGTCTTCAAAACATTGGGCATACCCCAAGCTGAAAAAATGTCATCAAGAATAGGTAAAATCACAGATGCAGAGGTAGACGGAAATCAAGAATATTCATCAATCAGAACAAAAAGATAACATCCAGAATCCAAGGTCCATAAAAATCACATGCCAGATCAGAACAGACGGCATCTGGCAATTTAGACATCTGTAATTCTTCAACAGTTCTTTCTCTTGTGGTGCACTGACAAAAATGACAAGCTTGCACACACTCTTCTACTTAACTGTCAAGTTTCAGAAACCACACTTTTTCTCTTAAAATACATTTTGTTGCTGATATTCCTCTATGACCTTCATGTGCATGGTTAATGACACGTCTCTGCAGACTATTTGGAATAACTATCCTGTTTCCTATTAAAAGAATACCAGAAGTGGCTATTGTCAGTTCTGCTTGAATATTTTTGAAGGCAAACTTGTCACTTCTACATACTCCCGGTTAAAACTTTGTTGAAACATTGCCATGCTTCCATCTGTTTAGGTTTATTTTTCTTTTCACTTCCACTAAAGTATTGTCTTTGTTAGATTCATGAACTAGTTCTTGTTCAGATATCACTTTAGGAACTTTTGACTTAATAATGAAATTTATGTGGTTTTCTGTATCATTAATTTCAATTTTATTCTCATCTTTTGGATTCCTAGACAAGTAATCAGCAGGATTATACACTTTTCCTGGCTTATGAATTATTTTAAAATCATAGTCCATTAACCTCAAGCCCCATCTCTCAATCCTGAGGGGTCTCTTCACTTTCGGATTTCCAAAAATTGTTGTGAGAGCTTGATGATCTGTTACTATCACAAATGTTTTTCCATACAAAAAATCATGATAGTGCTCACATGCCCAGACTACCTCCAAACTTTACTTCTCAGGTTGGGAGTATTTCGTTTCTATATCCGTCAGGCTTCTGTTAGCATGTGAAACCAAAAATCTTGGGGCGTCTTTTCCTTGTCTATGTTGAAACAAAATGTCACCTAGTCCCACTTGACTTGCATCTACCACAATTTCTGTGCATAAATTTGGATCAAAATATTTCAAATTTGCTGCTGCCGCTATGTCATTCTTTATTTTCTTAAAAGCATTGTTGGACTCCTTACTCCAAAGGAATGTTTTATTCTTTTTCGTTAACTCTCTAAGAGAAGAACTGCTAGTAGCATGATCTTTAATATAACGAGAACAGTAACTGGCCATTCCTAGAAAAGAACGTAATTCTGTAATGTCTTTTGGACAAGACATTGCCACTGGAGATGACACTTTCTTTGGGTCTGGTTTCATTCCTTTACTTGAGAATGTATGACCATAGAACGCCAATTCTGATTTAACAATTTCGCACTTTTAAGAGTTCAGTGTTAACCCAGCTTTCATAAGCTCTTGTCAAACCTCTCTTAGTGCTTGATCATGTTCACTTTTTGTTTTTCCAAACACCAGAATATCATCACTGTAGTTCATTGAATGTTATACTGGTCTGATAACATTTTTTATAATTTCTTGAAAAATCTCTGCAGCTGAGCATATACCAAAATTCAGTCTTTTGTAGTGAAATAAACCCATATGTGCTGAAAAAGTCGTAATATATTGTGATTTCTCATCAATTTCCAATGGATGATTTTCTTTACAGAGATCCAATTTAGAGAAAATTGTTGCCCCATTCAGAATACTAATCATGTCATTCAAATGGGGCCAAGGATATTTCTCTCTATTGCAGTATTCGGTACTCTCATATCAACACAAATCCTAATTTGATCTGTGTCTTTTTTTTGGCACTGCGACAATCGGAGACACCCAAGGTGTTGGACCTGTGGTAGGCTCAATTATGTCTTGTTTGAGTAGAGAATTGATTTCTTCAACTTTACTCTGCATGTGAATTGGAACTCTCCTGTGCATTTGTGCTACTGGTTTCACTTTTTCATTTATGTGCAACGAAATAGTCTTTCCCTTCAACTTTCCAAGACCTTTCGTCAAAACAGGAAACTCTTTTAAAATATGGTGTTCCATTGTCATATGAAATGTCATAGCCAATAGTCCCTTTAACTGAGCTGTGACACTGCTCAACAAACATGGCCCAGCAGTTTTACAACACTTGTACTTCTTCTTTCAGAGAGGCCTTCCATATGACAGATTTTCTTCAAATTTGCCTAAACATGTTACAGGTTCTTTTGCACCCCATTGAAAATCTTTTACATTTGATGAAACAAGAGGCGGTTTCTTTTCCATTCTGTCATGCTCAGTCTTATATATGATATTACATGTTGCTCCACTGTCTAGTGCAAAAGGAACTTTTTGGGATCCTACTAATATGTCAACAGAAGCTGTTTTTTCAATATCTTCTTTTTTTTAACAAATGGATTTTCTCACCCTCACTTCCTTCTGACATTAGATATAAATGCTCTTGTTCGAATTTATCAGCGGAAGAATCCTCAGCACTTTCCATTTGTCTGACATATCTTGTACTTCCTTGACGTTTCCACATTTTTCCACCATCCTTTCTTTTACACTTACATACAGCAACACAGTGATTCATTCTTCCACACTCTTTGCACTGTTGTCCAAAGGCTGGACATGCATTCATATGAGGAAATGGTTGTCCACATCTGTAACATATTCTTTTTTTCTTTTCTAAAAGTTGTTGGCTTTTCCATTTCTTTTTTGAAATGTGTTGACTTTTCCACTCTGTTACTAGTTTTCTCATCTTTTTTTTATCTCTTTTTTCACTTTTGTTGTCTTTTTTTGTCATTTGGTGAACTTGTTCTAAAGCTTTAATTCTTCCTTGTTCCATGTTATTTGCATGTTTTTTCGCTTGAGCATCAGTACGTGTCATTCACAAAATTGTTTTCAAATCATACAGTTTTCCAAGAAGTTTTTTCTGAATTCTAGTGAATTACATCCTTGAATGACTCTTAACCTGACAGCTTCTTCTTTATTCAACTTATCAAATTCATAGAACATGAAAAATGTTTTAATTTGGTTACAAACTCATCAATTGTTTTGTTGTCTTGTTGACAAGTCATATTAAAAGTGTATCTTTCAAAGTCTACGTTTCTTTGTGGGTCAAACCTTTCATTAAATTTTTTCACGATGCCTTCGTACGTGTTTTTATATGCATCTGGGAATGTAACAATAATATCTTCCACTTCATCACCCACTAAATTAAGTAGTAGATCTTTTGCTTGCTCATCGGTATACTTTTTGCATGTTGCCCTAAGAAAATGTTCAAATCGTCTTGTCCACTTTTCCAATCTTTGAGCAATTGTTTGCTCATCTGTAACATCAAATGCTAACGGCCTTCTATAAATTGCGCTAGGCACACTTTCTTCTTCTTCTTCATCTATGTGTCTGTGTTGACACACTGTTTGAATTTTCACCTTCTTCTACCAATATAGTATCCCTATTATGTTATTTAGTTGTTTAATTCAGTTTTATTTACTTAAAACTGAGTTAAAATTATTTTGCCTGATCTTAATATAGAGTTATATGGTATTTCAGTGCAATGCCCCAAAGCTTGCCTGACTCCAATGTGGCAACCGAGTTTTTAAACTCTCACATTTATTCCTTTTTCCAGAAACTAAGATGGCCGCCAATTGTGACATACTAGGCGAAATCACGCATGATTTGCTTTGCACATGCTCGCATTCATGGCAACTGATTCTTCTTCCTCGCGCTGCACCGGTAAGCAGTTCTCCTTAATTAAACCGATTTCTTCATTTTAGCAGCAAGCGCTCTTACCGCAATTATAAGAGCTGAGGTAGGCATGAGGTCACATCGGTGCTCGTCGCCAATCTGTAGTGAAGCAAAGCCTTAATCTTGTTTTTAGATGTTTATTACATGGACAATCAGTCCACTTGCTTCC
Organism: Lissotriton vulgaris; assembly: GCF_964263255.1. Taxonomy (NCBI): domain Eukaryota; kingdom Metazoa; phylum Chordata; class Amphibia; order Caudata; family Salamandridae; genus Lissotriton; species Lissotriton vulgaris. The sequence continues at coordinate 1,093,552 of NW_028244784.1, forward strand.
AACATCCCAGTCTCCAGCAACTGACTGCAGTAGAATCTCTGTAGATTCTAGGTGGTCATGACTACACGACGACCATTCTTATCCATGACATCACTACAGTCCCCTGCGACAGTGATGGTGAACAGGGATTGCCCAGACATTTTATATCACATTAGTATGTCACATGGTTACTCTGTAATCCTTAATACAGTTCCGTAGTTGGGGCTGGCGAGGGTACGATAGGTCGTGGGGTGCCAAAATTCAAAACCTTGAAATGTGCTGGACAGAGACTCTGACCTGGGCAAATATGAGTTCATTGATTCCGTCAGAGCATCTTAATATTTGTACAGAGCACACAACTATACACAACTGTCCTACTGATTGAATTAAAAATCAGAACAACGATCCTATTGCTTTTGATTACTTTTTTCACCATAGCAATTGACTTTGCCTTAGGTGTGCTCAAGCTAATACCCTTAAACCTGTAAGGTTCATCATAACTACCATAAACATCATCTAGGGTGATCTAGACATTTATGCAAGAATGAGGGGTTATGCGTGGGCTACATACTGCTACAGTCATCCTTCACAAGGTTCATTGCAGGCTCATCTGTGTATAGGCATAGGGGTGGGGGATTTCAACTAATTCCACAGTCCCCAGTGAGGGTGGGTTCGGCCCACATTGGTCATTTCACAGGGATTAGTGGGCCAGGAGTGATGGAGGCATGGATACACACTTTGGCTGGTGTGAGGGTTGTCACTAGCCAATGTTGTGTGTGTTTGGAGTCACACTGTCAGCCATGTCGTTGAAGAGGGCTAAGTGTACTGAGGGGCCTATGGTTAGTCCTCGGTTAGTCAAGATCGACTACACCACATTGTAAAATGGCTGAAGCACTGGACAGTGCCATGGGATATGTTGGAGATGGCAGCCCCAGCACTGCATCTCCAAAATGAGATGTGCTGTAAAAGGTAGGCCTGGGTGGAGTTCTGCGTGAAGTGACCCAAAAACTCTGCTGTGCTACGTGGAGTTCCGCAAGTAGCGAAGTGTGTTTGGTCACGCATGTTTGCATTGATTTTTAGCTCCGGGTGTTTGTCCCGCGCGAATGGCATCATGCTCAGAGGATGAGGGTGCTGCTTCTTTCTGCCGCATGAATAGATTTTTTACTCGAGCGGCAGCTTCCTCAATGCAAATGGATGGTTTCTGAATGCGAGCGGTCGCCACCATCCGCAACTGCCCACGTTGAGAAATCTTGCTGGAATTAGGTCTAGCATTGGAGTTTCCTTTCATGCGCTAGCCAACTTAACGTTGACGAACACAAGTGAGGAAAACACTCTGTTCCTCTTTGCAAGGCTGATTTTTCTCAGAACTCTGTGTGCTCCGCACAGTGCAGAAACTCTGCGAAAAGAGTGGAGTTCACTGCCCAGGCCTAGTAAAAGGCCAGCTCTGTGCAGAATTTGAGGTGTTCAATGTCAGCCATCTGACCCTATAAAATAGTGAAATTTCATTTTGGATTCTCCCAGGAGACTGTCTTGCGTGTGTAGGAGGCTATGCCAGTCATCATTGGTGTAGTCCCTGCTAGCAGGAGTTGCCACTTATGCTTCATTTGTCCCCTAATTGGTGTGGAGAATTGGTGGTGTATAACCAGGTATTATGGGCCAGTAATCCCCCCCCCCCCCGGGGTCCCCAGGTTTCTAGATATTGCCTTTTGGGAGAGTGGGAAAACTCAGGCACTGTGCCCAAGCATCCTCTAAGTTAGTGACGCATTTGGACATGGGACCATTGTTGGATTGCAGGGAGGCGAAACTCCAATCAGATAGAGGGAAACATCTTAAAGTCTAATCCATCAAGCAACTAGTCGACCCTTCATATTCGTGCAATCTACAAAGAAGGCCAGGAGACTGGGTGGCCACTGATACGTATCCCATAGTTAGGCAAGAGTGGAGAAGAGACGTGTAGCACCATCCTTGTATTTATAGAGAGCATCAATGGACTTGCTACTTTTCAAAAGACTTGTTCTGATAGTTACCCATTTGGGCAGGCCTGGGATACGAGAAAGGCCAATAGGTAAGCTGGGAGAAGTGATGCACCATGTAGTATGAAGACATATGGGGCAGACAGAGACCTTCAGATTCCATATAGGCATAGAGCTGGTCTGATTTTACTTGAGGCTTCATTCCACCACAGATAAAGGCAGAGGGTTTCAAGGCCAGTAAGAATAACAGCGGCAAGAGAGCATACCCCTGCCATGTACCTCGGTTGATCAGGATCCACCATGACAAGAAGCCACCACAGTTGAGTCTGGACTCTGGCTTTGGGTAGACTCATCCCACTTTGGAGATAGATTGATGCCCAGTCCAAACTTCTGAAGGGCTTTGAACAAATAGGGACGTGCCACACAATCAAAGGCCTTCTCTGCATCCAGGGAGATCCCCATTGTCTCCTGGTACAAGGGCCCGCAGGCCCTTCAAAAGTGTGCAAGGGTTCAGAGATGATTTCTGGATGAGCTCCCTGGCACAAACCCAATTTGGGATTGGCCAGGATCTTGACGTCAACATTACATTAATCAAATATATAGGCATAAATTTCCCGCAACCCAGGGGATCTTTACTATTCTTTGACAGGAGGGTAAGGATTGCTTTGTTAGAGAATTGGTTCTCTCTGCCTTTTTAAAGGTCCCATATAGCATCTGCATGACCAGGGATGTGCAGATTTGATCAAATTCCCCAGGAAACCTGTCTTTTCCTAGTGATTAGCTATTGCCTCACTGATCTCCTCCGGTGTGATCTCACCCTCAAGGAGTGCCTGCCCTTTGTGTGAGAGGGTAGGTATGAGGAGAGCTCCCAGAAAGGCATCCTCTTCCTCGGGGTTAGGTGAGCCAGAGGCAGCATATAGGGTTTCATAATAGGAGTCAAAAGCCTCCACGATGTCTTCAGGGTGCATCCAAAGAATCTCCTGTGCATCACAGATAGCCAGTATTGCCATTTTGGGCCTCCTGTTGTCTAAATTGGAAGGCCAGCAGCCACCCTGCATTCTGCCTTCGTTCGTAGTGCTGCTACTTTGGTTTCTGCAGTGCTTTTTCAGTAGCCAAAGTGTAGTTCTGGTTAAGGGTAAATTTTGCAGCTTCTAGATAGTGGCGGGATGTATTATAGGCAGCCATGGTTCGGTCAACAGCCTCCTCTAGTTGCCTCCTCTCGACCCGTTTTTTTTTTAACAGTTGGTGGCAGAATTCCTCAAACTTAGCCCCCTCCAAGTGGCCTGCCCACTGCCCAGAGGGTCTGGGAAAAGTCTACTGAGTGGGAATTGTCAGAGTGGTACACACAGATGTGAGAGTTCGTTAGACATTTGCCATCTTGGGTCCATTAGTTGGCCATGTTCATCTGTCAGTCCTTCTCTGGGGATGATTTAAGTCCCAACTGGATGGCGAGCTGAACCGGGCAATGATCCGAGATCTCCCCCAGGCACCAGGCAAAATAGCAGCATGGAATGCATAGTGTAGCAGGGGTCCCATGTGAGAAGTTGTCTATTCTGGGGGATGTGCAGTGGACATTTGGTTAGTAGTAGTAAGCTGTCTAGTTGATGGGAGAGGCACCATACTGAGGAAATAGAAATTTTACGTGGCCAGTGTGTCCCCTACACGCACCCTATGTATGTACCTATGCTCCATGTATGTCCATGTTCTCATGTAATCCCTTCTCATGCCTAATGTCTCTGCATTTCCGTCAGATGTTAGCATGTCAGTTATTAAGGCCCTCCATGAATGAACGTTAATTCTGCACTGAGGCCTATGTTGCCAATGCATTTACATGGTACACGTTTAAAGTCGAGATGAACGTTTTCATGGCACAGCTGAACCAGGACCCGAATTCAGGCTCCAAGCCCCTTGGCACTCTGTAAGCTGCAGTTTAGTTTTGTATCCCTGACCTCTCACATACTTCCTGCCCAGCCGAAAGGTGCCCAGCCTGGCCTGCCAAGACAGTATTTTGCCTACAGTTATCTGTTCGACTCCACAGAAACACATTCCTGTCTAACGAAAGGGATAAACATATTCCGCTTGCAGACGATAGGGCCTAGCCTTTCTGTCTCCATCCAAGTGATTTACTGAACCCGTTTCCATAGAAGACCCATAGCACGCGCAATGCACTAAGAAATATATGCACACACTAACATTTAGTTATGAGCAGCCTTTGCTCGAGCGACCTTTACTTCAGACAATGCATCCTCCAAACACAAGATACCAGATAATGCCAGAGGTACAGGTCGTTCTGACATCCCAGACTCTTCCACTAGCGCTAAAGTCAGCTCCCCCCAGCTCTCCCCAGTTACACGTCAATTCTACGTCATGACCCGTTTAGCGCACAAGTAGGGTAAAGGTTCCTGCTGACCATGCAAACCCCCACTATGCATCCACCCACCTATGACTCATCAAGTGAACACCCTCGTGTACACCTCCTTGCACGCCTCTTTCACGCCCATGTGCTCTTATCTCTCTCTCTTACGTGCTCCATCTGGAGTGCTCCGCCTTCCTTATTCAACTCAATGTATGTTTTAACTATATATAATGTGTTCTGTGAATAAAGATTCAGATGACGACCCTTCCTGAACCTTAGTGGTGATGGAACCCGATTCTCCCTTAACTGCAGTTATTGAAATAAAGCCCTTCTGAATCGGACACCACGGACGCTGCCTCTCATTTAATGCATGACCCTTTGTTTAAGTATAGAAATTATGACAGGGTAATATGTTATTTACCACATTAATCTGGCGCCCGAACAGGGACCAGTCCCCTTCCCCACGCGCCGGCGATGTAGGTCCAGCCCCATGCCCCCTTCCACAGCCGTGACGGACTTAAAGTGTACACGACAGCGGGACTTCCTGCCTACTCCCTCAGGCCCACGGAGGAGACGGAGACTGCGACCAGGCATCCACACGAGGCGGTGAGGATCGCGGACCATCCCAACCAGAGCCCAAGCAGAGAGAGCAAGGTCCGAGGTATCACGAGGCCCACCTGTTTCGAGGCGCAAGCGCAGCAGCAGCAACCGCAGCAGTAGCAGTTACGCAGCATCGAGTTTCCGAGGCCTTCCAGTTCTGCTTCCCGGTGAGTACCGTTATTGGGAACGCATAGAGACGGGTTCATTTATTTGAGCCCGGTAAAGACGGGTCTGGGTACACAGACCCGGTAAAGACGTGTCCATTTCGGTGGACGCGGTAAAGACGTGTCTCTTTACGAGACCAGTATGGTTGTACTGTTTTGTAGTGCATAAAGTAAACTGTTTTTCAGGACCGTGTTGTTTTTGCTACGTACTAATTAGGATGTATCCGTTTTTAATGTTTTAATGTTGTAGTGAGAATGTAGTGTGAGTGGTTGTTTCCAGTCTATTCTTGTGTATATTGTGCGTTCGTTCAAGTTAGTACCAACATGCCACTGTTTTCGAAGTTACGTCAGATAGGGACCAGGAAAGGGATACTTGAAGAGGCAGTCCCCGTCCCGCCTAGAGACTCTCCTGGCCATTTCATGTACCAAAAGCACGGTTGGACGTCATACTGTTTTTAGACTTATGGGTAGATTACACGAAGGATCTGGAAGAGAAATATAGATGGCCTGCCTCAGGGACATGGGATGCTGATTGCATTATGAGAGTAGAGGAAGCACTATGGAAGAGGAAAGTTAGACCGTCCCAGAAAGATGCCATCGAGTTATGGCGTAAGGAAGCGCATAGGAGAACAGAGAAAGAATTCCACAAAGCAGAGAGAAGTAAAGAAGCAGCAGAAAAGGCTACAGAAAAAGAGCTAAAAGAAGAAGGTGAACGGGTCAAGGCAGAACAAGCAGATAGAGAAAGAAATGCCCTCATCAAGGGCATGTATCCTGTCCTCGCAGAAGGATCAGTTAGAGTGACCCCGGAAGTACCTAGTAATTTGCCGCCACCACTGATCCCGACTAAAGTAGGTAGTCATAAACAGACAGCAGCGGACATTTTCCTCTCCTCCTATCTAGAAGAGGTCGCCCCGGATTATGCTAATGCAGGTTTTCCTCCTCCTCCTGGTAATAATCCTGGTAATAATCCTTTTCTCCCTCCACCCGCATCACAGGATCAATTCACACCGGTAGTAACAATGACAGTGAAAGACGATTCAAGCCAAGGGGCAATGGGAGGGGGGCCCACCACAAGCATACCGCAAACACCACCTCCATCACGAGCATTTCATGAATTAGCATTACAACGAACGCCAAAACTGACAGCCACACCTCTTAAACAAAATGTAACAATTGCACCTTGTATATATGATCCCGTACCAGGTGTGGGCCCAATGGCCATGATCTCATTACGATTAAGACGTGTTGTAGACTATTTGATCAAATTACCAGGCATGAAGGAATATTTAGATAGAATATACCATTTTATTAGAACGGGGGAGGGACCCGAGAGTATACACAAGGCTATGGCACAAAGAAAAGTGGAGATTCAACGCGCACTCTTACGTTTTTTAATTAATTGTCTGATTAGGGAACAAGACCAGCCAAACAAAGAAGTGACTAAAGGTATGATGGAGTGGAGCGATAACATAGCTGCTTGTAAACATGACACAATGTCAAAAATAGAATGCATGTACAGGAAAATACGTAAAGAAATTCTAAACATACACAGGAAAGAGTCAGACGAAAAAGAGGACGACTTAGTATCAGATGAGCCTGAGTCCGAGACAGAGGAAGTGAGTAAAATGAATTACGTAGGTAGAGCAAGACAGTTTGACAGGCCCAAAGGGCTCGACTACAGTAAACATGGACCTCCCCTACCAGAGAGATATTCTCTCGAACACCTATTCCAAGCTACCGAGAATGCACTGAAAAGACGAGTAGAATACGATAGACCTCATACTATGCATGAACAGGAACTAGCCCGGTCAGCCGTTCAATGGGCGTGCAATTCTAATATATATAATGATGACGTAGTGGCGCAAACCTTTTTAAGTCTTCCTCCGGAAGAACAGCGCTTAGATGGTATTTACATGGTTCAACACCTGATCACGTTGTACGAAAGTCAACATTCTGATCCCGGTCCCTTATATAAATTACTGGACGATTTACTCCTCGAGAGATGGAGAGGCCTAGGTACCGAATTAATTAATGTCATTCTAGACCAACGACATAAGTACTTGATCTTTCTGACCACACGTATGATTCCTACCCCACACCACGACAGAAAGAGTTTACACATAGACAGACAGAACCCCCTACGAGAGGTAAATCCCGTTAGAAATGCAACGAATGAGCTTCAACGAGTATATGTTTATACACCCTTGACGAAAATAGAAATATTGGAAATGAAAAAATTACTGCCCTGTCATGATAAAGACCCAGGGGGGTTCCACCGTGAATTAAAAGACATTCTCCGGATAGGGGATTACACATACGCTGACATCATTAAATTATTAAAGGTACTGTTTTACCAGCAGGCATTTATGAAAAGCTTAAAGAGAAGGAATGGGAGGTGGGGGAGAAAAAGATAAATTGGACAGAATTGGAAGACGAGGATAGAACACGGCTCCCTGGTGTTGGTCTAGGGGACAAAGCTAAAGCACTACCTGAATTATTGATACAGGTCCTGCCGAGACTATTGGTTACTAAAAAGGAAGATTGGGATGCTATTTCAGCATGTAAACAGAAACCAGATGAAGATACTAGTGATTTTTATTCTAGATTCGAAAAATGTTTTACTATTAATAGTGGCCTTAAGACAAATAGTGAATCATACCCACATCTTTTTGTGAGCAAATTAGTGGAGAATTCCTTACCCCCGATCAAGAATAGAGTACTGAAGGTTGAAAGTACCTGGCAAGCAAATAGCCCTTCCCAAATGTTACAAATGTTACAATACCATCAGAACAGAATTAGAGAGGAACAGGAACATGAAAAGAGACGCCTGAAAGATACGAAAATGAAGGTTCTAGTTGCTCAATCAGTACCAGCTGATGGACATAAAAAGGGCACGGCACCTGTTAAAGGGAACTGTAATTATTGCAAGCAACCAGGTCACTATGTAAATGAATGTGCTGTCCTGAAACACAATATAGCTACAGGCAAGACAAAAGAAAGGCTGCGTATTCCCAGACAGAATAGCACCCCGCAGGACACGCAAACGCCACAGAACACGCAACAGACAGTAGCTGTACCGCAACCAATAGCGACCGCACAACATGTCACGCAACAAATGTACCAGTACGCACAGTCAGACTATCCAGAATATCAACAGTACTCATGAAATAGCCTAGAGAGGGAGGTCGGCTTGCCTCTTATTGAAGTTCCTGTAGATCAAGAAGGTCCTTATGTATATAGTCGTGTATTGGGAAAAGACAGAAATTTTTTGATTGACACAGGGGCGAGCAGAACTACCATCAGTCATGACGAGGTTCAGGGGCACCCCTCTCAGGCTCACAGAATATTTCCCTGGGATTTTCAGGAAAACCTATTGTGAACGAAGTGTCAAAGCCAGTTTCCCTAGGAGTTGGTCCATTGTCCCGTACCACAGACTTATTGCTTACTAATTCATGTCCAGAGAATTTGCTTGGTATAAAGACATTGAAAGAGCTAGGAGCAGTGATTTGTTGTTCTCCGGAAGGAGTGAGATTGTTTTTACGTGATTTTAAAGGACATTATGTGTTGAAAGATTTTGATCCCAGACTCCAGAATGTACCACAGTATTTATGGGCACGAGGTCCAACTGATGTAGGTTACATGCACATTACACCACACAGACTCACTCTCAAACCAGGAGTTGTACTGCCACGAATCCGACAATACAAGTTACCACCTGATGCCGTAGTAGCATTACTGAAAATTGTTGACAAACTTATTGCACAAGGAGTGGTTGTAGAAACTGATTCAAATGTATGTAATTCACCTGTCATCCCTATTCTTAAACGAACTGACCCAAATGCACCACCAGTCTACAGACTAGTGATTGACCTTCGAGAACTGAACAAATGCATAATACCCCAGTACCCAGTAGTACCAGACATTTCGTCATTACTGACTGCAATTGATTCCGAAGCGACGTTCTTTACTGTAATCGATCTCAAGAACGCCTTCTTTAGTGTCCCAATACATCCAGAAAGCCAGTACCTTTTCGGATTCTGTTTAAATGGACGCAGCTTCAAATTTACGAGAGCTCCTCAAGGATTCACAGAAAGTCCTAGTATTTACAGTCAAGCATTGAAAAGACAACTAGACAGTATTCACATGCCTGCCAACACCGCACTGCTCCAATATGTGGACGATATCCTGATTACAGCACGAACAGAACGAGACTGCGGACGTGCATCACTGACAGTCTTATACTTTCTGGCAGACAAGGGGCACAAAGTGTCCCCTTCGAAGTTACAATTCTGTGCACAGCAAGTGGTATACCTTGGACACTTGCTGTCCAAGAGGGGTAGACAGTTAACACAAGATCACATTCAGTTAATTGCCAATCTTTCACAGCCCAAGACACAAAAGGAAGTACGGGCCTTCATTGGCCTCACTTCTTACTGCAGACAATGGATTCCCCAGTATGCATATCTAGCTAAACCACTTATACAGTTAACAACACAGGAGGCAGCGTTTTCGACTGTCCTCCCTTGGACACAAGATCATACTTTGCCATTTGAAGGACTGAAAAAAGCCTTATGTCAAGCGCCAGTTTTAGCGACTCCTTGTTTCAGCAAACCTTTTACGCTTTTTGTCACTGAACGAGATTGTACTGCATTGTCTGTCCTCACACAAGATCAAGCAGGAAAACACAAGCCTTGTGCTTATTTGTCTAGTACATTGGATCCAGTGGCCCAGGCTCTGCCTGCGTGCCTGAAATCAGTTGCAGCGACAGCTCTAGCAATACGACAAAGTGATTACATAGTGTTAGGGCATCCACTGACAGTACAGGTTCCACATTCAGTGGAAGTTCTCTTGAACAGAACACAGACACAACACTTGACTGTAGCGAGACTGACAGGATATGAACTAACATTATTCCAGCCACACATAGAGATTAGACGATGTAATATACTGAACCCTGCGACACTCTTGCCCTCAAGCACAGCAGACATTGCATCACATGACTGTGTGGAAGTAATTAACACAGTGACGAAACCAAGACAAGACCTAACAGACATTGCATTACCAGACCCAGACCTGACACTTTATGTGGACGGTTCATGCATGAGAACAAGCACAGGAGAATTAGTGGCCGCATATGCAGTGACCACTGATACTGAAGTCATAGAAACACAACGAATTGACACACTGTCCGCACAAGCAGCAGAGCTCATTTCTCTGACACAAGCATGCATACGAGCCAAGAACATGAAAGTAAACATATACACAGATTCACAGTATGCCTAAGGAGTCGTCCACGACTTCGGAGTTCTGTGGCAGGAGAGAGGTTTCCTGACCTCTCATGGGGCCAAAATTCAGCATGGTCCCCTTATTCAGGCTCTGTTAGAAGCTATACACTTGCCAACAGCCATAGCCATCATGAAATGCAAAGCACATACGAAAGTCACAGACGCCATTTCCCAGGGTAACGACCTGGCAGATCGAACAGCTAAACTCACAGCCCAGACTCCAACCAACGTTCCCACAGACACGACAAAGACAGGAGTACCATCACTGACTAAATGCATGACAGTCAGGGATCCCTCGCAAGATGTACTCGACATACAGACACATGCCACTCCAAACGAGATAAAGAAATGGACCGAACAAGGAGGGGTCCAGACTGACCAGGGGTGGATGACTAAAGGCAAAGGTACATGGTTTCTTCCTGACTCCATGGTTCAAGTTATCATAAATACAGCACATAGTCCAGCACACTTAGGAGAAAAGGCTATGTTAGACAGTTTACAGAATATCTGGTTCAACAAGCACCTGCGTGCAGCAGCCAAACAGAAAGTGCGTACCTGCATGATCTGTTGCCAGTTTAATCCAGGTAAAGGCATTCCCGTGGAACAAGGTGGGTTTCATCCTCCTGACCACCCTTTTGAAGTCCTCCAGATGGATTATATCCAGATGGACAGATGTAGAGGATACAAGTACGTCCTAGTAGTTGTATGTGCACTATCTAGATGGACAGAAGCATATCCAGTCCCAGATTACACTGCTGTAACAACTGCCAGGCAGTTGGTTTGAGAATTATTTCCACGGTACGGCTTGCCCCGTGTCGTGTACTCAGATAACGGTCAGCCATTCTCGTCTGAAGTAATGAAACAAGTATCTCTTCTGTTGGGGTACCAATGGAAGTTCCATTGTGTACGACACCCAGAGGCAGCAGGCCTTGTCGAGAGGCATAATCAGACACTCAAGACGAAATTAGCGAAAGTCTGTGCAGAAAAAGGCGTGGATTGGATGGTAGCCTTGCCGGTTGCCCTCTTTTACATGCGTATGGTAGCTCATTCCAGAACAGGTCTGTCCCCGTACGAGGTGGTTTTTGGCAGACCACCGAATATGTGGGGTACGCCTATGCCGAAACGAATAACCGATGTTGACAGTAATATGCTGACAGACTACCTGGCTTCTTTGATGTCTGCACTCCTTTCTTGTCGTTCACAGGTTGCAGCTGCCTTCCCCGACAACACCGAAGTGAAAGAACACTGTATTGTTCCTGGTGACACCGTCTTGGTTCGAAATTTTGATCGTTCAAGTCCTCTCGAGCCCCGCTGGAGAGCACCGAAGCTGGAACTTCTAACGACGAGGACCGCCGTCAAGGTCGAGGGAAGAAAGGGCTGGATTCATGCCCAGCACGTTAAAAGATTCCACGGACAAGGAACTATAAACGAGATTAAGGACTGCCCAGAAACCAGTGACTTGAAACTCCCTTTACTAGAAAAAACTCCGCAGCAGGAGTACAAGTTAAAACTACGGTCTAGTAAGTCAGACAGCGTTTAATTGTTTAAGTCCACCCTGTGGTGAATCGGTTAGACAGGTTCCTGACATGTATGAGATCGTAGACCCGAGTAGTAGACAGAGAGATAAGAAGAAAAAATACTGCAAGTCTTTACGCAGTAGATGCATAGTAACTCTGATCATTATGTTTTTTCTAAGTATATCGATTATATGTATAAGCTTGACGCTACATGTTTTCTTTCCTCCTCTTGGTACACATATGCATTCCTCCTTCAATGATACTGTAGAACACACGTTCAGTGATCTGCCACCCCATGAACTGTCATATCGACTAGCACTGCGCAACAATACTTTTATTCGCATGTTACATCATTCTCACCAGGCCAGCAATGTAACTAATTGCTGGGTATGTGGCCGACTCCCACCTTATCAGAAAACGGAGGGAGTTCTGCCCCTCTTTCCTTATCCGTTTTCACACAATGGTTCGTGCAGAGCATGGTTTGCTTTGATGTCATTATTACAAGACAGAAAGTTCACAGAAAATTCTCCGAGTGAATCGCCCTGGGGAGATTTGAATATAGTAATGAATAAGGCATGTTTCCCAGACAAAAATGGTTTTCCCCAAAGGAAAGAAACAGATCTAGAAAATGAAGTGTACGATCTAGGAAATGTTTCCCTTAACTTTATGATTCTGAATGTCCAATCCGAGACAAATATAGGTTCACGGTTCATAACAGTTATACCAGTAAAAGGTGAATTATGCGTTAGAAAGAAAGGCTCAGTACATTTAGGACACAGTGATTGTAATACTGTGGTCGAGTTTACTGATAAAGGAAAGTCTACTTTCAAAGCCTCCCGTCATTCCTATTTTGTTTGTGGTCAGACAGCCTATGTACGTTTGCCCTTAGACTGGGGTGGGACGTGTTATATAGCGTTCTTTCTGCCACCTGTTTTTCTAGCCCCATCCCAATACCATCGAGATTCACGACTAGTACATGTTAGACACAAGAGGGAGACCGAATCCCTTGTTGTCGATCAGACTGAAACAACTCTGGAACAATATACCGATTTCAATAAAGGATTCTTTTTCTTCATAGGTCCCATCCAAAACAGTAAATTAATACGTAGGCTAACAAGAACCCTGGAAGCAGTAGTGAATGAGACTACTTCTGCTTTAGGAAACTTGACAGAGGAGCAGTCTGCTATGAGACTTGTTGTTCTTCAGAACCGCCTTGTTCTTGACGTCATCCTGGCAGACAGGGGCGGGGCTTGTAGAGTGATCGGCTCCAGTTGTTGCGTGTTTATTCCTAATAACGCGCCATCTGTATACGCAGCAATAACAAGACTCCATAAGATAGCTCATGAGATACACCAAAATCCAGGCACATGGACTTGGTCCGGTTGGCTCTGGAGTGTAATATCAGCCTGGGGATGGAAAGTACTGTCATTCCTAGGAGTAATACTACTAGTCATATTCAGTTGCTGTCTCTGTCTGCAATGTGGCCCAGCGATTTGCGGCTTGTGTGCCACTGCCTGTATTCCCCGCCCACGTTCACGTGCACGAATGAAAAAGGACGAACAAATGATGCTGTATGAACAAATAGATGGTATCATGAATATAGACGTGTCCTAAAGGGCACAGTAGGGGACAAGGAGGGAATGAGGAAATAGAAATTTTACGTGGCCAGTGTGTCCCCTACACGCACCCTATGTATGTACCTATGCTCCATGTATGTCCATGTTCTCATGTAATCCCTTCTCATGCCTAATGTCTCTGCATTTCCGTCAGATGTTAGCATGTCAGTTATTTAGGCCCTCCATGAATGAACGTTAATTCTGCACTGAGGCCTATGTTGCCAATGCATTTACATGGTACACGTTTAAAGTCGAGATGAACGTTTTCATGGCACAGCTGAACCAGGACCCGAATTCAGGCTCCAAGCCCCTTGGCACTCTGTAAGCTGCAGTTTAGTTTTGTATCCCTGACCTCTCACATACTTCCTGCCCAGCCGAAAGGTGCCCAGCCTGGCCTGCCAAGACAGTATTTTGCCTACAGTTATCTGTTCGGCTCTACAGAAACACATTCCTGTCTAACGAAAGGGATAAACATATTCCGCTTGCAGACAATAGGGCCTAGCCTTTCTGTCTCCATCCAAGTGATTTACTGAACCCGTTTCCATAGAAGACCCATGGCACGCGCAATGCACGAAGAAATATATGCACACACTAACATTTAGTTATGAGCAGCCTTTGCTCGAGCGACCTTTACTTCAGACAATGCATCCTCCAAACACAAGATACCAGATAATGCCAGAGGTACAAGTCGTTCTGACATCCCAGACTCTTCCACTAGCGCTAAAGTCAGCTCCCCCCAGCTCTCCCCAGTTACACGTCAATTCTACGTTATGACCAGTTTTGCGCACAAGTGGGGTAAAGGTTACTGCTGACCATGCAAACCCCCACTATGCATCCACCCACCTATGACTCATCAAGTGAACACCCTCGTGTACACCTCCTTGCACGCCTCTTTCACGCCCATGTGCTCTTATCTCTCTCTCTTACGTGCTCCATCTGGAGTGCTCCGCCTTCCTTATTCAACTCAATGTATGTTTTAACTATATATAATGTGTTCTGTGAATAAAGATTCAGATGACGACCCTTCCTGAACCTTAGTGGTGATGGAACCCGATTCTCCCTTAACTGCAGTTATTGAAATAAAGCCCTTCTGAATCGGACACCACGGACTCTGCCTCTCATTTAATGCATGACCCTTTGTTTAAGTATAGAAATTATGACAGGGTAATATGTTATTTACCACAATACAGCAGTGAGGATGTGCTTGGCAAGGACGTCTGTCGGTATAGCCCTCTCTACGGCTTTGCCCGCATCTTGGGGGCCAGTGTGGTCCAGTTTGGGCTCAGTAGTGATGTTCCAGTCTTTCCTAGCATCCTTGTGTATCTGAAATCCGTGAGAAGCAATCAGTTGTGCATCAAGAAGCTGGTTTTGTTTGCCGTGGGTGAATAGATTGAGCACATACAGCTTGTTCCCTGGTGTTTTGAGTAGGACAAATATGAACTTTCCCTCTGGGTCCATCCAATGACAGAGTAGAGTGTGTGGAAAACCTTTGCTAATCAGGATGGCAACTTTGCATTTCTTTGTGCTGTTGACAGCTGGAGGACCAGCAATGATGTCTAGGTCGGTCCAATAACTGTGGACCACCTGTCTTACCCAGTCCCTCTTCAGCTTATTTACCTCCGCTGGGGTGAGGTGAGTTTCTTCAATCAGCTCAATATGTGCAAGCTTATGTTGCAGATAAGTCAGAGTTCTCTGACACTTTATATAACTGTTCTGTTCATTCACACTGAGGAGAAGCATGTTTACTAGGACTTGTGTGGGTGTAGGTGTAGTCATGGTCAGTCCGGGAGTGTGAGAATACAAGGGTTAGGCGTCAGTAGGGAAGCTGATGGCACAGAGCATATGCTAAATATATCGATTGCTCTAAGTGAAAGCAAGGAGGTCAAAGCACTAAGTCAAAGCAAGGGGGGGGGGCCTGTGGGGCAGTGTCAACAGGAAGGGAAGGGGAAGCTTGAACCTTTACGTTAATCCGTAATGCAAACTCCACTACCTGTCACCATTGGGGAACCCCAGAAGGATGTGAAGTCTCAATCCAAGAGGTAGCATTGACTCAAGAGATGTGCAGAGTCTATAGTAGAAGGGGGGAGGCACCAAAGGGGGAGTGCACCACTCACCCATCTGCACGTGTGCCTCTCCGGACAGTTTGCCCCCACAGTAGGGTGACAAACCATCCGTACATTTCATGGACTGCCCGTAATTTGGGCCTCTTGTCCAATTTAAAAATACAAAATATACATTTACTTTTTAAAATAATAAATTAAAGTTAACTTACTTTTTCAGCCTGCAGCACGTCCTGTCCTCGATGTTCTCCAGTCACTTCCGACTCCTCCAGCCAGCTCCCGACTTCTCTAGCGCAAGGTCATGCAGTTCCTTATCCAATTCAGACACTGCTCCCATGCTTTATGAAAGAAGTGTCTGCATTGGCTGGAGCAGACTGCTCCAGCGCTCTGAAGAGCACTAAAGGCCTGTGCCTGCTGTTGAACTTGGCTGTCTATGAAAGCTGAGTTGGAGAGGTTGAATTGCACATGACTGTTTGGCATAATAATGTAGCTGCCCAAACCGACAGGCCAAATCACACTGAAAGGGCCACTCGTCATTGCTGCCAATCATTAGCAATGACAAATTGCCCTTTTTAGTTCGGCAGAAAGAAATAAAACTAAAATGGTAATAAAATTATTTCATTACCATTTTATTTTTAAGCGTTTTGCAGCTGTGTGGGGAGAGGGGATGAGCTTCTCCGCTCCCATGAGGAACCGCCACTCACATTATTTGCATTTGTGTAGTTTGCCCTGCATTTTTTGAATGGCAAGAGTAAAAGGGTGACATATCAAGATTCAACTGGATGTAATGTAGAAGGCCAGGTCTTGATTGACTCCTTACACTTAAAAATGTATGTGCAAAGTATATGTTGACTCCTGCAAAGTTTTGCAAAGTTGGCCATTTGCAAAGATTTCCACGTTTCTATGTTTGGCTAGGTCAAAGAGTGAAGTGTTAGACTTGGAGGATAGTCTTGGGTAGAAAGTGTTTTTCCGTCAGCACGAACATGATGTACAATAAATATAATGCAGAGGCAGTGTTCTTTCTTTAGTTGAAGAGATATCTTTAGTTACTTTTATAAAGCTATGGAAAAATGTATGGAACTTCAGTCACATTAAGTCAATCTGGCAAGCTCTGCCAATAAATCTGCTGGTGGTAGGGAGTCAATTTTAGGGGGAGGTTCTAGCACAGTGTTTAGCTTACTTTGATTCAAGTAGTCTGCAACACACGGACCGGCGCTGTAAGGAAGAGAGGGTGAGGGCCTGGGGGATGTGCCCTAAATAGGTCCCCCGCCCTCTCCCCCATTACCGGGCCTCGCAGGAAGTGACGTTTACTTTGCTCCAGAAGTACTTCTCGCCAGTCGGAACGACCAATCACTCGGCCAGTAGCCACGAGGGTGTGGCCGGGATCCCAGGGGCCACGTCCCAGTGGCACGCTGCCTTATAGTACGCGCTTTCCAAATGAGTGCAAACCACTGCTTAACCTACCCCAGTCTCTTAGATGCCATTCAATACACATAGTTTACCAAGCTGCAGAGCGGTTCCGTGCGGCCTCGTGCCTGGCAGCAGGTTCTTTTTCTTCAGCTGTGATTGCAGCAGGATTTGGTGGCACGGTCCAGTTCTCGGATACATTGACTCTCCTGGATGTCTTTTCTGCAAAAGGGCTTGTGTGCCAGATACAGAGAAAGTGGCTTGCAGATCTCTTGCATCCTTTGTGACTAGCTCAGGGTGCGGGCCCAAGACATACACTGGTGGGTTTATCATGCAGCACTAAGCACCACAGTGGGAGGAACGCTGTGGTGCAGGATTGCTGCAGAGATGCACAGATCCTCGCACACAAATCAGCAACAGAGGCACATAGATCCTCAAGCACAAATCAGCAACTGAGGCTCATGGATCCTCGTGCACATATTAGCAACAGATTTTCTGGATCCTCACAAACAAATCAGCAACAGAGGCTCATGGATCCTCACAAACAAATCAGCAACAGAGGCTCTTGGATCCTAAAGCACAAATCAGCAACAGAGGCTCATGGATCCTCACGCACATATCAGCAAAAGAGGCTCATGGATACTCAACCGCAAATCAGCAACAGAGACTCAGGGATCCTCACACACATATCAGTAACAGAGGCTCCTGAATCGTCGCACACAAATCAGCAACAGAGGTTCATTGATCCTCAAGCACAAATCAGCAACAGAGGCTCATGGATCCTCACCCACAAACCAGCAACAAAACCTCTTGGATCCTCTCGCACAAATCAGCAACAGAGGCTCATGGATCCTCACGCACAAATCAGCAACAAAGGCTCACGGATACTAGCACAAAAATCAACAACAGAGGCTCATGGATCCTCACAAACAAATCAGCAACAGAACCTCACGGATCCTCAAGCACAAATCAGCAACAGAGGCTCATGGAGCCTCACGCACAAATTAGCAACAGAGGCTCACAGAACCTCATGCACAAATCAGCAACTGAGGCTCCTGGATCCTCATGTACAAATCAGCAACAGAGGCTCATGGATCCTCAAAAACAAATCAGCACCAGAACCTTATTGATCCTCATGCACAAATCAGAAGCAGAGGCTCATGGATCCTCACGCACAAATCAGCAACAGAACCTCAGGGATCCTCATGCACAAATCAGCAACAGAACTTCACGGATCCTCAAGCACAAATCAGCAACAGAGGCTCACGGATCCTCATGCACAAATCAGCAACAGAGGCTCATGGATCCTCAAGCACAAATCAGCAACAGGGGCTCATGGATCCTCATGCACAAATCAGCAACAGAGGCTCCTGGATCCTCACACACAAATCAGCAACAAAGTCTTATAGATCCTCACGCACAAATCAGCAACATGGCAAAAGGAATGCTGTGGTGCAGCATTGCTGGAGAGACTCACAGATCCTCAGCAACATGGCAGAAGGAATGCTGTGGTGCAGCATTGCTGGAGAGGCTCACAGATCCTTACCAACATGGCAAGAGGAATGCTGTGGTGCAGCATTGCTGGAGAGGCTCACAGATTCTCCGCAGCATGGCAGGAGGTACGCTGTGGTGCTGCATTGCTGGAGATGCTCACAGATTCTCAGCAACATGGCAGGGGGAACGCTGTGGTGCAGCATTGCTGCAGAGGCTCACAGATCCTCAAGCACAAATCAGCAACATGGCAGAAGGAATGCTGTGGCTCTCGTAATCTTCAGGGGAGATAGCTAAGTGTCCTTTCTCTGATTGCAGCTTCTCTCAACAGAGGTATACTGAGCTCTCTGTAGTAAAAGGCGACCTCTGAATGATACAAAGGGGCTAGTGTGTATTCCCGAAGCAGTGATAGCTGGTTTCAGCCAACTGCCAACTTTGATATAAGGTGTTCCCCAAACGTTTTGGGCACTCAGTCATTTAAACGTGCATTTCCTCGGCTGTTGCACTGCTCCAAGGACACCAGCTAGCAAGGTGGCCTGACACTTTGGTTTGTGTCGCTGTGTTCAATCAGGCTCTGTTGCTGGGTCCTGTCCTCTCAGCGGGACAGAGGATGTCTGGGACAGGTGTGCTCCCCTCTCTTTCTCTGGGTGTGCAGCTTTGGTCTCTCCCTTGGCCACCGTCCTTTGATTATGTTTTGCACCGCTCAGGCAGCAGGCAAACAGCGGGAACCAGCATTGTCCAAGAATGGAGAACACAGAGGATCCCTCCTGCTCAGTCCATATTTATGTGGCTGTAAACCAGGCACATCCTCTATGCTTTACGTTTGTGTTTGCAGGGAGCCCGGAGATCACAGAAGCCCAGGGAGACCGGCAGGGAAGGAACTTAGGGCCATATGTATCAACAACCTGATTTACGATTCTCAAATAGCGATTTTTTAGAAATCGCTATTTGAGAATTGCAACTAGGGATGTATGTACAAAATCGCAATTTTTTAGCGATTTCTTAGTATTCCTTAATTGCGATTAGCAAACTGCGAATCACAATTAAGGAATACTTTCCCTTTCATTTCTATGGGCAAGGAGGCACATAGGAATGAATGGGAAGTTATTCTCAATTTGCGATTCGCAATTTGAGAATCGCTAATTGAGAATAATTTCAAGGGTGCAGGGGTGTCCAAAGGACACCCTGTTGCACCCCTGAAATAAGCATGGGTGCCCATGTGGCGCACATACATGCCCCAAGGGCATGTATGTGCTTCACATTGCACTTAGAAAAATGCGAAAAAGTGCATTTTTCAAGGAATTTGCAAATTACCACCAACTTGAAGTTGGTGGTAATTTGTGATTCCTTAGGGCCAATATGCATTTTTTATGCTTCTTACATTGCATTTAAGGAATCGCAAAATTTGTGATTCCTTAAATGCAATCGCAAAATAAGGAATTGCAAATTTTGCGATTCCTTATTTTGCACGCAGATTTATTTGATACATACCATTTAGCACTAAGGCGTTCGCAAACGCCGAAATTCGGCGAATTTCGGCGTTTGCGAACGCATTAGTGCTTGATACATATGGCCCATAGCACCTCTGGCTACTGACAGACACAAAGAAGCTTTCTGCAAAGTTTGGGAATTACAGAGGAAGTACAACCAATTGTTACCCATACTCACACACCCCACTTTCACTCAGGAAATCAGAGGTCCTGTACATGACTGATTACATGGATTTACACAGGGTGAACCAGGAGGCAGCCTCTCCACTGTAGTGCAGGTTAAAAGGCCATATACCCGGAGTATTCATCGGGCAACACCACTTTGTGTCATGGCCTCGGTGTAGGGACGATATTCACCTATGATAAAAGGCCTCCCACTCTGAGTGGAACCCTACCACCCAGCAGATTCTAACGCTCTGTGGGTGAGCAACAAGCAAAAACCTGTAGGGCACCTGTCAGTAAAATCGTGACACAACTGTCTGGCGCAGGAAAATATATTGAGTCAGTCAAAGGAGAAAATGAGGAGCAGAATAACACATGGCGACTGCACCAGGAATTTCAACTGTACACGACGGTTAAGGAAAAAGCTTTGTACACCGTTACACCTGAAAAATGCAGTTTGCATGCTACACAACTCTGGCAGCCATTTTCTCATGCACTCCCCACCTTTCTTCAGGAGATGGCATACGCTCCCCTGTGTTACCACTTACTGCTCGCAGCCGCAGGCGGTGTGAACAGGCAGAGCCCTCTTTTATCTTTCCACTGGGGACAACTAATGGGGAAGCCATAGAATTTGTTTCTGAGAGGAAGTGGTGACATCACCTCCTCCTGGAGTCCCACTGCAGCTTGAACCCACCGACGGGCCTTTTATGTTAATACCAGATGATGGATGCCTGGGAGAAGAAAGGCTTGTACTGGAAATGACTGGAAAGAATGCACGTTGTATTCCCGCCCTGCTACGAACAAGGTGCTCAAGCCATCCTGGGAGATAAATCGGGGATAACCCTTCTAAGAAATCCTGTGGCAAAAAGCCCAGAGCCAGCCGGTCCCAGGGGAACCCAGACTTGAGCTGGAGCTGTTCACAGGAATGTCCCCTGTTAAATCAGCAGTGATTGAGCAGAACTTGGCTAGATGTCGAAAGCAATTCTTTTAAAGCGTTGTTGTCCTCCTCCCTAGCAGCACTGGTCTAGATTGGGAGTTCTTGAAAAGAGAAAGAGTGCATGTGTGAGATGAGATGCCAATTTTGTGATCTTGGGCATTCCCTCTAAATGCCTGCTTCTTTAGTTAGTTCTGTTATCTTTTAAAATAGTGTTGTGTATAAATAGGGAAAATGCCAGCATTAAAGTCAATACGGAAAACAAAACGTTCACACAATGATATCATAGAAAACAAGCATTTGAAATAGGTCTCACATTTGCCTGAGTTTGAGCTATTGGCGATGTAAAGGATTTTGTTTACTTATGTTTTTTGTTTGGAGTGGAGTGAATGTATGTTGTGTGTAGTGGAATTATGTGGTTTGAATTGGAATTGTTAGTGGTGAAATTATGTGGGATGGAATTGTGTGGTGTGTGTAGTGTATTTGTGTAGTGGAATAATGTGGTATGGTGAAAAGATAGGGGTTGAGAGCTGTATAAAATAGGCAGAATGTAAGAATGAGAGAAATAGGTACTTTGTGTATGAAGTGGTGAATGAAGTTTAGATAGAGTAGTAGAAAGAGTGTGTGAGAAAGAGAATGAAGAGGAGAGGAGGTTTTAGATGCAGAAAGAGGCTGTGTTTGTGTACCTAAAAGACACCAAAAGAAATGGAGGAGAATGTGTGTGGTTTGAATTTTTTTGAGAAGTTATGGTAAAGAAACTGTGCTGAAAGACCTGAAGTGAACCACTATGACAAATGTTGGTTTAGTGCGTGCTTGTGCAATGGAATTATGTGGATAGCAATTATGTGTAGTGGATTTATGTGTAATGGTATTGTGTGTCCTGGAGTGGCATGTATTGCGTGCAAGTATGTGATGTGGTGTTGAATTATATGACATGATGTGTAATTCTGTGGTGTGGATTGGATGTGTGCAGTGTTCAGTGGAATTATGTGTTGTGGAGTGGAATTTTGTGCCGTGGAATGGACTAGTGTGGAGTTGAAGTGTGTTGCATGGAATTGTGTAGCACTGAGTGCAATTATGTTGAGAGGACTTATGTGGCATGGTGTGGAGTGTATTTATGTGGAGTGTTATGTGGCATGTAGTAGACGTGTGTGGAGTGTGATAATGTGCTGTGGTGTGTAATTATGTTGTGTGGTATGGAATTGTGGGGTGTGGCATTGTGTGGAATTATGTGGCGTGGTGTGGAATTATGTGGAATGTAAATATGGGTCATGTTGTGGAGTTGAATTTTGTTGAGTGTAATTATGTGTTTTTGAGCTGAATGGATATATGTGGAGTGTAATTATGTAGATTGAAGTGTAATTTTGTGTAGTGGAATTATCGAGTTGAATTGTGTTGTGTGGAGTGTAATGAAATTATTTTGCATATAGTAGTGATCCCCTGTCTCCTTTGAGTAGAATACAGAGTATTTGGGTTTTTAGGTCTTGTCTACCGACAGCTACTAATTGAATGTTATCACAAATATATTGTGTGCATCGTGAGCGAGCTATTGGTTATTCATTGTTTACAATTGTTTGACTTACTTGTCAATCTCATTTGATTTATTCTAATTCAATGGCTTTCCATCCTCTATTTGTTTGTTTCTCACCTGGAGCATAGCTTCTTTGCCATCCTTTTGATTGGATGACTTTTATCACTCTATGGCTCCACCTAAGGGAACAACTTTATTCTTCCATTCAATGGAGTACATACTGTTTCTTGCTTCATAACCCATGTGTGATTCCACCTTTAAATCACGCCTCACTGTGCTCACCAAGTTGCTCTCCTAAGGTCGTTCCATTGCTTACCACACCCATCTTGTCTCGCTAGACATTTTTGTTGCTTTTTTCAACCCCCTCTCCTATGCCACTATTGCTCCTCCACCCTTCTTGTTGCAATCTTTTTCTATTATTGTTTTTCTTTTTGGAGGGCCCATGTTCTGCAATTTGCTGCTGGGGTGCTCCTTTGTAAATTAGCTGCTTCCACATACTTAGTTTTTAATAATTTAGTTTACCACTCCTAGATGGGGGTCCACTATTTTGGAACAGTAAATTAAAAAGAAAAAAATGGCCACAGAAGCATCATGATGCAAATATGTCATTCATGATGACCCATCCATGCTTTCTCATCGCTGCACTTTTATGTCAATATTATTCAGCATTGGCAATATTCATAATATTTTTCATTTTGCAAATACCGAACAGCATCAGCAAAAAGCACTGGCCAAGCAAAAATGTGTGACTTATTGGACATGATAATGCTTGTTTCAGGCAAGGCTTGATGATGTTTATCAGGAAGATGTGTTTATCGCAACAAAGCATAACTAGGCAAAATACGTTTTAAAAGAGAAAGCAAATGCAATGCCATAGATAAAATCAGCAAATAAAAATTAGTACATACGTGGTGTTTGATTAGAAAAAACAACAATGCCCCTGCGCTATATACATTAAATAATTGGATAGTACTGATGTAAGTCTGTATAGGAAAATGGTGGAAATTATTCGGACAAATCTAAACATTTAGTAAGACTCCGAGAATGAGTATATATGAATGAAGATACATGGGTGGAGAAACAATTTGTTCTTGGTGTAGTCACTTCTGTTTATTGTTCCATTTCAAAAGCCAACACGTGTTTCATCGCAGGGAACAAACTGCGAATCTTCAGGGCTGGAATAAAATACTTCTAGGATACTTCTAGGATTAGATACATTCCATCCGGATGTCTAATCCTCGAACGTTTAGTGAAAAAGAGTTTTGGGGGAGAAGGCCGGTCAGTGTGTAGACTCTGTTGAGTGTCCTCGTAGAGAACGTTACATGTGAAAATACGTTTAGGTAAAAAACCCAGTCGGGGCGTTGTGTGGAATCCCGAATTCGGATTTCCAAAGGTTATAAACTCGGGCTGTGCGGGATCTCGATTAATCACGAGTCAAGTGAAAACCGGGAGGAGAAAAGAGTTCGTGGTTGGGCGGGTACGCCGTTAAATCCACAAGGCGGTTTCACCTAGTCAGTATCGTTCTCCCTCTCTTGGTTTCCCGGCGCCGTGTATCGAAGACGGACCGTACCCGCCCAACCACGCAACGCCCCGACTGGGTTTTTTACCTAAACGTATTTTCACATGTAACGTTCTCTACGAGGACACTCAACAGAGTCTACACACTGACCGGCCTTCTCCCCCAAAACTCTTTTTCACTAAACGTTCGAGGATTAGACATCCGGATGGAATGTATCTAATCCTAGAAGTATCCTAGAAGTATTTTATTCCAGCCCTGAAGATTTTCAGTTTGTTCCCTGCGATGAAACACGTGTTGGCTTTTGAAATGGAACAATAAACAGAAGTGACTACACCAAGAACAAATTGTTTCTCCACACGTGTATCTTCATTCATATATACGCATTCTCGGAGTCTTACTAAATGTTTAGATTTGTCCGAATAACTTCCGCCATTTTCCTATACAGACTTACATCAGTACTATCCAATTATTTAATGTATATAGCGCAGGGGCATTGTTGTTTTTTCTAATTGTGTGGATCAGCCTGCTGGTCCATCTTGGAGCGGTTGTGAGGGATTACCGCTCGCCTCATTGCCTATACTGACTACCTTTTGAACTTATTACCTTGCGGCCACCCAGGTAGTGCGCCTAGTTATTCTGGAACACTAAAAGACCTCTAAGCTGTTTTTTCGTGGTGTTTGATTGGTTTAAACTAAGAGGCAACGTTCTCAAAATTACTCATCTGAAATTTTATTGCTGTATTAGTATCACGCTAATCACCCGATAGGGTACCCAGGCGCTCTTTAGCAGGTATGTGAGGCCATCTGAAATTATACCTCTTAAAGAGGGCAAATGGAAAACCTACTTTGTTATGAGGCTTGTGAACCGGAACAGGAAACACTTTTCCACCTCAACACCGAACCAGTTCTTTGAATTGAGAGAACTGAGAAGCAAATAGAAAACAACTTGTCATTCACTTCAGAATTACCAACCGCAAGATGGCCGCAGCATTGGAGTTTCTGCTGGGGAGCTCCCCGGCTAGGGATCATCTTACAGCATAAATCCCGGGAAAAGCCCCCTAGCAAGTCGGCACTACCTGGCCAGCGAGCCGCAATGCAATGCCGACTATGGATTGCTGGTCGCAGAGACGAAGACCCTGCAGAGGTGAGAAATCATGAAGTGGGAAACCGGGAAGTTCCCAAAATCCGGGCTTGGCTCACCATCAGCACAAGTCCCTGTAAGGGATAGGAGACGTGCCTGCAGTCGGCCACCTGCCCTTCCACCCCAGTGCACCTGTCCCCACTTGCAAAGCAGCTATTTATGAGCGGGAAAGTCATTGCCTCCCCCAATCCCCTGTGACCTGTCGGAGAAAGATAGCTGGGCAGCCACTCTGTGGCATGGTGAGCCCACCGCCGCCCTCCTACGTCAATCTACTATCCTGTACAGCCCATCATCTTAACCGGGTAAAATATGAACCAGAGGCAGAATCAAGCTGCAGGGGACAGCCTTTCTGCTTGCCTGCACGTCGATGATCTCCTGGAGCGAGCGAATGTCGAGAGCCATGATAAAGAGAATGAGGCGGTCATGATGTCCCCATCCCTGCACTTCTCACTTACTAGCCTCCCAGGGCACTGAGCTGGCTCAGGTGCAGTAAACCGTTCTCAAGGTCCCAGGGGCATTGAGGCAACAGGGACAATAGGCGTGAAGGACATCTGACCCATCAACTCCGTCAAGAAGCGTACCACAGTCTGGCTGACCCCCACTACCTCAGTCTCTCTCTCACAGCACCGATCCAATGACTACCTTTCCTCCATTCAAGAGCTCGCCTACACTGGCTATGGGGCCTTCATGCCCTATAGTGCTGGGTTACCCCTGTTCCCACCACTGGAGCCCAGCACGAGCTCAAGACAACCCCGGGATCCAGGACGTCATCTTTGCTCACCACCCCCCGGCCTTCTACCCCTATGGCCAACACCAGCTCTGGAATCCCTCAAGGCTCAAGATCACCACCCGTGAGTGCAACAGCACCATGAAGGCCTGGCTGAAAGAGCACTGCACGAACCCCACCAATGGCGAGAAGATCATGCTCTGTAAATATGTAAAATATATTTGTCCAACACTGATCGTTTCAACTTTTCTGAAAATGTAATTTTGAGTGAATTTTCAACTTGTATATGTGTAACTCTAACCACAAGTATCTGTAGTAGGCTTATGTACTTACAACCATTCTTTTTGCGGTTAGAGTTTTTCTGTTTCGTATCCTTTATGTAATTCATGTATTCTGAAGTCTTTATGTAATGGGCTATTGTGAAGCTCTCTAACACCTTCGGGTAAAGTTTGTGCTATATTAAAATGCATAAATAAATAAATAAATAAAGCAGAGGTGATGATGTAGGAGGAAGTCATCAGCTGGAACAGATATAATATAAGAGAAAGCATCTCAAGCTGTTGGGGAAATAAAACTTGTGTTTTAATAGTCATGCTGTGGCATACGTATGGCACAAAGGACGTATCTTGATATGAAATCATTCTCTAAGCTTTGTGTACGAACGTGTCTGGTGCAGTGTAACATGATCACTAGTAGCATTGTTCCTTCACAAATTGCCATTTGTTTAATCAACTGTTTATGACATTTTCTCTTTTCCAATCAGAGTGAGTACTTTCGAGTACTAAAATTAGTTTTCTTCATAAAGTATTTCATATTATTTGTACAGTCATATCAATTTGTTATGTCACAATTGAAGTATTACAATGGCAATATACAGGGCTTTAAGTGGGATGTAAAAACTGGGGGTGGGGGTCTCTCAAAGGGGCGTGGCAGATATAATTAAGGGCATGGCTGAAAACACTTAAGTTGGAAATCTCTGCTTAGCATTATGTGCCACCCGACTGATATTTTGCTGCTTCTTTCTGTCTTTGCATACAGATATATAATACAAGTAATATTATACCTACAGCAAACCAGGACTATTGGCTTTGTCAATGTTTGTTAGTTGTATAAGCTAATTAAACAATAACAATGGCTTATTTCTATAAAGAGTTAAAATGCTTCAGTTTTGAAATGATGAGATGTGAACGAAATGTAATGAGTCCCTTTAAAGATACATCAAAGGCAGTGAAGGGTGGCACTGCTGCCAAGTTATTTTTCTCTTGGAGGGTGCAGGCAATAATAGAAAGCTCGAAATGGACCTGTCTCAGCACCTGCTTTTTAGAACTGCTGGACCCGGAAGTACCCGGCCCACTTAAGGCCCTGGCAATATACACTTGGTACAACTCTGGCAACAGGATCGTGAACAGTTTTGTCGACATTGTAAAAACTTCCCCGCCCTACCCCCCTCTTTTTTCCTTTTCGGAGTTTTATATAGCGCGAACTTGACACAAAGGTATCAGGTATCAGAGCACTTCAGCACCAGTTGCGTTACATGGTGGCACATTATTATTTTTTTGTTAGGCACGGGGAGATTAAGTGATTTGCCCTGGCTCACAGGATGTTGAGCGTCATTGCCGAGACTCGAACATGGTTTCCCAGCTCTGAGATTGAGCTCCCTAGCCGTTAGGCCACATCATTTGTATCAATATAGTAAAAAATCCATGCGGGTACGGATTATTCCCCTTGCTATAGACCTATTGAGGGAGGTCATATCTTCCTTCACTCCAGAGCAGATACAGGGGTCACTGTGCATGGAGTTTGGCTACCGCCACAATACAATTATGTTGTGCACATGTGTATCACCATTGGAGCAGTTTCTCTCCAATTACGTACTTTCCAGGCAGTTTGGTGCTTCTCCATTGGCTGGCAAAATAGATACTTTAAGGCAGGATTTCATTGTTGCACCACCCTCATTGTACGTTTGAATTGTCTCATCTCAGAGTCCTGAAATCAGCTTTTTACACAGTCCTCTACGTTCTTCTCTTCGGAGTGCTCTGCTTTCTATGTCTGTTTAAGGGATGCATAAATGCCTTCTGTTGCATCATGATGGCCCTTATGTCAACCAGCAACACTATGTCTGCAAATTTCAAGGTTTCTTTGTCTTTTTTTGGGCCACATGTGTATCCCTAGTAAGCTACTCTCTATGTCCACATGTCTTGTCTCCCGGTAATGTGTTCTATGATGTCTACCATTGCAGTCCAATAGTTGTTAAGCACCAGGTAATCCTATACCATGTGTTGGAAATTAGGTTCTTCGTGCCAACAGCAATGGAAGGCTGAGGGGGCCTTAGCTTCTGTGGGGTGGTGTATGCCCTGTGTATTATATTACATTGAATATACCTGGAGCAGGAAATATAAGACACTTTTCATGGGTAGTCCTGGAACCGTGGTCATTCTTTGTCATTTAATTCACTGCCGGCCACGCCTTTCCACTTGCCTCTTATGGTTCAAATGATACCCTCGACAGTTCTAGAATGGATGTGTAAAGCCAGGAGGTAATCTGCCAGCTTCTACTGATTGTGTATGTATTGTTTGCATCAGTGCATGTGTTGGCGGGTCACTTGTTTCTATGTGCCGCTGTTATTTAAGAGTGTGCAATATCCTATTACACATCAGGATTGGACCACCTAGGAGTTCCTATTCAGTCACCAAGGTCTGCAAATCCTCTATGGTACCGTCTCGAAATAAAAGCCATGCCCATCCCAGTGTCACAGGCCTCGACGCATTGCGACAAAGGCCTTTTAAAGGTATTGCTGGTGGATATGGTAGTGCCGGTTGAACTATTATATCCCATTCCTCAGATGTGTCCTTGCCATTTTATGCTGCGGTTGGAATTTACTAGCAGCTTTGTGTGGTCCGTAATGAGTAATGCCTGTTTAATTTGAGTGATGATGTCCCACAAGCCATAGTGCGAGGGCAGCCAAATGGTATCCTCTAAAATCTGGGAGACACATGCAAACCTTGTCGGTTGGCAGCTTTACCCAGTACCGTATTAATTATTGATATGGAACGGATCACGGATCATGAGAGCCTGTGATGTGGAGATAGTGTTGTATGTTGACGACACCCAACTTCTCATTTCCTTCGTACCAGACCCAAACAAAGTGGAAAGCAAGTTTTTTAATTGTATGAGGGAAGTCGCTGCATGGATGTCTAGTAACTATCTTCAACTGAACAGCGACAAGACCAACATCATGCTTTTTGGGAGCACGTCAGAGCTCTGGTCTGCTGACTGGTGGCCGCCTGACATGGGTTTCTAAGCAGTCTGTGAGAAATCTCGGAATGAAGCTGGATCGGTCTTTCTCCATGAAGGACCAAGTAAACACCACCTATGGCTCAAGCTTCGCCTCTATGAAACTACTAAAAAAGGCTCTTCCTTGGCTCCCCAACAGTGCCAGAAAAACTCTTGTCCAAGTTCTCGTAATCAGTCACCTAGCCTATGGGAATGCTCTGTTAACATCCGTAAATAACTCTTTGTTGATGAAGCTGCAGGTGGTAGAGAACACCGCCCTAGACTAATTTGTAATCTTACCTCTCGTTCCCCCCTTTCCGTATTCTTCGGAATCTTCATTGATTGTCTATCAGAAAACGGGATATTTTTAAACTGTTGTCTGACACATAAAGCACTTCACAACTCACACCCAGCTACTTGTTCATGAGTTTAATACCTTATCGTCTTGCAAGATGCCTTAGATCCTCGGATAAGGCTCTTTTGACAATCCCTCGTATTCTGACCTCAAATCGGGGGTGGGGGGGTACATCTTTTTCCTACAATGCCCACTATCATTGCAATAAACTCCCCACTAATCTTTGCTTATGCTCAGACACTATCGCTTTTAAGAAGGCTTTGAAGACCTAGTTGTTTTAGGAAATTCCTCCTGCTCTGTAGTGCAGCGCCGAGATACTCCATGGGTGATCTGTGCGCTATATTACATGTCTATATTATCATTATTATCAGAACCATGCAGTTTCCAGTTCTAGATGCTTTCTTATGTTGAATTCGATTTTGGGCCCGTCCCTCTTCTGTGCTTTCCAGTGTTTTGCAGTGCAGTGTAGCAGCCAGAATAGGCCTGGGGATAGCGAGGATGGGGGCTCAGCTCCTGACCTTGCCAGGCCCAGCTCCAAATGACTCACTTATAGGACAATCAGCAAGTCATTTTTTCCTGGCTTGGTTTTTGGTTAACAGCATAAGTCGAATATTAAATGGAGCCATTTTAAGACTCCCATGTGTCCATCCGGCTCATCAGTCCTCTAAGGGAAACAAAGATGCAGTATGTAATCTCTTGGCAAGTTATCAAAGCAATAAACGGAGACCATTTACTTTATCAGGCTATCTTTGTCCGCAAGCAATGTAGGTCTATATGTGTAATTACCATCCCTAGAACACACTGTATGTGCTAAATTGTTTTTTCGCCTTATAACAAGTGTTTAATACTACTACTCTGTATCCCAGGGGAATACATTTAATCAACCTGGGAAGAATGAAACATTGATCTGAAACTAATAAGGATTCGAATGGATAACTTGCTGAATAATTGCAGCTGTTTTCACAGAGGCCATAACCCCTCACACTTTACTAGGATTGTAAACTGTGCCCTGCCTGTTAGACTGTGATCTCTGCGGCAATTACATTAACCCCAGTAAGCTATATTATCGTGCATAAAGGCCTATAGCCTACAGGTTACACTCGATGGCCTGCAATGGTTCTATTATTCTTCTAAGCTATTTTACGACAATTGAAGCCTGTGAGCAGTGATTGCATGCAGATCTCTGCTGCAGGAGGTTTGCTGAATGACGAATACAAAAAGAAGTCTGTGGCAGGTGCCTTAACCCATGACACCATCTTTGAAATTGATTTGGACCTGCAGTTTTCAGACAATATAATGGCAGCTATACACTTGCCATTGTGTGGATGACTTTCCGTAGTTTGGTAAAATACACTACCAGGGCCGGACTGAGGCCAGCATCCAGCCCTGGCAGTTGCTTCTCCACCGGCCCTGGTAATGGGAGGGGAGGGGGTATGTTCCTGAGATGGGCACAGTGGCATGCAACCTTAGAGTCAAGCTTACATACAACACATGTATGAGATAGGCAACCTCTAAGTGGTACACTCTCGTTTTGTATATTTTTCTACATTTTGCAATGCATCAAAATCTTCAGCAAAGTTATGAAAATAAACATACTTTATAAACATTCTTGTTGCCTAGAAATTCGAATACCACTGTATTACAATTATTTAACATAGGCACATGGCCGGATATTCACTGGTAGATAATTTATTATTGACACCAGTTTTAGGGCCAGATGTTCCACCATTTGGAATTGCGACTCGCAAATTGCAAAAAATAGCGAGTGGCAATTTGCGAGTCGCAATTCCAAATGTACAACAGTGTCAGAGACACTCTTAGCGATTCCCAATTGTGTCGCAAAATACGCGACTCATCAATATTCATGAGGCACTCGCATTTTGTGACCCAATTGAGAATGACTGACCCTCCCAGCGATGGTGGCCTGCTGGGCTCAGCAGGCCACCATGTCTGGGACTGCTTTTAAATAGAGCAGCTTTTAAAAAAAAAAATGCACCCTGTTTTCCTTAAAGGAAAACGGGATGCATTTAAAAAAAAAATACATTTGCACCTTCCTGCCCTTAAAAAATATTTTCACATGGATTTGCAAAGGGGAAGGGGTCCCTTGGGGATCTCTTCCCATTTGCCACTGCAACACCACCTACTTGAAGTAGGTGGTAAATTGCGACTGTTTTGCGACCGCAATTGCGGTCGCAAAACAATCATACATAGGGCTCAGAGTCACAATTAGGAAGAGACGCCCTTGAAATGCCCCTTTCTAATTGCGAGTCACAAACGCTATTTAGTGAGTAGCAAATAAATTGCGACTTGCTAAAGAGCGTTTGTACATGGCCCTGTAAGGTTTTTGCATGTGCACACGAGTCACAGACTCATTTGGGCATGCAAAAATGGGTCGTACATCGGGCCCTTAGTCTTTTTCACAGATTTATTAGAGCCGGCTTAGACTTTAAGCCAAAACCTACTTTAAATAATAATGCTATAGCTTACATCTGCTGCGCTCAGCCTTTACCTTGTTTAGCTTGAAAACTACTTCCACCCCAAACTTTAGTGATTTATAAATGGTGAACCATATAAATTTCAGCATGGGCAATTACAATTGCCTCGAAAGGCTTACACTAATTCTACGCTTGGATCTCCACGTATACACTCTGTAACTTTATGGTGTAATTGACTATATTGTTTTCAGTGATGTCACAAGTAATCTAATCAATGATGTTATTTGAGATTTCATCAATGTTGTTTATCATGTCATGACTGATGCAGTATGTGAGGTAATAAGCCCTTCAGGGGTAAACGTTAGTTGTGTTCTTTCAATACCAACCTATGTCAATTTAACCTTTCTTTTTCAGTGAATATATATATACACACAGAGGGTGTGGAAGGGTAGAGACAGGCCCTTCCGGTTGGGGGACGGTTAGCGCTCCAGTCGCCATACCCTGAGCAGGCATTAGGGATTTAAGGCGCAGACAGGATGGCCGGTTTGTGGTGAGTGGGCTGTGCAGGGCCGCTTACTGCTAAGCGCTATTGCAGGCTAAACTGGACTCGAATTACTGGAATTTAAACTTTGGAGCATTATTTTTAAATCTTTTACTGGGGGCACGACGAGTGTTTATTTGGACACGACGAGTGTTTTAAATTGAACTGTAAATACAGCAACTTACTTGTTTGGGGGCCCGCAATAGTGGTGAGCGGAGGCCTGGTCTCAGTCTCCTCCTTCGCTGCCCCGGTCCGACGCGGTGACAGCACCGTTGCGCGGAGAGCGTGGAAGGGTAGAGACAGGCACTTCCGGTTGGGGGACGGTTAGCGCTCCAGTCGCCATACCCTGAGCAGGCATTAGGGATTGAAGGCGGATGCTCAAACGGACGCGCAGCGGGCACGCCGATGGCGCGCCGAAGGTGCGCCAAAGA
This sequence comes from Lissotriton vulgaris, assembly GCF_964263255.1. NCBI lineage: Eukaryota > Metazoa > Chordata > Amphibia > Caudata > Salamandridae > Lissotriton > Lissotriton vulgaris. Next base: position 1,126,538 of record NW_028244784.1, read on the forward strand.
TAAGCCCGTCTGTGCCCGTCCGTGGCCGGTCGGGGGCCGGGGCCATACCCCCTGGCCTTTTTGATGTGAAAACTCATTATGGCAGGGAAGAATTGGTAAATCTATGCCCACAGCCACATCCTGCATGCAGGCACAGTATGTCTGCGCTACAGGACAGCGCGTGCCAGCAATGCTCATTTACTTGGAGCCTAGGATACATAGGGCAGGAGGAAAGAGGGTCTCTCTCAGGGGGCCTATTACACTGCAGGTCTCTGAGTAAACATAAAACTGAAATACTGGAGCTACTCGCTGATGCTAATTTAGACCTTCTGTTCCTTACGGAAACCTGGTTGGGGGCTGACTCTGATCCGGACATTATAGAGGCTCTTCCACCCGGCTACTCCATGACTAGGATTGATAGAGCAGAAGGTAGAGGGGGAGGCATTGCGATCATCACCAGATCTCCCCTCGAGTGCACTATGGAGCCCATCTCTATATGGGACAGTGAGGCAGGCCTCTTTACAATAAAAATCAATTCTAATCTCTCTGTTACAGGCATTTTAATATACAGGCCGCCATGTCCCCCCACTCGTTTCCGACCTAGTTTGATCGACAGTATTGCCCACTTAGCCATACGACATAGCAAACTGCTAGTCTTAGGGGACTTGAACCTACATTTTGAGAACCCTCTGCATAAGGAGGCAGCCGACCTGCGGCAGGACTTACAATCATTACATCTGGACTTGAAATCCTGTTGTCCTACTCATCAGCATGGTCACCTACTCGACCCGGTGTTTGCCAGCTGGGAGGAAGTTAAGGTGCTGACTCCACTCCCGGTCCCATGGTCGGACCATATCTTGGTCCCTTTTGTAATATCACTACCCATGAGTGTATCTCAGGAGGAGACTATGAGTTCTAACCTATGCAGAAAGTGGAAAAACTTTGCACAGGACAACTTTAATAGAAAACTGAGTGTGGGTGGCCCTCCAGGCGGTTCGGATATTGAGACTGCCTGTGAGAATCTGGAGAGGCTTATCACCTCGGCCCTCAATAAGGTGGCTCCGCTGCTCTGGAACAGAACCAGGGACAGAGGACGTAAAACCGCTCCATGGTTTTCTCCCGCCCTACAGGTGGCTAAAGCGGTATGCAAACGCCTAGAGAGGCAATGGAGGAGTTTTCAGCCCCAGGACATACAGATTTATAGGGCGGAGCAGAGGAGGTATCAAATCCTGCTTAGACTGGCTAAAGCCACCCATTACAAAGATAGAATTGAAGTTGAAGAGAATTCTACTAAAGAACTTTTTAAAATTTTTAAAGAAATATCGTCCTTGACTGTAGTGCCAAGTTGTGGGTCCGTTGAACAGTGTAATCAGATAGCGGAGTACTTCTCTGAGAAAGTGGAGAAAATTTACTCATCCTTCTCAGGGAGTGCCGTCAGTGGGGCTGACTTTGAAGAACAGGTGCAGGACAGTAGTTCTGGGCTCAGATTGAGTAATTTCACGGTCCCCCCTTCTGAGTCCCTAAGGAGTATTTGTGTGAGTGTAAAATGTGGCTCTCCCAGAAACCCTGCTCCACCAAAAGTGATGGGGTCTAGCTTGGACACGCTTAAACCTTTCATCCGACATGTGCTGGATCTTTTTTTTTTTTTTTTTTTTCTTTTTTTGGTGTACGACATTTATTGTACAAAAAGAGAGGTTACACTGCGTCACGCCAACAACCCGGAGGCAGGCCGCTATATTGACGAATGCCACACAGAAATCAATTAAATCAGTAGGAATCTTACAACAAATCGAGTGATGTGACACACAGGAGAGACATGCAATACAGTTGAGGGCATGTACATAATCAGTGCAACAATAGCAAGGTAAGTGGTCTCACATTTTTGGGTGCCGTAGACCTCCAAATTGACCCCAAACTCACGGTGCTGCCTCGCCACCCTGTAGAGTGCAACAGACCGTAGTCTGGTGAAACGGTAGCCTGAATAAAACATGTCTACGGTCACCTTTTCCTCCCACCCCTCCACAACAACCAGAGAAAAAGGAAAAAAAACGATGAACTGTGGTGCTGAGCTGAAGAATCAAACATACATCACATCACGCATACACAGGGGCGTGCGCACTTGGGCTGGGTAATTGTACAAGGATGGCAACCGGTGACAGGGGCAGTGGCGGGATGGCCCCTAGGCATCTCCCGCGGGGAAAAGGGGGGGGGAGGGGGAGCCGAGCAAAACCTTGGGTCGCATAGTCAGGGAGGGGGACATGGTGCTAAGTCGGACGAACCCATAGAATTCTCAAAGGAAGGCAGTCGTAGACCGTACCGCAGCCACTAAGCAAATCCGCTCAAGCAGGAGCCACCTGGCCAGAGGGGCCGAGTACACGGTCCCAAGACTTTACCCCATATCGTCAGAAACTCCCATGTTAGGTGACTCCTCAGAGGCGACAGTATCCGCACGTTCTCTAGTCCACTGTAGGAAGGGCTCCCAAATGTCGTTAGGTCTGGAAGCGGTGGGCATTGTTTCCCAGTAATGTGTGAGTTGTGCATTACCATATGCCACATCCGTAACCCACGCTTTAAGCGTAGGCAAGGCCCTGCAACCCCAGTGTATCGCCACTTGTCGTTTGGCGTAGAGGAGTAGCATCGCATGCAGTTTCCTATCGCAAGGTTCCGTGTCACAGACATATCCCAACAAGCCCAGAAGTGGGGAAGGCGTATCAGTTCTGTGCAAGATTTGGTTAATGGCAGTGAAGATGTCCGACCAGTACTCTTCTAGTCTAGGGCAGCTCCACGCCACATGGAGGAAGGACGCATCCACCCCGCCACACTTCCAGCATGACGCATCGGTCCGGATGCCCATGCGATGCAGCAGTATTGGCGTGCGGTAGTACCGGTGCAAGAACTTAAAATGGACTAACCGTAACCGATAATTCGGAGACAACGCTGTGAGTTGTTTACAGCAGTATTCCCACATCTCATCAGACAGGGGGTCGTCCAGGTCAGCATTCCAAGCCTGCTTGGCCGTAGGCACAGTTATTGGGGCCTGCTCTTGCATGCAGTTGTATAATCTAGACACCAATTTTTGGGGGGAGGGTCTCGAGAGTAAATTTTGGAGAGCATCAAGTTGCGGCGGCTCCTCGGGGAACTGGGGCCATATCTTCTTACATGATTCCCTGAGAGAGTGATACAGAAGCGCGTCCGAGAAGGATTCAGATTGGCCTTCTTCGCAGGCGTCCAACTCTCCGAAGGACCCATTGGGATATATGTCCGCAAAGGTATTTAAACGTCGCCCACGGATGCTGAGGGCGTCGCCTCTAGCACTCAAGCAAGGTAGCATCGGGTTTCCTCATAGTGGGATTGCCGGCGCATAAAGCAGGGGAAGTTTCGCTCTATTGCGTAATTCGCGCCAGGACCAGCAAATCATTTCCACTGTGTCCACATCTCTCGAGGGCCGCAAGACTTTGCCGTACAGTGCCACGCGCAGCGGCGACGGAGCCACGGCGGCCAACTCCACCGCAACATGCGGTTGATAAGGACTGGGGAAGACCCAGAAATGCAAAAATTGCGCCTGCGCGCATAGCGAGTACAATTTCAGATCGGGTGCCCCAAGGCCACCTTGTCGTAATGGGAGCGTCAACAGGGCCCAAGAAGTTCTCGCCTGCCCTCCGGCCCACACCAGAGTCAGAAGTAGGGACCGGACGCGTGAGTGAAAGTGCGCTGTCATGGGCAGTGGAATATTGACGAACAGATACAAAAATTTGGGGAGAACCACCATTTTTGCCAGTGCTATCCTCGCCACCAGGGAGAGAGGAAGCTTGTTCCAGACCTCTACCCTCCCCTCCAGCCAGTCAACCGCTCTGCTAAAGTTAAGGGACCACAATTCCTGTACGTCACGACTAATCCAGATACCCAGGTATTTAACAGCGTCAGTTTCCCAACGCAGGGGATAGTTCGAGGGTGGCTGACTGGTTGCGTCGGTTAGGGGAAATGCAACAGATTTGGACCAATTTATGGACACTCCCGCCAGACCCTCAAAACGCACGAATTCGCTGAGCAATGGGTTCATGTTATCTGTGGGGTTAATGACGTACAGCGTGACGTCGTCTGCATATAAGGAAATCAGCAGACTACGCGAGCTGAATCCAATCCCCCTCGTCGTGTGGTGCTGGCGAACCCTGGCCGCTAGCGGCTCCATCGCAATAGCAAAAAGGAGAGGAGACAGCGGGCACCCTTGTCTGGCTCCTCTAGAGATGGCAAAGGGCTGAGAAATGAGACCATTCATACTCACCCGAGCCCTGGGCGTATCATACAGTAATCTGATGAGAGTTATAAAGTTTCGGCTAAATCCCATCCTGCCCAGAATCCTGAACAAGTAAGGCCACTCCAAGGAATCGAATGCTTTGGTGGCGTCAAGGAACACCACCGCAGCCTGAACAGAGGGGTGTAGATAGTGCAGGATAGAGAAGATGGTTCTAAGGTTGTGTGAGGTGGCGCGGCCAGGAATAAACCCCGACTGGTCAGGGAGTGCGATGATCGGTAATAACGGCTGTAGCTTGTCTGCGATGATCTTAGCATAAATTTTAGCATCCACATTTATGAGGGAGAGGGGACGATAGGAGTCAAGGAACAGGCCGTCTTTGTCAGGCTTCAACAGGGTGATAATTAAGGCCTCGCGCATCGAGTCTGGGAGTGAGTTCAGTTCGAGGGCCTCAACAAACACAGAATGTAGTTTCGGCGCCAATTCTTCCGCGTACGTCTTATAAAATGTCGTTGTTAGGCCGTCAGGTCCAGGGGCTTTGTTAGCTGGCATGCTTTTAATTACTTGAATTATATCTTGAACTGTGACGGGGAGGTCCATATACTGTCTGTGGTGATCGTTGAACCAAACAAGGGCAATGGAGTCTAGGAAACTGTCCAGTGAAGCAGGGATTGTGGGTTGTCTAGATGTGTAGAGGGATGTGTAAAAGTCAGTGAAGGTGTGCAGCACCGCTTCCTGGCCCATAACCAGGGACCCCTCACTGTTGTGAATAGTGTGTATGTAGTGTGTCTGCGTCCGAGGGGCTATCAACCTAGCTAGAGTTCTACTCGGTCTGTCCCCTTCACCGTATCTGCGGGCCTCGGCCTGTTTCCCCAGGAATTTCACCTCCCGCTGTGCCTCCTCATGAAAGACTAGCAGTTTGGCCTTGAGGCGACCAGCAATCTCCAAAGTGGGGTCCTGGCAGAAGGCCTGATCTAGGTTTTTCAGCTCGCGTTCCAACTGGGCTAGTGTCTGACGGATGGTACGCAGTACCCCGGCCTGTCTCGCTATGCATTGGCCCCGGATCACCGCTTTAAAAGCGTCCCACACAATGGCCTCTGAGGAAGCTGAACCCTCGTTTTCTTCAAAATATTTAACAATATCAGCCCTGATTTCTTCAGTGAACACTAAATCTGTAAGGGCGTGAGGGGGCAGGCGCCATGTAAATGCTCTATTTATGGCATTTGGTACGCACAACTCCAACATGCAGGGGGCGTGATCTGAGAGTGATCTAGCCTGGATGTCAACCTCCGCCACCCACGTCGCCACTTCAGGCGACACCAGCCAGAAGTCCAGGCGGGACCAAGCAGCATGATGGCACGTGATACAAGTCCCCGTTCTCTCGCCGGGGTGTCGAACTCTCCACACATCAGACAGTAACCCCCCCTCCATCACATCAATAACAGCCTGACGCGCTCTAGCATGCGTGGGTCTACTCACACCTCTCCGGTCCAGTTCGTCATCCAACACAACATTGAAGTCTCCTCCCACAACAATCAATTGGCAATCTAGCAATGCTATTTGTGCCCAGACGTTCCTAAAGAAGTCTGGATCATCCACGTTCGGACCATAGATGGCAGCCAGTACCAGCGGCCTCCCCTGCAATGATCCATGCACTATAACGTACCGTCCATCTTTATCCAGCACACAAGTGTGTTCCCGCCAATCCAACCCTCCCCGAACAAGGATGGCCACCCCTCTAGCATAGTTAGAATAAATTGCGGAGTATATATGTGACCACCTAGAATGCTTCAATCTGGGCGACGGGGCTGTGTTAATGTGAGTCTCTTGAAGAAAACAAATGTCCACATTATTTCTGGCTAGCATACCATGCATCAACTTAGCTTTCTTATAATCCCCAAGGCCCCGAATATTCCAGGTCCACAGTTTAACCCCCCCCATATCGGAATCTTGACAGAAGTATCAGGGCTCCCACCCTGCCCACCCCCGTAGTCCCCTTGAGTCCCGCACATAGTACACACCGCAACCCTCTGCGCAAAGAAGACATATGACAGTCCGCAATGCACCATTTCAGAACCAGAAACAACAAATCTTTTAACACCCCCCACCTCCCCCCACCCTCACCAACCCCCCAATCAGGTTGCGACAAACCCCACCCAGAGACACGCATAGCGTGTTGAAAAACAATAAACTTAAACAGCGGGAGACACCCCATGGGGGCATGGTGCACCCGGCCTACACCCCTGTGTTCGCAGGGTGGCTGCATACAAGTGGGAAACTCCTGATCCCCTAGGGTAACCCCTCCGAGGGGCCGACTACCGACACACCAGCAATACCTATGGAATGTGTAGGGCATAAGCAGCTTCAGATATGCAACAGGGTTTACATTCAGGTCACACCCCCCTTATGAACCAAACCAAGCACAGCAGCAAACAGTGCACGGGGGGTCGGATCACCCATGTAAAGTGTGGAGTAAGCAATCAAATTGTGGCACAGCGTATACAACAACAGCCCGCTCAGTCATTGTCACTGAGTCGTTCAGAGTCATCCCCCAGTCTCGGCGATTTCCGTCTCGCCCCTGGACCGCAAATGTGTTTTGCAAACTTTAGCGCAGACTGCGCATCTGTGAAGAAGTGTGTGGTGCTGTCGTGGATTACCTTTAGCTTCGCCGGATACAAAAGGGAGTATTGTACACCAGCCTGCAGCAACAGTTTCTTGGCCGGTATGAATTCTTTCCGGGCAGCTTGTACCAGGGGGGTAAAGTCAGGGTAGAAGGAGATGTTGTTCCCTTTGTGCGTGATCTTACCCTTCTCCCTGGCGAGGCGCAGGATGACGTCCCTATCCTGGAAATTCAGTAATTTAGCAAGAATAGGACGAGGCGGTGCACCTACCGGTGGCTTCTTCCCAAGGGATCTATGCGCTCTTTCAACCGTGAAGACAGTCGAGAGGTCCGGGTCGAATAGTTTGTGCAACAGGTCCGCCACAAACACCTCCATTCTGCCAGTGTTCGCCGTCTCCGGAATTCCCGTGATGCGAATGTTAGACCTTCGGGAGCGTGCTTCCAAATCGTCCGACTTAGCTCGCAGGGCCTCCAATTCCCTCTCAAGGCCCGTGATGTGTTGCTTGGCCTGTTGTTGGAACTCGCAGCACTCACTTTGTCTGTTCTCCAGGCAGTCTAATCTAGTTTCATGAGCGTCCACTTTGGTGTTCACCGATTCCAGCTGCGAGGACATGGCATCCAGTTTCGCGTCAATGCTCTTCAGGCTTGATCTGACTTCCATTATCAGTGCCCCAAAGTCAATATCTGCAGTAGCCCCTTGCGATGATGACTCATCCCCATCCTTCTCAGCCACATTCTGTTTAGTTTGGCGTCTGTTCTCAAAATTGAGCTTGGGCTGCTTTGCGTCATTCTTCCCCATCTTGGTGTCGGCGGTGCGACACCCGGCTTGCGCACATCAGCGAGGCTCCGTGTGCTTTATCTGGGATGACAAGCAGGGCAATGTATCGGCATCAGCAGAGTGTGGGGGTCAGAGGTAGACAGGAGAGCCAGGCCTCCCAATCCCCCCACGCGTGGCTCCGCAGGGCTTCCCACCTCCAGCAGTATGTAGTGCAGTGAGCAGCCCGATCACAAAATGGCGGAGTCAGCAAAGTCCCCAGCGCGCCAGTTCAGCCCCAAGTGTGGCACTCGCCAGTGTCTCGCCAGTGTCTCGTCAAGGAGCAGGGGCACTCAGCTAGGCAGCAGGTTGTCGTGGGCGGTAGGATAATGCCGCAGGTGGAGGCTGTGTTAGCGTCTCGTTTCGAAGACCTAGAGCGCCCGCCTCATCTACAGGGTGCGCACGTGGGGGACACTGGTGGATTGTCTCCCCCCCCCCTCAGACCTGCTCCGTACCTCTCTCTTCGCAAGCGGCCGAAAAAGTCTTGGGCCTCGGCCCTCGAGCAGATGTCTAGGATCTCCTCTCCTCAGACACCAGCCTCGGCAACATGGCGGATCCGCCTCGGGATCTCCGTCGATGTTCACTGCCCAGGAGGTATCCGCTGGGCTGCCCGCGCTCGCCGGATCTACCGAGCCTCAGGACACTGCTCCAGAACAGCGATGACTGACCGGAGTGTCTCGGGACAGCGGCGCTCCTGGTGTTAGGTCTGCGCGCCTCCTCTCACAGGGCACCCAGAGGCCTCCAAATCCGCGGGCTTTAGTAGGCTCTGTCGCCCGGGGCAGGGCACTGCGGCAGTGGGTCTTGGGGATGGTGTAGCCCGGTCGAATTTCCAACGGCCTCAGCTCCGAGACCCGGCGTCTGATGTGCCCCAAAGTCTGGTCGCAGGATCAGCTGGGTGTCCGCTGCCGACCCACACTCAGATCAGGGGCCCACGAGCATTCGGAGCAGGATAAAGTCAGGATAAGATGATGCAGCCGGCGGAGCTCACTCACAGAGCGGCCATTTTGCTGCCTGGCTAGCCACGCCCCCGACATGTGCTGGATATTTCACTTACTCAACACATGTTGCCTGATGCTTGGAAACGCGCAACTGTTCTTCCAATTAGGAAAAAAACGAATGTCAGTCTAGACAGATTGGAAAATCTGCGACCTATTTCACTCCTGCCTTATCTGGCAAAAGTAGCGGAGAAGGTGGTCAATCACCAACTTATGGCCCATTTGGGAGACGCAGGTCTCCTTCATCCCTCTCAATTGGGATTTCGGGCGGGCTAATCTACAGAAACCGCTCTACTCCGCGCCACGGAAACCCTCGGGAAAGGGGCTAATGCAGGACACACCATGGCACTCACTATGCTAGATCTTAGTGCCGCGTTCGACACTGTTGCACATTACACCTTGCTACAGTGTCTGAACAAAGGTGGTGTCACGGGTGCTGCCCTGAAGTGGCTAAAATCCTTGCTAATCGGGCGTAGTTTTCAGGTAAGGTAGGGTGTACACTACTCCGAAGATATTAAATTGGAAAAGGGAGTTTCTCAGGGCTCTGCCCCTAGTCCCTCCCTGTTCAATTTGTACATGTCTCCCTTGGCGGAGATTGTTCAGGGTTTTGGAGTAGAGGTAGTGTCATACGCTAATGACACCCAGGTTGTGATATCCATATCCCAAGTACCCAGGGCTGTGTCTTCAAATTTCAGAGCCTGTATGTAGGAGCTTGCCGCCTGGATGGACAGGAACTGTTTAAAGTTAAACGACAGCAAGACGGAGGTATTGGTGGTGGGTGGTAACCACTCGAGTTGGACCTCAGAGTGGTGGCCTCCCTGCCTGGGTCCTATCCCGACCCCTTGCACTGAAGCGAAAAATTTGGGGATTTGGGTGGATCCCACTCTGTCCTATGAGGGTCACATCCAACGGGTAGTAGGGAAAGGTTTTGGAGTATTAAAAAAACTACGGAAAACACTGGATCTTCTCCCATTGGGAGCCAGGAAGACGTTGATACATGCATTGATCACATCCCGTCTTGACTATGGGAACATGCTCTATCTGGGATCCACTGCAAGGGGCCTTGGGAGATTACAGGTTCTACAGAATGCCGCTGCTCGGCTGGCTCTCATACAGCCTAGGAGAGCGGCATCGAAAAGGGCTCTTGACTCATTGCACTGGCTCCCAGTCAAGAAAAGAGTATTGTTCAAGGCGCTCCTCATATGTCACCGCATTGTCCATAATGTGCGTCCAGCCTATCTAGGAGACCTGGTTACCAAGTATGTTCCCAGCAGGTCTCCTAGATCCAGCGGGACGGGACAGTTGGTAATTCCCAAGAGGAAGAAGGCCAAAATGGGAGGTCGCTCTTTCCGGGTTCTGGCGGCTCAGGGCTGGAATAGACTGCCCATCCAACTGAGGCTTGAATGCTCTGAAACTAAATTCAGAAAGCTGTTGAAAACCCACCTGTTTTCTGTTTAGCGCAAGGTGCCTATGTTGTGGTAATCTGTCTGGTAATCTATTTCTCTCCCCTCTCACCTAGTGCGGGGACACGCCGAGATGGCGTAACCATGCGCTTTATATATATATATATATATATATATATATATATATATATATATATATATATATATATATATTCACTGAAAAAACCATAGGTTATAAACCATATATAGTTAGGGATTAGCATTTGCAAAACCTTATTTTACTCGCACAAAACCATTGAAATTCCATATATAGTTAGTTGCACTAACTATATATCGCGCACCCGCAATCCACTGCTAATGATGTCACATATTACATCATTCATGACATGGTCAGTGACATCACTGATGACATCACTGATGACATCTCAAATGACATCACTGATGACATCACTGATGACAACACCCAGTGACTGTATGTTTCTGTAAAGTTAAAATATGTCTTACATATTGAAGAATGAGTGGATGTACAAGTGTCTGGATGAAGGATTTAGTAGGTGCATGACTGACTGTATGAGAGAATGATTAAATGTGTCTCACTGAGTGCATGGGTTAGTGACTAAACTGTCTTAATTTGGCAATCATTATATATGTTGTTCTGTAAACTGCTGCATGCTTAAATCAGTAGCTATATGAGTAACTATATGGGTTATTGAATGGTTGCCCAAGTATTTGTATGGGAGACTGAGTATGTGTGTGGGTGGCTGGGAGGTGTATGACTCTGTGCATAGATGTGTGAGCAGTTGATTCACTAAATGAATGGGTTCAAAAGTGCATGTGGAAACAGCTGTATGGGCGGTTGACTGAGTGCATGAGTGTATTGGTGAGTGAATGGATATCTCAGTGCTACATGTCAAAGTAAGTACATATGTAAAACACAGTCCATGTGAGAGTTGACATATATAAATAACTGAACATAAGTGCCAGTGAATGTGAGAGTGGCTGTATGGATCATTGTGAACTTGTATCAGGGATTTTATAAGAGAGTAAATATGTGTTAGTATATGTTTGAATAAGTAAGGTGTGTATAACTGTATAGTTGAGGAAATGGAGGTGTGATTAATTTTTTGCATGACTGACTAGGTGTGTGAGTAACTCCATGGATAAGTGACAGTCTGTGAGTGTCTGTTTATACTGATTGTATCTAAGGTTATATTAGAGTCTGAAGATGTTCATTGTATTATCACATAAATGATATCATCAGTGATATGATCAGTAATGTAAAATGAGATGTCAGTGATGTCATCAGTGATGTCATCAGTGATGTCATCAGTGATGTCATCAGTGATGTCATTTGAGATGTCAACAGTGATGTCATCAGTGATGTCACTGACCATGTCATGAATGATGTAATATGTGACATCATTAGCAGTGGATTGCGGGTGCGGGATATATAGTTAGTGCAACTAACTATATATGGAATTTCAATGGTTTTGTGCGAGTAAAATAAGGTTTAGTAAATGCTAATCCCTAACTATATATGGTTTATAACCTATGGTTTTTTCAGTGAATTTTCAAGGTTTTGTAAATGCAAATTCCTAACTATATATGGTCTATAACCTATGGTTTTTTCAGTGAATTTCATTGGTTTTTTAAAAGCTAATATCTATAGCTGTAAAATATATTCTTTATTACGTGACGTATCACGTAGCCCGTGAGACGCCTCATGATGCATCGCATAACCGTGACGTATCGTCTCTGCAGCGCAAACAAAACCCGTAACGTAAGCGCGCCAGAGCACAATTAAAGATATATATATATATTTTTAACCTTAATTAGACAAAATCCACACGTGCACATATCACAAACGTTCCAAAAACACAATATGTCGGACTCCCGTTACGCTGCCGGTTAGCTGCCCGGTTAACGTACCGGAAAGCACCTCTACCGCGAAAAATCGCATTTTTTTTTCTTTTGCCCCGCGGGGAACTTTAATAGCCCCCTCATCAATCCTAGGGGTTCAGGAGGGGTCTACCTTACCCCTTTCCTTCATTTACAACTTTTTTTTTTCCACCTCTTGTCTCTCGATCCCACCGAGAGACAAGATGGCGGCCGCTCCAGACTGTTTACAATGTTAACAGCCAATCAGCTTCTCCTCAGACTCCCGTTACGCTGCCGGTTAGCTGCCCAGTTAGCTGCCCGGTTCGCGTACCGGGACTGGCCTCTACGGCGGAAAATCGCATTTTGTTTTGTTTTTTTTTGCCCCGCGTGGCTCTATAATATCTCCCTCATCAATCCTAGGGGGTCAGAAGGGGTCTACCTTGCACCCTTTCCTTCATTTCCCCCTTTGTTTTGGCCTCCTCTTGTCTCTCGATCCTACCGAGAGACAAGATGGCGGCCGCTCCGGACTGTTTACAATGTTGACAGCCAATCAGCTACTCCTCAGACTCCTGTTACACTGCCGGTTAGCTGCCCGGTTAGCTGCCCGGTTAGCTGTCCGGTTCGCGTACCAAGACGCCTCTCTACGGCGAAAAAAATCGGAATTTTTTTTTTTTTTTTGCCCCGCGTGGCTCTATAATATCCCCCTCATCAATCCTAGGGGGTTAGAAGGGGTCTACCTTGCCCCCTTTCCTTCATTTCCCCCTTTGTTTTGGCCTCCTCTTGTCTCTCGATCCTACCGAGAGACAAGATGGCGGCCGCTCCGGACTGTTTAGAATGTTGACAGACACCGGAGAGCCAATCAGCTTCGCTTCGCAAAGTTCCGTTACGCGAAAAGTACGCGAACCGGAGCGCTGCCCGGAGCTCTGTCACAGATATATATCTTATTTTGAACGTTAATTTCTCAAAATCCACTGGAGCACATATATTGAGACCTAGCAAAGGCACATCGGGCTAACAGTCCCTACAATTTTGCCAAGTTTCGTGCAAATCCATTCAGCCGTTCGAGCTAAAAGTGAGGCCAACCGCCCTATGGAAAAATGAATGGGAAAAACGCGTTTTGGGACCCCCCTTTTTTCTCGGCCCCCACTTGACGAACCCCCCCCCAAATTTTTAGGGGCTGCTCAGAAACAAAATGTATTTACAAAAGGGGGTGGTGATGAACAGAGTGTCTGAATTGAGCAGACCACTCTTACCCAGTCCAAAGATCAGGGCTTGATCCATCACCGTTATTTATCTCACTGCCCCATCCCAGCTCAGAACATGGCTATATGCAAATCAGTCTGTCCCTGGCCCAGTGCATCATGGGAACAGGGCAGACTAAACTACCAAGCCAATTCTTTACCAGAAAGGAGACAAGCTACCGGGGACCGGTTTCTGGCATTTCAGCCTCTTCGGCCCGGCTTGCTTGAATCCTGATGGAGCAGTGAGAAAGGGACTCATGTCTGAGTATACCCTGCCACACCTATAGTGGCCAAAATCGATTTACAAAAGGGGGTGGTGAGGAACAGAGTGTCTGAATTGAGCAGACCACTCTTACCCAGTCCAAAGATCAGGGCTTGATCCATCACCGTTATTTATCTCACTGCCCCATCCCAGCTCAGAACATGGCTATATGCAAATCAGTCTGTCCCTGGCCCAGTGCATCATGGGAACAGGGCAGACTAAACTACCAAGCCAATTCTTTACCAGAAAGGAGACAAGCTACCGGGGACCGGTTTCTGGCATTTCAGCCTCTTCGGCCCGGCTTGCTTGAATCCTGATGGAGCAGTGAGAAAGGGACTCGTGTCTGAGTATACCCTGCCACACCTATAGTGGCCAAAATCGATTTACAAAAGGGGGTGGTGATGAACAGAGTGTCTGAATTGAGCAGACCACTCTTACCCAGTCCAAAGATCAGGGCTTGATCCATCACCGTTATTTATCTCACTGCCCCATCCCAGCTCAGAACATGGCTATATGCAAATCAGTCTGTCCCTGGCCCAGTGCATCATGGGAACAGGGCAGACTAAACTACCAAGCCAATTCTTTACCAGAAAGGAGACAAGCTACCGGGGACCGGTTTCTGGCATTTCAGCCTCTTCGGCCCGGCTTGCTTGAATCCTGATGGAGCAGTGAGAAAGGGACTCATGTCTGAGTGTACCCTGCCACACCTATAGTGGCCAAAATCGATTTACAAAAGGGGGTGGTGATGAACAGAGTGTCTGAATTGAGCAGACCACTCTTACCCAGTCCAAAGATCAGGGCTTGATCCATCACCGTTATTTATCTCACTGCCCCATCCCAGCTCAGAACATGGCTATATGCAAATCAGTCTGTCCCTGGCCCAGTGCATCATGTGCCATTTTCCTGAAAATTTCAGCCAATTCCGTCCACAAACGCCAAAGTTATTAGACATAGAATTTTCAAAAATCCCATAGAGAAAAAATCCTAACTATATATACCTACTGGCTATCGCCAGTAGGTAATATATGTATATATATATACAGGAAGATCTGTATCACTTTTTGTAAAGGTTAACAACTTACAGACTCCGTGGTTAGATAGATATATTTGAACTATATAGCAACATTCAGATTGTGAGCTGTGCTTCCAGCATGCCACATTTAATGATTCAACATAATAATTATGTCTCTGTCCGACACCCAGATCAGATTTATTTACATCTCTCTTTTTCCTTTTTTCCTTTAAACTGTTAATAACGGGGATGGACCTTGGTTCTCCCGGTGAAAATTCAGTCACTTTATTGAGTTATTTTGAAAGTGGGTCACATAGGGGTTGCCATCTATTCTTTGATGTCCCCGATTTTGAGGTTAGTTGGACTTAGAAAATGAGAGGATTCGAAACTGCATCCAAATATTTTGCGTAATATTGCACATTTTTGCGTGATGTTGCACATGAGAGTGTCAAGTTTACAACAAGCCATTACACTTTGATAAAATGTAATGTAAGGATGAAATTACATATACATCTTTCTATCCAAACATAATAGTTTTTAAGTATGTATAGTTGTACTTTTAAACCTGTATTGGTGGAAGAAGGCAATGGACTTTTGCATGTTTTATTGAAGTTGGTTTTATATCTATTTATATTGTAAATAGGATATAATATACATTTTGGGATATTGCAATATATTTATTGGCATTATTTTGCACATACTAAATAAGCGCAAGCACATCACACTTTATTGCGGTTTAGGTGAATCGAAGAAAACAAGCATTCATGCTGATATTAAACAAATGGATGACATCCATATGAAATAACAACATATTATTCCAACTACTTACAAACTTAACCATGGTTAATTTACGGTGTATTGAAATGTGACCTACGAGTATTTCTTTTATGTTTATTATTTGTGCATCACATGGTGTATATGAATTGGTTTAAAAAGAGGGCATGATGGGAAATATTTTTTATGTGAGCAAGGGCAACCGCCCGAAACGCGTCATCTGCTAACGCTGCTGTGGCCTCCATGTGAATAAAGTACCTTTTGCCAGCACCTTTGGGATTCGTTGGTCTTTTCCTTGAGCAGAAAAATACTGGTGATTCAAGGTGAACCTACATCGCTTGATATATATATATAAAACAGGAACAGCGCACTCAGCAGCCGAGGAGGAAGGGCCAGTGCAGTACTCCAATGGGAGAGGACGAACAAAGATTTAAACAGGCCCTCAGGTGTGTCATCGCTGCTGGGGAGAAACGGGCACTGAAGAAAGCAGAAAGGCTGAAACGTGTCTGCCCTGTGCAGTGGTTTCTGGGCACAGCAATCCCCTCTGAAGTGATTTTAAAAGGACATTACTTACTCCTTTGTCTGCGCTTGCAAAATTGGCAATAAACATCATCCCCTGTCATACGAGTGGACTCGGACCCATTCTTTCGGGAGTGGGATTGGACCTAATATATATATATATATATATATATATATATATATATATATGACTCTCCAACTTGTCTTCAAAAGTGCTTCATTGCACTGACAGGTATGCAGACTACAAAATAACGCCAAAGTCAGTCTTCAATTTTCGAAATGATTTATTCCATTGTGGTGCAAGCCATCAGACGCGTTTCGGACATGACGTACTTGCTCACTGATGGGGAGTGATTGAGCAACCACCATTATATAGAGACTTTGCACACAAAACGCGCGCCATTGCTAGAGCCTCAAATCAACATAAACATAGGACTGTGCTGCCACATAAGGTCCTTAAAATTATGTTAATGAAGGCGCCATTTTAAGACATGTTTTTAACTATTAGAAACAGTATTAAACTTTGGTTCTGACTTAGGCACATGCCAATTTGATGTTGCATAAATAAGGAATGACAATAAAATTATATCAATATACCAAATTCATGATAGATGCCATGTAAATTACTTAAATGTAAGAAACTGCCCGTAAAACTGCAAGCTTTCAACACGTACATATTAGTAAAATACAAACATGCAATGTTTCCATTAGACAACTCATTCTAATAATTAAAACCTGGAAATACAGGGTTATGGGTAGATATGGTGCATTAAGGTACATTTCATAAACTGTACAAATACCATTATGGGACTTCGAATAAAGTACACCTCGATGCTACATTGCAAATCTATCCACATTCAGTGGGAACCCCTCAGGCTAATGTCTAATGTCATGTTCTATGGTGATCTGAGTCGTCTTGTTAATTTAGTCATGTACGTATAAAAACGATATAAACTTATACATTTATGTCATCATTGATAACAACTATAATAACAATTCATTCTGATAGCTGGTTGTGACGGGCATTAAGAACAATGCTAGGCTCAAATGCTTTAAAAATGAGATGTCCTAAAATGCCTTTCCGCTATTTTATGCAAAATGGCCATGTGAGTGCGTTCGCGTATTACCAAATTGACGGTGCTCTAAAGTGATTGGTGCAAATGTGGAGACTCGTTGACATCATCGAGAACCCCAAGAATAAGTGCAGAGTGCTTAATGGTGAATGAGTGAATGAATAATAAATTCATATCCCTGTTATAAAAATTGTTTTTTTTTATATTTCAGCTCTAATCTGCCTGAAAGTGTCAAGGTTAGTTAAAAAAATGTATTTCATTATAATTGGCACTGAGATACGGAACTTCTGTCAACATGGGGTGAAAAAATATGCCTAATTCGCTGTTATCGGATCAATTCAACAAATTATTTGAAAATGTCATCATAAAAAATTATGAAGGTCCTCCCACATGTTCAAACCTCCCGGGGTCTTACTATTCAGAAGCACAATGTATTTAGATTTGAGCTGTCTGAGACGTTTTTCATTGTCTCCCCCTTTCTTGCTTGGGGTGACAGCATCGATAACAAAATACCTTAAATGGCTCAGGTTTTGCCCATGGACATTCTGAAAATGCCGAGCTACTGGGTAGCTTTGATCGGCATTTACTATCGCCCTTAAGTGCTGTAGGATGCGTAAATGAACGGGTAATTTTGTGCTGCCTATGTAAGTGAGATCACTGCTACATTTTAGAACATATACCGCTAGTTCGGTGCGGCATGTATAATGTGCCTTCAAAGTGACGGGCATGTTATCAAATGGGATTGGATAGGTGGTCATATTTATCCCAAACTTGCATGCCCTGCATGAGCTGCAACGAAACAAAACCTTACGTGGAGACAGCCAATTCTCCCCTTTGAGTGTTTCTGGACTGCTAACCACTAGATCATTGCGCATCGCATATGCACGTCTGTATGTGACCGTGGGAGTTTTAGGCATGATTTCTTTTAGTACGTGGTCTGTAAGGATGATGGGCCACTGTTGTTTGACCAATTTAGTTATTTGGCGTGCTTGGCGGCTATACCCTGTAATGAGGCGTATGGTGTTGTTATCATTGCCTTCTGCTGGTGTCAATGGGTTTGTTCTAGTAGGATCTAACAGATCTTGGCGATTTATGCGGTTAGCTTTCGCCATACTCACATCCAATCTTTTCTGATTGTAACCTCTGGCCATTAACCTTCTTTTACATTCTTGTTGATGTTTGTTTCTAAGCTCAGGGGTACTGCAAGATCTGTAGTTCCTTAGAAATTCCCCATAGGGGATAGCCGTGATGGTATGTTGTGGGTGAAAACTTTTTGCGTGCAGAATAGTGTTTCCTGCACTTGATTTCCTGAACAGGCTGGTGGTTATCTTATTATCCACTATATTGATCTGCACATCTAAAAAAGTTGCCTCATGGTCACTATTGCTAGCCGTGAATTTTAGATTCAATTGATTGTCATTAATATCATTCACAAAATCCCTGGCTTGTTGCATAGTGCCTCGCCAAATCACAAAAACATCATCGATGTATCTCCAATAACTTACGACATGGTTTCTCCAGCTAGTTGCATGTTGCACTTTGAGGACATGTTCCTCCCACCACCCCACGTGGAGCCCCGCGTAGGTCGGAGAAAAACATGTCCCCATGGCCACCCCTCTTAACTGTTTAAATACAGTGTTGTTAAATAAGAAAACATTGTTGTTAAGACACTTGTCGATCATTGCATCAAGCATTTTGTTATGCTGGTATAATTCTATGGGGCGTTGGTCTAGGTAATGCTTGACTGCTCTGATACAATCAGCATATGCAATGCTCGTATACAGTGTCGATATGTCCATTGTCACAAGTAAAAATTCATCAGACCAGGTGCATTGATTTAAAAGGTGCAGAAATTCCGTAGTGTCTTTGATGTAGGCTGGTAATGAGACAACAAATTCTTGTAAATAAAAGTCTATATATTTAGATGTATTCTCGAAAACGCTATTTATTGCTGACACAATGGGCCGGCCTGGCACTGGTGTCTGTTGTTTATGCACTTTCGGAATAAAATATATATTTGGCACCACAGGATGGACTTTGTGCAGAAATTTTAACTCATCCCTGGAAATCAATCCATCACGTTTCCATTGGTGCAAGTCTTTTGCATATGATTCCTGTATTTGTTTAGTAGCCTTCAGATCTGTTTTGGCATAGCAGAGTTCATCATTGAGGTGACGGTAAGCTTCCTCTATGTATTATTTTTTCCCCCAAAGCACAATATTACCGACCTTGTCCGATTGGTTAATGACGATCTTATGGTCATTTTTCAACTTTCGCATTAAGTTGTTATACGGCCTCAGTTTTATGTTGGGTGGTCTGTGCTGCTTCATTGTTTTTAATTGAAGTTTTTTGAGTTCCTCTGTTATCCTGTCCGCATAAATGTCTATGGCGTCCCTAGGCGTACTAGGATTAAACGTTGATGGTGATTTGAAATGACTATTGCATGCGCAGTGGCTGCATCCAAATGGGTCTCTGCATTTTGTTGGATTTATACGGCCGCCCGGTCGTGGAATGCAGCCCGCTGTTGTTACAGAGCAAGCCCACTTCACTACGGAGGGAAAAGTGGACGCAAACGTTTCTGGGGGCACTGCAGGGGTAGCCCCTTGAACACTCCATCAAGAACTGCAAAGCAAGGCAGGCAGACAAATGAGATTTGCCTTCATATCCACTTGGTTTTAATTTGCATCCATTTCGCTGGGAACACCCTACCTGATACGAGGACTACAGATCCCAGAAATGCCACTGACTGCTAATGCCCAGGGGGCGGGGACTGAGTATTAAGAAAGAGTGAGAGTTCCAGCAGGTGATGAATTTGCCACTGACGAAGAGAGCCCTTGCTCTCGAAATGCATTTGGCAGCTGATTAATTTGAAGAGCGTCACCTTTGTAACCCTGCTGGCAAGTTGTTGAAATAAAGGAGTTCACTACGGAGTTCGTGTGTGGCTGCATCCAAATGGGTCTCTGCATTTTGTTGGATATATATATATATATATATATATATTTATATATATATATATATATATATATATACATATAAATGTTGGGGGGGGACCGGAAATGCTTTTGATCACACTAGACGTTACAAATTTATATACATGCATACGCCATGAAGATAGCATTCCATCTATACAATGGTTTCTTAACAAGAAATCCTTGAAATTCTACAAACATAATGATATGCTGATATGCACGATAAGATTCTGTTTTTATAATAATATCTTTCTCTTTTCAGGCAAACTATACAAACAAACGTGTGGGACGGCCTTGGGCACGTGCTTCACCCCCGGCTGGTGGGAGAAGCACGTGGCCTGGGCCGATACCCATGATTGCTGGATGGAGAAGATCATGTTATGGGTAAGTTATATAGATGACCTCTTTGTTGTCTGGCTTGGTGATAGGTCCTCGGCTGAGGAGTACGTCTCCGCGCTGAACCACAATGATTGGAATCTAAGATTCATCAGTACCATCAGTGAGACTTCGGTCAAATATCTTGACTTAGAAGTTTTTTGTGGAGAATAACACTCTACAAACACAGCTGTATAGAAAGCCCACTGGGGGCAACGCCGTGTTGCACGCAGCGAGTCTTTCACCCAAAAAGCCTAGTACGAAACATGTCTGAAACAAAATTGTTCAGATGAGGGAGACTACCAAAAGGCGAAAGATGAGGATGAGGCAAGATTTAAAAACAAAGGCTATTCAGGTAACATCTTAAGGGAGGCTGCTGAAAAGGTGGCAAAGGTAGATAGAAAAAACCTACTGGCGGTAAAACCTAAAATCCAAAATGATGAACCTGCCAGAATGATTACTGATTTTAGTATCAACTCAGGAAAAGTAGAGCACATCTTTAATAAGAATTGGCACATACTATAAATTGATAATGTTTTAAGGAAACATCTCCCTGACCACCCTTTTATTACCTACAGACGCTGCCAATCTCTTGGGGATCATCTTGTACACAGTCACTTTACTGCTCTGCCAAAATCTCGCAATGCGATGAAGGTTATGGGTTTTTACCCATGCCTTCATTGTAAGGCATGTAAAATTAGTAAAAAGGTACTGACATACAAAGGAAGGCCAGAAGACACAAAACCTACAAGAGAAATCAGCAGATTTTTAAATTGCAATTCTGATTTCACTGTATATTGTTTGGAGTGCCCATGTGCAAAACGCTACATTGGTAGCACAATTCACCCTACAAAAAAACGAATACTCGAACACATGCGCGCCAATGCAAATAAATACAAAACGTACCCAGTCATGCGACACTTCGAACAACATCATCAAAGCAACAGGGACCTACAGACTTTCTATTGTCTAGATCAGGTGGACAGAAAAGAAAGGGGAGGAGACAGAGTGAAGGCACTCAGGATTTTAGAATGGAAATACATTATCGATCTCCAGACAAAGGCCCCTGTTGGGTTAAATAACGATGAAGAATTGTGGGTACATTTATAAGGGTGAAAAACACCAGGACTCTAAAAATAATAGATACCATCAAACATTGAACATAACAAGTGACACCAACAACACAACATAGGATCTGCGACTTACTATTGTTACCAATGAGGTACTTAATAGAAAGATCAAAAAAAGAATAAAGTGGTCTATCAACCTCGAAATGATACTGAGACGCCATCACATTCAGGGCTAGATAGGAAAGTTGGGGAGAACAGCATGGTGGGGGCTATTAAATAAAAATATATAAATTGACAAATCCAAGTGGTAGAATGTAATGTATGCAATGTCAATGAAAAAAATGCAATATTGTAAGTAGTATTCCCAGCCCTATGAAATTAATACAAATGTTTCTTTCTCCCCAAAACTGTTTTTATCACAACTGCACATAGCACTTTTTCAAACGACATTTCAATGATTTGCACTTTATGGAACATGTTCTAAGATGACCACACTAACTGAACTGTGAAATTAATTGGAGTCCATCATTACTGTTTACATAGATCTTGTGAGGCTTCACGATATGAAATTGTCGTTTGTTTTGCACAGAAACCTAACATTAACAAAGCTGCAAGGTGAAACGTTTCTGTTGGGGGGTTGAGGGGTCTGCAATAAAGCACTTTGTAATGGATACCAGTGTGCTCTCCTCATTCGGCATTTGAGAAAATTTGCCCATAGTTTCCTATATATACGCCACTTCAAAACACACCATCAGAGCAATAACAAAGAACTGATATATTATGTGGTGGATGCTATCACAGCGAGCAGAAGGGGAGGTAACAGGGAGGCCAAACTGCGTAAAATGGAAACCAATTATATTTGAAATTCAATAGCAAACAGCCGGGAGGATTGAACCTCACGGAGGACTTATATGTGTTTGCATTAGGGTAGATAAGATCAGAATCCCTCCTCAGTAAAGAAAGGAAGCATTAAAGGAATACTCATAAATGGTTATAATGATGTACATAAATGAATTCAATATACTTATTTATTTATTTATAATGAGAAACATGTTTTATTGAATTTTAGGATATTTATGGTTTTAAAATCATATTATCTCCTTATATACACAAAAAAATGTATTCCTCAAAAATGCACTACGGTAACATTTAATGGACACGATGTGTACAACAACAATGGTCATTTAAACACATTACGAGTCTACATAAATGCTAATATAAAATACAATAAGAGAAAATATATAATTGGACAATATCACTCCACCTAACTGCTATATCCCCTAAACCAATCAACTAAAAGAGAAAAACAAATTCGAGGGAAACTAAAGGTTCAGCAGACCCCACTAGTATCTCACTAAGGTCCAGAGGTATACTATCAATGTTAACAAATGATCTCAATATGTAATTTCTAATGAAAACCTTAATTCTCAGCAAACCCAGCTTTTTAAGTCAAGATATTATTAGTTGGGTCACGAATAGATTTTGGGAAGAATATATTAGAACCAACATACATAGGAGAGGGAGGCAACACTGGAAGCAAACACAGAACGAATGGATAAAGGATTTTAGGCTCAGTCCTACTTTTAAATGTTAAGTTTACATAACTTTTATCAGCACGTAAATGCACTTTCACACATTGGGATAATTTTGGTTATCACACATGGAAAGACTAGGTTGATTACATTTTTGTAACAATATGATCAAGGGATTTAACCCACAATTTTTAGTGTTTATTAAATGTTGAAAAAATCGTATCAGGATTTAACCTGAGATTTTTATCAAAAATATATATACAAAAATGTATTATGGCATAATTTTATACGATAATAATGTTTTTATACGTATGAGTAAATCGTACCTGTATTTTAGGGAACGATATGCCTCCAGGTAACTGCGAGTCTTTCCTCTATATTCATGCTTGTAATTGGCAAATCATGAAGCAGCACTGTGCACTTTAAATAATCATGAAAGATGTTGTTACGCTGTCATGTGATCAAGGCTCTGTGCCGAAACGTTATGGCGACAGCTGAATAAAAACTAACCAGCATCCGAAATTTTGGTCCGTGTCTGTGTCCGCAGGCGTAGTCGTGGAGAGAGCGATTGCGGGAGGTGACGGTGGTTGTGTCATGTATATATATATATATATATATATATATATATATGTATATATATATATATATATATATGTATATATATATATATATATATATATATATATATTATATATATATATATATATATTACCTACTGGCGGTCGCCAGTAGGTATATATAGTTAGTATTTTTTCTCTGTGGGATTTTTGAAAATTCTATGTCTAATAACTTTGGCGTTTGTGGACGGAATTGGCTGAAATTTTCAGGAAAATGGAACATTTTGTTTCTGAGCAGCCCCTGACAATTTGGGGGGGTTTCATCAAGGGGGGGCCGAGAAAAAAGGGGGGTCCCAAAACGCGTTTTTCCCATGTTAATTTCCATAGGGCGGTTGGCTTCACTTTTAGCTCGAACGGCTGAATGGATTTGCACGAAACTTGGCAAAATTGTAGGGACTGTTAGCCCGATGTGCCTTTGCTAGGTCTCAATATAAGTGCTCCAGTGGATTTTGAGTAATTTAGGTTCAAAAAAAGATATATATCTGGGCGGAGCCTAACCACACATCTGATCTGATTGGCTGTCAGCACTTCATCCAAGAAGTGTTGGCAGCCATCTTGGGACCAATATACATGATAGCACCTCAGTAAAAAGCATTGTAGTTAATAGAGGGTTTTAGGACTTTAGTTACATTATAAATCATTTGTTGATGGTACCATACTCGTTTTAGGAATTGTGGTGGGTTCTAAGGTGATTTTACCATGTGAAAAAACCTTCTGCTGTGATATCATGAATATTGTTTGAAAGAAAACTAATATCTCATGATTTCCCACAGTGGTTTGGAAGGGGATCTATAAGCTAAACTGAAAGCATATTTTCTGTAAATTCACATTATCTTTCTCAGTCACGTGAAAATGAAGTCTGACACTCTCAGTAAAACATGTACATCCAACAAGGACAGAGACTGTCAGTTGATTCCTTTGTGTTCTACTGCAGCCTCCTAGAGTGTTCTAAAGAACAACTAGAGCGCTAACAGTCCTACTTATTACAAAGGTATGGCACACCTGAAGCCATCTTGATTGGAATAAAGTGGTAGCTCTTAAAACATTTAATTTAAAAAGAAACAACATGAGGGGGTATATTTTGCCATAGAAAGTATGATTAGTGCTGCAGAATGAAACATTAGGGCACATTTTGAGTGACTTCTCAAATCCTTTTCTATTTCATTAAAACATTCTGACATGCAGTCTCCCAAAATGGCCACCAGAGACAAAAGAGCCCAAATGTAGCCCAAATATCACCCAGATGTAGCCCAAGTATAGCCCAATGACAGAATGTCCCAGAGTGTTTTAAAGAACAACTAGAGCGCTAACAGTCCTACTTATTACAAAGGTATGGCACACCTGAAGCCATCTTGATTGGAATAAAGTGGTAACTCTTTAAACATTTAATTTAAAAAGAAACAACATGAGGGGGTATATTTTGCCATAGAAAGTATGATTAGTGCTGCAGAATGAAAAATTAGGGCACATTTTGAGTGACTTCTCAAATCCTTTTCTATTTCATTAAAACATTCTGACATGCAGTCTCCCAAAATGGCCACCAGAGACAAAAGAGCCCAAATGTAGCCCAAATATCACCCAGATGTAGCCCAAGTATAGCCCAATGACAGAATGTCCCAGAGTGTTCTAAAAGAACAACTAGAGCGCTAACAGTCCTACTTATTACAAAGGTATAGCACACCTGGAGCCATTGTGATGGGAATAAAGTGGTAACTCTTAAAACATTTAATTTAAAAAGGAACAAAATGAGGGGGTATATTATGCAATAGAAGGTATTATTAGTGCTGCAGAAAGAAAAATTAGGGCACATTTTGAGTGACTTTTCAAATCCTCTTCTATTTCATTAAAAAATTCTGACATGCAGTCTCCCAAAATGGCCACCAGAGACAAAAGAGCCCAAATGTAGCCCAAATATCACCCAAATGTAGCCCAAGTATAGCCCAATGACAGAATGTCCCAGAGTGTTCTAAAGAACAACTAGAGCGCTAACAGTCCTACTTATTACAAAGGTATGGCACACCTGAAGCCATCTTGATTGGAATAAAGTGGTAACTCTTAAAACATTTAATTTAAAAAAGAACAAAATGAGGGGGTATATTTTGCCATATGAATTATGATTAGTGCTGCAGAAAGAAAAATTAGGGCACATTTTGAGTGACTTCTCAAACCCTCTTCAATTTCATTAAAAAATTCTGACATACAGTCTCCCAAGATGGCCACCAGAGACAAAAGAGCCTAAATGTAGCCCAAATATCACCCAGATGTACCCCCAAGTATAGCCCAATGACAGAATGTCCCAGAGTGTTCTAAAGAACAACTAGAGCGCTAACAGTCTTACTTATGACAAAAGTATGGCACACCAGAAGCCATCTTGATTGGAATGAAGTGGTAAGTCTGAAAACACTCAATTTAAAAAGGAACAACATGAGGGGGTTAATTTTGCCATAGAAAGTATGATTAGTGCTTCAGAAAGAAAAATTAGGGATCATTTTGAGTGACTTCTCAAATCCTCTTCTATTTCATTAAAAAAATTCTGACATGCAGACTGAAACATGCACTTTGAATACCAGCAGCAGACGTCCCTGGTGAGCAGTAGCTTTACTACAGTGATCTAATGTGCAACTAGAGTGCTAACATTCAGAATTTATGGCAAATGTGTGACACATCTGAATGCCTTCTTGATGGAACCAAAGTAAACAAGCATTGAAAATGCAATAGATCTCGCCCTCCTTTAAGTTAAAGCCATTCTGTTTGTAATGAGGTGGCTTTTTAGCTTTGCTTTTATTAGTGTTTTTTCAACTTTCATGTAAATAACATGCATCTGTATGCATATAAGTATATGTAAGCATGCATTTATGTTTGTATTATATAGTAGATGATATATGTTTATATGTAGTATATGTTTATATATGTATTAATAGGTTATAGACCTTATATCATAGGTTATAGACCATTAGTAGGTTAGCATTACAAAACCTTGAAAATTCACTGAAAAAACCATAGGTTATAGACCATATATAGTTAGGAATTAGCATTTACAAAACCTTGAAAATTCACTGAAAAAACCATAGGTTATAGACCATATATAGTTAGGAATTCGCATTTACAAAACCTTATTTTACTCACACAAAACCATTGAAATTCCATATATAGTTAGTTGCACTAACTATATATCGCGCACCCGCAATCCACTGCTGATGATGTCACATATTACATCATTCATGACATGGTCAGTGACATCACTGATGACATCACTGATGACATCTCAAATGACATCACTGATGACATCTCAAATGACATCACTGATGACATCACTGATGACATCTCATTTGACATTACTGATCACATCACTGATGATATCATTCATGTGATAATACGATGAACCTCTTCAGACTCGAATATAACCTAAATGCGAATTCCTAACTATATATGGTCTATAACCTATGGTTTTTTCAGTGAATATATATATATATATATATACTGTGAATATATATGACCACTGAAAAAAACAAAGTTTAAAGGTACACTATAGTTAAGTGAAATATGTCAGTTAGACATACCAAACCACTGAAAATCACCAGTTCTAGTTCTCAAGTAGCTATAACGGGTGCCCTAAAGTAACTAACTTGCGTACCTGCCATGCACAGTGTTGTGTTAAATGATGTAATTTCAGATGTTGCAGTGAGATTATCAGTGATATCACAGAACACGTCATGAGTGTTGTAACATAACAGGCAATTAGCAGTGCGTGGTGAGGGTGTGAGTAAGGTTACATTAGGGCACCAGTTCAAGTTACTTGATACACCTATAACTGGTGAATTTCAGTGGGTTTGTTAGTTTATAACTGTATGTTTTAACTGAAATTCTCTCCTAAATATAATGTTCCTTTAAGCATTGTTTTGTTCAGTGAATTTCTAATGTTTTTATTATTATAAAGAAAGAAATTATTATAATTCCTAACTCTAATGCCACTTTAACCTTTATTGTTTTTCTGCGAAGTTATATGGCTTTTTAATTGTAAAGTAAGGTATGACTTCCCATGCACGGTGTGGGGATTGGTGCAGGGCCTGACCTGCGGCTAATTACGCACAGGCACCCATCGCACTCAGTGCAAAGGTGAAGGGTTGGGCACGTACGGTTAACTATGTAATGTAACAATATAAAGGTTGTAATTTTAAAGTAAGGCAGGAACACCAAAATATAAAAAGTAGGCATATTTGCTTTATCAAGGGGTCAGCACATCAATAGATATTGTGTAAACGTATTGTCTTTGTCAAAAAGTTGTCAATAATTATAATCAAATATACATTTTTTGTATTCCGAATTTCAATGTTTATTAAGTGTTTGTCTTCAAATATTTTTAATAAAGCCTTACTAAAATTATTTTTTTAACCCTTTTTATTTTAATTCTTTTGGGTACCCCATGCTCACCCGGGGCCTCACCATGTTATCAATAGTTGTGCTGCAGGCAGAGCCCCAGGGTGCCATGGCCCCTGCCAACTCCCCAGTGACCAGCATGGCAGGAGACAGCCAATTTTTATTATTTTTTTTCAAGTGGGTGACCTGTTGTCCACTCAGGATACCCACAACATGTAAATTGTTGGAGGTTGCGAGGGGAGACCCACGGACACCATGGCCCCAGCCGTCCCCTGGTCAGAGCTGGATCTTTCTCTTTGCTCCCACCTGGATGGGAGCAATATCTTTCTCTGCTCCCGCCCGGGTGGGAGCAAAGTTGTGTTCCCTTCCCGGAAGAATGTGGGCAGCAAATAATGTTTTTATTCCCTGACTGAACTCTTCTGTGCAGGGAGCACCATTGTCCTGGGGGATGGGTTCCTGAGACACTAACAATATCAGGCCTCAGGGCATGGGGTCCCTGGGGCCTATCTTCGGCTGGGTAAGCAGGCCCCCTCCCACAAAAAACACACTGACTCCACGGACCCTGGTACCTGGGGCCTCACAGAGGCTCAGCAAGGTGGGCCACACGTCCACCTCCCTAAAATAAATCTTCCCTAGAGGATAGAGCGCCCGAGTCTAAAATGACTCCCCTCAATGTAATTAAAAGCGGCCCCAGGGGATGGGGTCCGCAGTGCCTAAAGTGGGCTGTGGGTGAGGGGCCGGATGCCCCACTCCCCTATGAATAGGAATGTGCTGACCCCATAGATCATGGCCCACCCCTGTGTGGCTGAGTTTTAAAATGCGCAGGAGCCAGCCTCTTTTTTTTAATCAGATTCGCAGATCTTCTGTGGATCCACGGTACAAACTAAAATAAAGAAAGATTAAAAAACTTTGTGAGCCTATCTTTGGAGTGCTGCCTCCTGTTTCCCGAATATTGCGGGGAGGGACTGTTGGAGCGGACATATATATATATATATATATATATATATATATATATATATATATATATATATATATATATATATATATATATATATATATATATATATATGTATATGTGTGTGTGTGTGTGAGTGTATATATATATATATATATATATATATATATATATATACATACATACATACATTTATATGTGTGTGTATGTATATTTTTAAATACAAGGAGATGATAGACGGAGTGCTGAAACTTTTCGGACACTCACCCCAGTCATAGATCTGGGTTGATCCATCATCGTTCTTTAGCTCACTTCGCCACCCCAGTTCAGACCCAGCTATATGCAAATCAGTCTTGACCCTGTGCCTCATTGGAACAGTTCAACCCGAACTGCCAAGCCGGGTCTTCCTTGGACCAGAAACAAGCATCCTGGGACCAGTTTCGGGGAACCATCCCTCATCAGCCAGGCTAGATTGAATCCAGTGGCAAAGTATGTATGTTTTTAGCCTGGGGAGGAGGCGAGGGATTCCCACCAGGCCTAGGTGGCAGGATATTCTTACCCTGACCCCTTATATATTTTCTAAACTTTTTTGAAAGGACAGAGGACTGAGACCTCAAACCCTAAATTGACTTCTGCCACATCTCTGTTGATGTGATAGGAGCTGATCGGATGTATGACGTTACAATGCATACTTTTACAATGCCTACCTTTACATCGCAAGTTTTACAATGCATACCATTACAACGCATAATTTTTTGGGGCGCTGGATAGTGAATAGTTTAACTTACTATTCCAACTCCAGTCCCCGTGGATGGTAGGGAAGGTGTTGGATAGTACATTAAACCTATTCCCTATCCTAGAGCGTCCCCCAGCGCTATGCGTTGTAATGGTTTGCGTTGTAAAAGTTGCGTTGTAATGGTAGTTCGTTGTAAAAGTTTCGTTGTAAAGACTGTATACCGAGCTGATCAGATCAAATCATTTGATCTGTTGGATCCGGGGATCGTCTGCAATATGATAAATATATACATTTTGAACCGTAGTTTCTTAAGAACTACTGAACTGATTTACACCAAATCACAAAAAGCGTGCTTTCTGGACCAAGATCTAGCTTTCTGCCACATTTGGTGTAATTCTGTTCCCCTTTTTTCTCAACACCCACTTGATGGATCAGCCCGAAACTTTCCAGGAAAGAGCTGAGATGGATGAGACTTTGATTCGAAAATTTAAGTAAGATGTGTCAAATGGCACCAAAGATATAAGCAAACCAAAAAATCTATTTCTCTGGAAAAGTAGTCCTAACTATAGCTTCCCAGTGGCTACTGCCACTGGGTAATATATATGTGTGTATACATACATATATATATTTTTAAGATGCTTCAAAACAAACATATGGCACAGCATCTGCAACTTACTAATATCCTCTCCAGCGACACAGCGGTGATCATAAAAGAAGACTGGGAAACTCTCCAAAGGACTAGGAGAGAATGAAAAACATTTTGACTTCAGACGGAGGACCGTCCGCCTCAAATTGCTATGAATAAACTTACCATGGGTTGGTACGACGGAGGGATAGGTTTGCCTGATATTCGGCTGTACTACCATGCATCCCAATTGACGGATATTAACAACTGGGTGTTCGGCCCACATGACGATCCCAACTTCCGCACCGACCATTGGCTTATGGGACGGGCGCTAAATACCAACCCCGCAAACTTCACTTGACTGGTCTCACTGCTCATACGATTGAAATATGGCATGGAACTACGAAGAGACTGGGGTGGAATAATCGACTAACGAAAGCAACGCCTCTGTGGGAACCTGATATCCTGGGACGCCTCATCAGGTGCCCTGGGTTTGATAAGTGGGACATGATAGGAATCTCCACAGTGGGGGACATGTGGGTGAAGGGTAAACTGGCCACATTCTCCGACCTCCAGAACAAATACCAACTAGAGCCCACGGAGACGTTTAGATATCTCCAAATCAGACACACCATCTCCACGGCCTGGCTCTCCCTAATGTACAAAAAATTGGTAATTAATCAGATTGACCCCATGCATAAGCTCCGTACTTATTGGGAATCTGATCTGGGGGATATTGAAGAAGAAGATGGGAGAGACGCTCTCTCCTCTCCCAGAGAGGTAGGAATCCCCATGAGTCTCCGCCTTATACAACTCAATGTACGACACAACTATATTTTGATGCCAAGTTATTGTTCTGACTTGGGAGATGGCCAGATCCACTCTGTCTTCGACGCTGCAACCAAGTTGGCACCTTCATACACTTATTATTAAGCATGGGTGTAAAATCCGTTCAGTTCGCGGAATTTGTGGATTTTCTGCGATTTCGCGGTCCGCAAATCTCGCAAAATTGCAGAAAAAACTGCGAAATCGCGTGCGGGACGGATTTTCAAAAACTGAAGTACATGAAGCACTTACAGGGTTACAGCAGGTGCCCAAGTTTAAGCTAATTTCTTTGTAACCATTTACAAAATGGTTACAAAGAAATTAACTTCAACTTGGGCACCTGCTGTAACCCTGTAAGTGCTTCCTGAGCGGCGCCTCCAGAGTTGTTGCCTACTTGCAACTATTCTCTGACCCTGCTCTGACCCTCGAAGCAGGGTCAGAGAATAGTTACAAGTATGGCACAATGCTCCAGGCTGTCACAAAAATTAAACCACAACCGGAAGCACTTACAGATAAGGAAGCAGGTGCCGGACTTGAAGCCCAAATTCAGTAACACATTAACCAGCCCCCGGTTGAGGCTGGGCAGGTGTGCTTTCTCCCCATAATCTACAGTGGTGAACCAGAGGGTGCTGTGATGAACCAGAAGGTGCAGTTGTAAACCAGAGGGTGCTGTGATGAACCAGAGGGTGACAGTGGTGAACCAGAGGGTGGCAGTGGTGAACCAGAGGGTGCTGTGATGAACCAGAGGGTGGCAGTGATGAACCAGAGGGTGGCAGTGATGAACCAGAGGGTGACAGTGATGAACTAGAGGGGGGCAGTGGTGAACCAGAGGGTGGCAGTGATGAACCAGAGGGTGGCAGTGGTGAAACAGAGGGTGGCAGTGTTGAACCAGAGGGTGGCAGTGGTGAACCAGAGGGTGCTGCGATGAACCAGAGGGTGGCAGTGATGAACCAGAGGGTGACAGTGGTGAACCAAAGGGTGACAGTCATGAACCAGAGGGTGGCAGTGGTAAACCAGAGGGTGGCAGTGATGAACCAGAGGGTGGCAGTGATGAACCAGATGGTGGCAGGGGTGAACAGGAGGGTGGCAGTGGTGAACCAGAGGGTGCTGTGATGAACCAGAGGGTGGCAGTGGTGAACCAGAGGGTGGCAGTGGTGAACCAGTGGGTGGCAGTGATGAACCAGAGGGTGGCAGTGATGAACCAGAGGGTGGCAGGGGTGAACCAGAGGGTGGCAGTGATGAACTAGAGGGTGGCAGTGATGAACCAGGGTGTGACAGTGGTGAACCAGAAGGTGACAGTGGTGAACCAGAGGGTGCTGTGATGAACCAGAGGGTGGCAGTGGTGAACCAGAGGGTGCTGCGATGAACCAGAGGGTGGCAGTGATGAACCAGAGGGTGACAGTGGTGAAACAGAGGGTGACAGTCATGAACCAGAGGGTGGCAGTGGTAAACCAGAGGGTGGCAGTGATGAACCAGAGGGTGGCAGTGATGAACCAGATGGTGGCAGGGGTGAACAAGAGGGTGGCAGTGGTGAACCAGAGGGTGCTGTGATGAACCAGAGGGTGGCAGTGGTGAACCAGTGGGTGGCAGTGATGAACCAGAGGGTGGCAGTGATGAACCAGAGGGTGGCAGGGGTGAACCAGAGGGTGGCAGTGATGAACCAGAGGGTGGTAGTGATGAACCAGGGGGTGACAGTGGTGAACCAGAGGGTGACAGTGATGAACCAGAGGATGTTGTTATGAACCAGATGGTGGCAGGGGTGAACCAGAGGGTGGCAGTGGTGAACCAGAGGGTGGCAGTGGTGAACCAGAGGGTGCTGTGATGAACCAGAGGGTGGCAGTGGTGAACCAGAGGGTGGCAGTGGTGAACCAGAGGGTGGCAGTGATGAACCAGAGGGTGGCAGTGGTGAACTAGAGGGTGGCAGTGATGAACCAGAGGGTGGAAGTGATGAACCAGAGGGTGGCGCTGCTAAACTGCCCAGGAGCCCTGTGGGTGTGAGACCCCACGCTGCTGAGCTACCGAAAGGGTTGTGAGCCCACGCGCTACTGAACTGCCCGGGGCCCAGTGGGCGTGAACCGAGTGGGGCTGAACTGCCCCGGAACCCTCTCAGTGTGAAAATCATTTGTGCTCAATTGCCTGGGAGCCCTCTGGGTGTGAGCACACATTGTGCTAAGTGCCCCCCTGCCCCCAGTACATATATACCCGTACCGCACGGCACCATTATGCTCTTGCACCATGAAGTCTGGTGCCTGGATGCTCCTGATCCGGGTAGGTGGTACCACCATCTGGAGCATTCAAAATGTTAAGTCATAACTTGCTACACAGCACCAATAAACACGTGTCCCCCCTGGCACCAGTATGCGCATGTACCAGGCGTGGAGCACCCGCATGCCACTGCACCCTACTGCCCAGCACCAGCATATGCCTGTACAGGGCAGTTTAGTATGAGATGGGACATTGTCCAGCAGCAGCTGCATGCGCCTGAACCCACTGAGCAGGATCAGAATGGCTTTGTACCAACACACGCAGCAGAGCTATCTTGGACATCTGAAGGATTCTGGGGTCCTGTGCCAAACGTATTTTTGCATCCATGAGTTTCCCGAGCACCATCCCAGTGTAGCTCCTGTGACCAAGAGGCTGCTTTCTCCTCATCTGCTGCTCTGCTCGGTCTCTGACCCTTTATAAACAAGATGCATGTGAACTCGCATAGAAGCCCCACCTGTTTGGCCCCGTCCACCACACACTAGCTGTATGAAACATCTTCCCGCTCGTCCCCACTATAATGGCCTGCTCACTCAAGGGACCTCAGCGCCTTTTGGCGTGCTGGCAAAGTTACAGTCACATGTGGTCACATATTTGTGCAAATGGCACAAAACTCCGCGAGTTTGCGTGAAAATTCGCGAACTCGCTGATTTTTTGCCATTTTGTACGAATTCGCGGACCGCGAATTCGCAAATTTCGCACATACTTACTTATTATGGGAGTGTCCCGCATACAACACTATTGGGAGGGGGTCACCCGCCAACTGTCTAGTGCATGTAACCAACCTCTGAGTCCCTCGCCCAAGCTTTGTGTCCTCAACATATGGGAAGCTACTGACCTCTCTCAAATGGAACAGGCATGGGCCAGAATGGGATGGATGACTGCCAAGCATAATATTGCACAGAAGTGGGGGCAGGATGCCAGCCCGAAGGTAACGGACTGGGCGAAGGACATGGACGGGGGAATGACAGCTGAGAAAACTGTTTTAAGGGAAGGTGCTGCCCTAGGAAATGGGGCCATACGTGGGGAAAGTGGAACAAATATCGGGGGGACGTATGCATCTCCCCAACAGTGGAAATGAGGCGTGAAAGACCAGAACTAATGGCCCGCCTCACGAAAGATGATGTGCCCCCTCCATAGGCGATACGAAAGTGGATTAAGACTAGATCCCAATAAGCATTTTAAGATGTTGGGTGGGACACTTATCCAATTGAGAGTGGTAGTTACAATCGAGGACCCCCAGAGGGAGGGGAACGGAGACAACGTGTTACAGACTGTATGTATTGATTTGATGCCAAATTATTGTTTTCTGCAATTCAACCATTGCACTTTCACTATAAATCAAAACAGTAAAAAAAAAAAAAAACATTGTGACTAGATACGCCTCAAGTTCCTGACTGATTGAAGAAAGGCAGGACAAATTAACTATCACAATTTTCCTTGCAGGCAAATCTTTTGTAGTGGCTTTATAATAATAATAATACGTTATATACTGGCAAAAAACAGACTGGTTGTCATTGACTGTGCTTCTAATGATTTCACCCCTCGCCACAGGAAGACTTCCTGCTTGGTAGCCAATCTCCCAAAGGTGAGGGGACATCACCTGAAGTCAACACTTTCTGATGGAGGAGCTGGGAGTCTGCCTAAAGCTCACATGCCTGCTTCGAGAGAGAAAGAGTGTTCCTGGCCCTGCAGGAGGAGAGATCGTTCTGGAGGAGAGGCCTGTGTTTTCTTAGCAAGGGAACTCCCATAGAAATCTTACTGCCGCAAAAAGTGTGCCTGGATGGGGTAAAGTGCATTTCCATAGTCTAGATGGTGTTGTGTAGTTTCCACCGTACGTTAGGAACTGCACATTTTTGGACAGCATAAACTTATTGATGCTGCCAGGCTGATTCTATGACCCCCTCAGGATATGGTGTCCAATAGGCCAGCTGGCTAACAGAGCCACTATGAGTACCCCAAAACCTAGGTAGGTAGCAAATGGTTCTGCCAACCACCGAACATGACAACCCTGATCCCCCAGGAATGGTGATAGAACTTTTTTGCTCAGTCAATTGTGCTCTCTTTCTCAGAGAAAGATACAAGGAATACACAGTGGGACATTTTCAATGTTTATTGAACCAATGTGATTCTTGAATGAAATATATGTGCTGTAATAATCAATAGACAGAAGCAGATGAAAGTGATTAGAAGCACCAGGACAGTGATCAGAATAAAAAGCTCCACCATCGTGCTAATACAATGTATATATGCAGGCATATAAAACAGTATAAAAGAAAATTGAAAGCTGGTGTACTCCTACTATGCAGTCCCTAACCTAAGAGTCTAGGGTGGGTGTGTTCTGCCAAGAATCCCCGTACTGGATGATCCAACTCCGGTTACCTGAAGGGAAACAATGTAAGTCCCTGTCGTGGTCGCGAGCTGGACACCCCTGCAGAGATATTAGCAAGCTGCTGGGCCAAAGCTTCAGCGTGTAGAGACCTCGCCAATGACAGCAAAGCGTTCTTCTGACTAAACCTGGAAATGCTTGTTTATTTATAATGAAAAGCATCCTTGCGAGTCCCGTGCAAGCCTGCATTGTTATGGTTTGTAGACAGCCATGTCACCGCGTGGATGAAAAATAGAACAACATTTGCACAATGTGTGTCGAGGCCTTGTACAAGGAGTTTAAGGAGTAGTGATAATTTTAAGCGAAGCAGAATTTGTAAGAGAAGCAGTTTTAGAGAAACTAATCAACATTGTCACACACGCAAATGTGTGTAAACGGTTACTGTGTGAAAGGGAAGGCAATATGAGAAAAGTTTTCACCGTAAAAGATGGCAACATTGGTACATGGGCCTAACTTAGACACATAACAGTGGCTGGTGAGGAGGGCATGGGTTACTGTTCCCTGGTGCTTGTAGGAATCCACCTAAAGATCTTGAAAAGCATGCGGAGAGTGTGGAAGCAGGAAGAGGTGACTGTGTTGACCTGGTGCTCTATGGAGAGCTCACTGTCCAGGATGATGCCAATTTTGTGAGCATGGTTGGTGGAAGTAGGTGACGGTCCAAGTGTTGGCTGGCACCATGTGTCGTCCCATGGGGAGGTGTTGTTCACATAGTTGAGAACATTGGTCTTGTCTGTGTTCAGTTTCAGACAGTTGGATCTCGTGTAGTCTGCAAAGTTGGTCATGGCATTCTGGAAGTTGCATCTGATGGTGGCAGTGCTCTCCATGAGGGAGAGGATGAGTTGGGTGTCGTCTGTGTATGAGATGATGTTAATTCTGTGGGTGCGGACGGTGTTGGCCAGCTGAGTCATGTAGGTTTTGAAGAGGGTGGGCTGAGGAATGATCCTTGAGGGATTCCATAGAAGATGTTCTTGGGTTTGGAGGTAAATGGATTCTTTGTGTGCATCCTGTGAGGAAGGAGGAGCTCAACTTGAGGGCGTTTCCTCTGATGCCGATGTGGTGGAGTCTGTCAGATGTGGTGGGATACGGCATTGAAGGCTGCTGAGAGGTCGAGGAGAATCAGGGCAGCTCACTCACCACAGTCGAGTATGGCTCTGATGTTGTCGGTTGCGGCTATCAAGGTAGTCCCGGTGCTGTGATTGGAGCGGAAGCCTGACTGGGTGTGGTCAAGCAGGTTGTTTACTTCCAGGTGATTGGTCAGCTGGCGGTTGATGGCTTTCTCTAGAGCCTTGGCCAGGAAGGGGATCAGAGAGGGAGGTCAGTATTTCTTGAGCTCACTGGGGTTGGCGGAGGGCTTCTTCAGTAGGGATTTCAACTATGTGTGTTTTCAGGTGTCAGGGAACGTAGCAGTGGTGATGGAGGAGTTGAGAATTTTGATGAGTGCTGCTCTGCTGATTTCCTTCTGTCCCAAGTTAAAGATATGGTTGTGGCAGGGATCTGTAGGTGCTCTGTAGTGAACGGAGGTCATGATCGCTGTGGTGATAGACATGGCGAGTGGGGTCAATTCGGTGAAGTGGCTGTGGGAGTTGTAGGTGTGTGTCAGGAGTTGGATGAGGTCAGATGGCTACTGGTCAAAGTTGTTGTAGATGTCTGCTATCTTGTTGTGGAAGTAGTCCTCCAGGGAGTTGCAGAGGGCTTGGGTGGGGGACGATCAAGATCTTGGTGGCAGATGCTGAATAGTTCTTTCATGCAGTTGGTTCTTGCCTCAATGCTGATGGTCAGGGCATCCTTTTTGGCTTCCTTGAGGTGTTGGTGGTATTTGCTGAGGGCCACTTTGCAGATGGTGAGGTCAGAAGGCTTCTTGATAGAGCGCCATTGTCTCTCCAGTCATTTGCACTTGCATTTAAAGGCTCAGAGTTCACGGGTGAACCAACTGGCATTTTTGGTGGATCTTCTGGCACTGTCCTTTTTCATGGGGGTGACAGTGTCGACACAGTTCGAGATCCAGTCAGAGAAGTCTTGGACAGCTGTCTCAAGATGCTTGGAGGTGTGGGTTCTGTTGATATTGAGGGCACTAGTCCTATTGAGGTCAGTGATTCTGTTCCAGCTGCGGCATGCAGTGGTGGGGGGAGTGGTGCTGTGCCGTGGTGAGTCTGCTATGGTGAAGTGGACAAGGCTGTGGTCAGGCCAGGTGAGTTCTGGGGTGTATCTAAATTTGATTCTGTCGCTGGCTGTAAAATTGGTGACTAATTGAGCGAGTCCGATGTTAGTCATGCTTTCCAGGATGTTGGCAGACTTGGGGTCATTGGGGTCATGTAGGTGGAAGATGAGGTTGCTGAGGAAGATGTAGTTTCTGGAATTGATTACCAGGTTGGTGATGAGTGCAGTGATGCTGTCGCAGAAGCTCGGGTGGGGGTCTGTAGTAAGGGGTTCATCTGACGGTTATGTTTACGCCGATCCGGATCTGTAAATTGATGTGTTCCATGATTGCTGATATGTCATCTTCGGTGGTGGTATAATGGAGGGTCTCCTTGTGTATGATGCCAATGCCTCCTCCGTGTTTGTTAGGGTGGTCCCTGTGTAACATCTTGTAGCCATTGGGTATTGCGGTCACAATGTCGGGGGTTGAGGACAGTATGAGTCAGGTCTTGAGGATGAACAAGCACGTCGGGTGTAGAAGTGGTGATGGCCACAGGGTTGGAGGTTGGCTGTGTAGGTGTGGTGGGGGTGAACTAGGGAGCGGTGGCAGGTGAAGGGTCCTTCCATGTTTCTGGGATGTGTCCACCAATTCCTTCCGTTTTTGGAGCTACTTTTTTTCTTCAAGCACTTTATATGAGTGCTCGTGTTTTCAATCTGTCTCCCATATTTCCGTCTATGAACTTCTATTTTCTCCCTCCCACGCTACCCCACTTCAATCTTGCTACTTTTCAGTCCCACCCCCTTACCCTGTACTCTATGCCACTCTACTTTCCCCCACAGCACGCTATGCCACTACACTATACGCCACTCAACTCTATCCTTTACCCCTCTATTCTACGCCACTGCCCTCTATGCCACTGTACTCCAGGCCACTGCAGTTTACTCTGCACCACTTTACTCTATGCCAGTGCAATCTATGCCACTCTACTCTGCCCCACTCTCCTCTATGCCACTGCACCACTCTACTCGGTTCCAGTGCACTTTATGCCAAGGCCAAGGCACTCTACACCCCTCTACTCTACAGCACTCTATGTCACTGCACTCTGCACCAGTTTACTTTACACCACTGCACTCTTCACCAGTCTACTCTCCTCTGCACCACTGCACTTTACGGTATTATACCACTGTTAGAAATGGGATTTTTGGTTGGCTAGGGCATGTGCCAAAGTCGGGCAGAAACCACCACTCTAGTCAGGAATTACACTCTTAAAATAACCTCGGCTCACCCCCTTGGTAGCTTGGCACGAGCAGTCAGGCTTATCTTAAAGGCAGTGTGTAAAGCATTTGCACATAACCAACAGTAATATAGTGTAAGCACTACAAAAGGACACCACATCAGTTTAGAAAAATATCCAATATTTTTATATATTGAAGACAAGACCAAAAATGATAAAAAAGCAACAATACAGTACTTAAAAATCTTCAATTATCACAATATGCTTGAAAATAGCTCCGTCCGGGGCTATCACAGCGTCGTAAGCAAACAAATCCTACCAGTTCTGGCTGACCGCGGCTGACCCGGAAACAGTACCTTTTAGAGATGCAAGCCATCGACGCCCTCTTGTTGGCTTCCGAAAGCACGGCGTCCGCAGGCGTTGATTCCGGAGGTCAGTGCAGGAGTCGTCGGGCCCTTGAAGTCACAGGCGTTGCAGGTCGAACTCCCCTCTGTTGAAGTCAGGAGATCTGGAGTCGGCAGGCATTGGGTGCTGCGGTGCAAAGTGCAGTGGTGCGGCATGCAGTGCCCTCAGGTTGTGGTGCGAGCATCGGCTAGGTGGTGGCGTCAGGTGGCGTCGTCGGTGAGACCAGGGTCGCAGTGCGAGGTGAATGAGGTTCTCGTTACGGTGCTGGCAGGTCACGGTGCAATGAGTGACGTCGTTGTGGCTGAAGCGCTGTTGTCGGCTGATGAACTGGAGTTGATGGTGCGGTGTCGGTAGGCCAAGGCTGCGGTGCGGAATGAGGGCGGTGCATCGTGTAACTTTACGAGTGGTGCCCTCGAACCATGGTGCAAGCATGGCGTAGTTTTCGGCATGGAGCGGCATCGTCGGGGATACCAAGGCATCGTTGTGAAGCGAGGTGGGGCAGAGTGTGGTGCCCAAAGGTCGCGGTGCGAGCATCAGCTCAGTTGCGGCGTCAGCAGGCGTCGCCAGTGAGACCAGAGTCATGGTGCGACAGTGTGGTGGTGCCCTCTGTCGTGCTTTCAGGACACAGAGTCCACAGCGGCACTGTGGACAGCGTCTGGTTGTTTTTTCCTCTTTTGCAGCACAAAACACACAGTCCCAAGTGCTGAGGGTAGAAGAGCTTGAAGTCTTTGCTGTTCCAGAGACTTCTTGAACAGGGGGCAAGTTCTACCTCAAGCCCTTGGAGAAACTCACAAAAGTAGATTGCAGAAAGTCCAGTCCAGTCCTTTTACTGCCCAAGACAGAAGCAGCCACTGCAGGCCAACACAGCAAAGCACACAGCAAAGTGGTAGTTCCTCCTCATAGCTTCTCCAGCTCTTCTTCCTGGCAGTCTGCTTGGTCCAAAACAGTTCTAAAGTTCAGGGGACTGGGCCACAATATTTATATCTCAAAATCATTTGATCTCTTAGGCAGAGAGTGTCAGTGCCCAGCCAGAACCTGTTCAGCCTTCTCTGGTGTGACTTCCTGGCAGGAGGTGGAGACGCCATTGCCAGAGGCAAACCAGGCCCTTTGAGGTGCAAGAAATCTCCTCCCCCTTCCCCAATTGCAGCCCAGGTCTATTCAGCCCTTTCCTGACCCACCTAGACTATCTGGAGCCACTCCAGCTCCCCAGACTTCTGTCATCCAAAACCCAGACAGGCAATCCACATTCCAGCAGAGGCACACGGGATGACTGAGCAAGAAAATACCTACCTTCTAAAAGTAGTATTTTCAAACACAGAACGTAAACATCACCTTCATTTAAAGATGAATCTTTAGATTCTGAGTTCAGGCATATGAAACTTTGTTTTCCTACCTAATTCCCCGGGCCAGTTATGTTTATAATATGTTATAAACAAACTCCCCATTCTGTCCTATGGGGAACAGGTAGCCTTACTGTAGTGAAAAACAAAATTGGCCATAATTCACTATCAGGACATGCCACACACACCAGGGCATGTCCTACCTTTCACATACTCTGCACACTGCCCACAGGGGTACCTTAGACCTACCTTAGGAGTGGCTGACATGGAAGAAAAGGGAAGGTTAGGGACTGGCAAGTGTGTGCACTGGCCAAGTCGACATGGCAGTTACAAACTGCGCACAGACTCTGCAGTGGCAGGTCGGAGTTACCTCTTCAGGGATATTCACGTGGGTGGCACAATCCGTGCTGCAGGCCCACTAGTAGCATTTGATTTACAGGCCCTGGCACACTCAGTGCACTTTACTAGGGACTAACAAGTAAATCAAATATCCAATCATGGAAACACCAATCCATAACACAATTTACAGAGAGCATATGCACTTTAGAACTGATTAGCAGTGGTAACGTGCCCAGAGTCCTAAAACCAACACAAACAGGTCAGGAAACAAAATAGTAGAAAGAAGCAAAATGTTTGGGGATAACCCTGCAAAAAGGTCCATTTCCAACAACCACTCAATTTTATACCACTGCACTTGATGCAGCTCTACCCTACGCTGCTTTACACCACTGCACTGTACGTCAGTGCACTCTACAGCACTCACACCACTTCACTCTGCGTCCCTCTACTCTGGTTTGTACCACTCAATGCCACTGCGCTCTTTGTCACTGCACTCTACGCTACTCTACCCTGCACTACTGCAATGTATGCCACTGTAATCTACATCACTCTAATGTACTCTACACCTCTCTACTCTATGCAACTCTACTCTACACTACTCTACACTACTCTACACCACTCTACTCTATGCCATTGCAGCCTACGCCACTCTATACCACTGCACCCTGTTCTACTCTGCTCTACTGTGCATCACTCTAAAACACGGTACTCTACTCTGCACAACTCTAGTCTACTCCATTACACTCTACGCCATTGCAATGCACTCTGCACCACTGAACTCTAGGCCACTGAACTCTGCGCCACTCTATTCTACTGTGCATCTCTCTAAAACACTGTACTCTACTCTGCACAACTCTAGTTCACGCCATTACACTCTACGCCATTGCGCTGTACTCTGCACTGCTGACTCTAGGCCACTGGACTCTACGCCACTCTGCACCAACCTATGCCACTGAACTCTACACTACTCTACTGTGCACCACTCTACTCTATGCCACTTTACTTTAGTCTGCACAACTCTAGTCTGCACAACTCTTCTCTACTCTACACCACTCAACGCTACTGCTCTCTACACCAGTCTACTCTGTGCCACTGTAGTCTATGCCACTGTGTTCTACTGTGCATTGCTCTACTCTATGCCACAGAGCTCTACCCTGCACCACTCTACGACACTCTACTCTTCTTTGCTCCACTTTACTCTGTGCCACTTCACACTATGCCACTGCACACTATGCCACTGCACTCTCCACCACTCTACTCTATGCCACTGAACTCTTTGCCACTGCACTCTATGCCACTTTGCTCTATGCCACTTTACTCTGCCTCACACTACTTTATGCCAATACACTCTTCTCTGCAACACTCTACTCTACATCATTGTACTCCACTCTGCACCACTCTACTCTATACCATTACACTTGATGCCAAAGTACTCTACACCACTCTACTCTATGCCACTGCACTCTACACCACTCTACTCTGCACCTCTGCACCTCTGCACCCTATGCCACTCTATTTTATGCCATTGCAGCCTACGCCACTCTATACCAATGCACGCTACACCACTCTACTCTACTGTGCATCACTCTAAAACACGGTACTCTACTCTGCACAACTCTGGTCTACTCCATTACACACTACGCCATTGCGCTGTACTCTGCACAATTGACTCTGGGCCACTGGACTGTACGCCACTCTGCACCAACCTAAGCCACTGCACTCTACACTACTCTAATGTGCACCACTGCACTCTGTGCTACTGTCCTCTATGCCACTCTACTCTGTACCACTCTATGCCACTCCACTCTACTCTGTGCAACTGCACTCTACTCTACTGTACACCACTCTGCTCTATGCCACTACACTTTAGTCTGCACCACTCTAGTCTGCACAACTCTACTCTACACCACTCTACTCTACTCCACTCAACGCTACTGCTCTCTACAACAGTCTACTCTGTGCCACTGTACTTTATGCCACTGTGTTCTTCTGTGCATCACTGTATTCTATGCCACTGCGCTCTACTCTGCATCACTCTATGCCACTACACTGTGACACTCTTCTGTGCACAGTTCTACTCTATGCAACTACATTCTACTCTGCCCAGCTCTACTCTACACCACTGCACTCTACACCACTCTACTATGTGCCACTGTAGTCTATGCCACTGTGCTCTACTGTGCACTGCTCTACTCTATGCCATAGAGCTCTACTCTGCACCACTCTACGACACTCTACTCTTCTTTGCACCACTTTA
The DNA here is from genome assembly GCF_964263255.1 of Lissotriton vulgaris. Classification (NCBI taxonomy): domain Eukaryota; kingdom Metazoa; phylum Chordata; class Amphibia; order Caudata; family Salamandridae; genus Lissotriton; species Lissotriton vulgaris. Next base: position 1,169,804 of record NW_028244784.1, read on the forward strand.
CTCTGTGCCACTTCACACTATGCCACTGCACACTACACCACTGCACTCTACACCACTCTACTTTATGCCACTGAACTCTTCACCACTGCACTCTATGCCACTTTGCTCTATGCCACTTTATTCTGCCTCACTCTGCTTTATGCCAATACACTCTTCTCTGCAACACTCTACTCTACATCACTGTACTCTACTCTGGGCCACTCTACTCTACACCTTTACACGCAATGCCAAAGTACTCTACACCACTCTACTCTATGCCACTGCACTCTACACCACTCTACTCTGCACCTTTGCCACTCTGCTCTGCACCACTCTACTCTATGCCACTACACTATGTGCCACTGCACTCTATGGCCCTGCACTCTACTCCACTTTACTCTGCACCACTCAACTCCACGACACTGCACTCTACACCACTGCACTTTGCACCATCCTACTGTATGCCACTGCACTCTACTCTTCACCACTCCACCCTCAGCCACTACACCCTATGCCCTGCACTCTAGCCCACTGCACTCTGGGCCTCCCTACTCTCCTTTGCACTCTACTCTGTGCCACTGCACGCAATGCCCTGCACTCTAGGTCACTGCACTCTATGCCACTCTACTCTGCACCACTGTACTCTATGCAACTGCACTGTACCCCACAGCACTATACACCACTCTGCCCCACTCTACACCACTGCACTGTATGCCACTGCACTCTACACCACCTTCCTCTAATCTGAAATAATCTATGCCACTGCACTCTGTACCACTCTACTCTGCACCAATATACTCTGTGCCACTGCACTCTACGCCACTGACTTATACCAGAGTCCACTCTACTCTATGCCACTCCACGCAACTTCACTCCTCTATACGCCACTCCAATCTTTGCCACTCCAGTGTATGCCTCTCTATGCGCCTCTACTCTATGCCGTGCCACTCCACATAGCGCCACTGTATGCCACTCTACCCCACTACACACAATGCCAATTCTGTGTCTCTACTCTCTACCACGCTACGCCACTTAACTTTACACTACTTCACTCTACCACACTTCACACTATTCCACCCTACTCAATGCCACTCCAAGCCACTCAACTGCACGCCATTTTACTTCATGCCACTCTACCCCACTCTATGCCACTCTGCTCCACTTTACTCTACGCCATGTCACTCCACTCCATTCTAAGCCCTTCTAGTCTACCCCTCTCCACTCTATGCAACTCTACCCTATGTGACCAATTAATCTTTAAAAGGAGGTCACATTTGCTTGAATGAATGGAACATTGCGAAGTGTGCATTGTGGAGCACAGCTCCCTTAATTTCTAGCTGCCAACCAAAGCAGGTAAGGTGCATGCATGCAGCCCCCTACTAACTGCTTTCCAGGTAACCATTGCCATGCCTGTGACAGTGGAGATAGTCACATGAGTTTTTATACATTTCATAGCGGCCTTTAGATATTGGCCACACGTTCCCAACTGCTGATGTGTAGCAGTAGCCTACTAAAGCCAGTTGGTGATTTAGAAATGGCTTTCCTAATAACAAACTGGCTTTGGATGATGACAAATGACCACCGACTATCTGAATCTTTATAATGTGCAAACTACCCGAGGTACTTAACCCCTTGGATGCTCATGACAAGGTCAGCTCGTCATGAGGCACGGTTGAGCTGTGCTTATGAGGAGCTGACCTTGTCATGAACAATGGAGTTCACCAAGAGTCAGCACAGGAGGGGAAACCCCCTTCAGGAGGTGCGGAATTTGCAGCATTCTTGGGAAGAGTAGGTGAAGGGCCAATGCTTTAGCTCTTTCTTTAGGGTACAGAGGTTCTAAGATGCAGTGAACAGTTCGCACTGCAATGTTACAGATCCTGGAAATTGTGAGAAGAAGGATTTCTCGACCAATGAGAGAGAGAATCTGGTTGAAGATCAGCCATCATTGGCAAATGTGGGTGTCAGCTGATGCTTGGTGTTAATGGGCGGTGCCTCAGCAAAGATTCCTGGTAGTTTAGGAGGAGTGGCTAGAATTGGCCTCAATGAATGGAGGGAGAGCAGTGAAGTAGTCCTGCGGTTATCAATCCACAGAGTTGTTAAATCCAGTGAGGTTTTGTAGAATATCTGCATGAGCAGAATTTACACAAGGAATTTCAGTGAAGATTTTCATACTTGTTAGTCAATTGGCCACCCAGACTGGATCTAATATTCCCTGGGCAGAGGATCAAAGCCCCACAATAAGCGTGTTCTAGAGCAGGTTCTACCATGTCTTTCCTTCGAGGGTTAGTCTGCAGGCCTCTTGGTGCATGCGTTTGAGATCGCAGCTGCTGTGTTTGGGTGTTGCTGAACAGGCTGTTGCTTTAGTCCAGTGTTCTGGTTTTTAGAGCTTTGAGAAGTCGGGTTTACAAATAAAGTGATTTTGTTAATTTAGGTCCTGAAGTAGAGCTTGGCTAACAGGTGCTCTGTCACAAACTTGTGGGACATAAGGTGCACGGGACCCGTCAGCCGTTCCCCAATCTCTAAATCAGACGTTTGGTGGAAGTGGTGCACACGAACTGCATCTCCGAGGAGGAGCAGAATTTCAGGGTGGGCCAAGAATCATGTTATCGTTACATTAAGGCGACGAAAGGGAGTTTTTTTGTGAGAGGATGGCCTGGGCTCTTAATACCCACAGTCCCGGGTTACAGTGGTAGTCGTTTGAGCATTTTATTTAACCCTGTGTTTCTTCTCAGTACATGTGGGATTGGACTTTGAGGTTGTGGAGACAGGTGGCGTGGCCCTACTATACATAGACGATCAGATGCGGTATCAAAGGATTTTCTCATTTATTGATCATATTAGCGTGGTTTAATGGTAACACTGTACGGTGGGTGTTGAAAGAATACATTTAACTAGTTTCATCCTGCTTCAGCCACTGTTTAGAACGGTTCATATCTAATACCCCACATTTAGCACCGCACTGACACACCTCCTCCAGGATTCACACATGGATCCAGGTAAAAACAATAGGTATTGGGCATGTGGACTCTAGCATATAAAATGTGCTTCAGGGAATACCAGCTTGAAACATCACACCACTGAAGTAGCTGGGACCATGAGCTGGTGGGACAGCGCACAGAAGAAGCAATGTATTGATATGTGCTTTATGTTTTATGTAGATATGTACTCATACATGTGCTCAGCATTCAGACCAACGCAAGTGGACTTCTTCAATCCAGCTAATAGTATTGCATTACTGTAAGAATGAATGCAGCCACATTCCCTCACATGCTGTTGTTTTGTGCTGCCCACAGGCCCTTTTGAGTGCCATCTGGTACCTTCCACAGGCGCATTCTCGACATTCTCTGCATCTCTCCACCTGCCTCCTGGCACAGCCTCAAGCCGGAAGCATCAAGACTGGATGCTCCACTGTGGTCTCCGGAGATGCTCTAATTGGTCTGGGTAGGAGCGCCATTACGATAAACTGGAAACAGAAGTGCATGCTAAACCAGGTAACTTCCTGCCAGACGCACTTCAGTTCTGGTCAAGGAGAGTCGGAGAAATTCAGAGACTTTCCAATGAGTTTCTCTTAAAGGCTCCTGGTGTATTGTGGAACAGGGTTAGTTTTTGGTGCTGTTTCAATATGTTTACGTCTTCGGTGGCTGTGTTGCAATAGGATGTGTCATTTCTTACCTCAATACTCTATATGTGAGTGATGTTTACCACAAAAGTTGTTTGTGATTCTCAATTTGAGTATGCTCTCTTCATATAGTGTAAATCAATCAAGTTGTATTTGTGAATCACTATTTATCCCCCGGGGATGGGGGGGGGGGGGGGGGGGGGGGTATTCAAGTGCTGTGCTGTGGGTCTCAGTCGAAGAGCCAGGCATTGTGTGTCTTCCTGAAGTGGCTGAGCAGGTGCAGAGGGAGGTTGTTCCATGCTTTGGTGTTGAGATGAGAGAATGAGTGTCCTACGGTGCGGCTGCGGCGGATGCGTTTCATCTGTGCGAAGAGCACAAGTTTCTGGTGGGTTGGTGGAAAGTCAGCTGGTGGTTCACGTAGTGTGGTCCAATGTTGTGGAGGGCTTTGTATGAATGGGTCAGGAGCTTGAGCTGGCCTCTCTTGTGGGTGAGGTGCCAACGGAGGTCTTTGAGGTGTTGGGTGATGCGTGTTCGCTTGAGTAGGTTGAGATCAGTTTGGTTGCTGCGTTCTGTATTGTCTGGAGTCTTTGCGCAAGTTGAATTTGTGCCGCATAGAGTGAATTGCTGCAGTCGAGTGAACAATCTTTGCATACAGGCAACCTTGATCAGTTGCATATCTCCCCTTTTCTACTCCTTTAGTCACTTGCTCTTCTTTCTTTCCCGCACGTATTCTCCTCACGATCCTTGTGTTATGAGTTATAAGGTAATGTGATAGAGCACTCATTTTCGTATGCAACTATCTGTCTGCCCAATTGTAAAAATGGAACATTATCTGTAGCATTTGTCCTAATTATTGCCTATTGAACTGTACTGTTGTTTTAAATAATTAAACAAAGTATTTGTACTGTTAATGTTTAGCATGCGGTTGGCTAGGCCCTGTGCCTAACCCCCTGTGGTTGGCCCCCCATGGCTCCCTGTATGCAGTACCACGTTGGGAATAAAGCCTGTGGCTAGGTCCTGTGCCCAACCTCCACAGGCATCCTACACCCATTGTCTTGCAATGGCTCAAGACCCACCTTTTTTTCCTCCGCACTGAGGTACTTCTGCAAAATTACACTGGATTCTGCACTGAACATTGCGGTAGGACCATGGTACCGCCTGGCCTTGAAAAAACAAATTCCCTTTTATTCCGTATTTCTATTTGTTTTCTATAACATAGAGACTAAGTCCCAGAGTCATAAAGTGACTGCCGCAATTTTGTCTTCGTTTTGTTGCCAGTCCGATTCAGTGTTTTGAGTTTGCTGTCCAATGAAGGCACTGTGGCTCGATATTTCTATAAATCATGAACCTAAATTTGTCAAAAACTGCTGCTCTGATTCACACAAAATCACAACATTCACGCTTTCTGGATCAAGCTCTACGTTTCTGCCAAATTTGGTGTATTTCTGTTCACCCGTTTTGGCTGTAGCATTGTTTAACCTTACTATGGAAAATTGCTGGGGAAAATGCATTTGGGTCCCCCCTGTTTTCTCTGCCCCTGTTTGACAGATCACTCTGAACCTGTGCAGGAAATAGCTGAGGTTAATGAAATGTATTTATTTATTTATGCAATTTTATATAGCGCGGACCTTACCCGAAGGTGTCAGAGCGCTTCACAAAAGGACCAAAAATGACATACAGGAACAAAATACAAATGCAGACAATAGGTTACATGAAACTTTATTTTGTTTTTGGAACGTTTCATGAATATTTGCCAAAGTAATTAGCAAACCAAAATAAATTTGCAATGGAAAAGCTGGTCCTAACTAGACCTACACAGTGGCAACCGCCATTGTGTAAGAGATATATGTGTTAAGCAGAGGCGGTCAACACTAGGTAGTTAAAGATAGGTCAGTGTTTTAATAGGAAATGCCTTTTTTGTATTGCTAATAACTTTGGCACCGTTTGATGAATCTTCACAAAGCTTTCTAAAAAAAAAAATGTTTTTACCTGGTTTGTGCATGGAAAGTTTCTGGGTGATCCATGAAGCAGCATCCGAGAAAAAAAGGGGGTCCCAAAACACAAAATTCCCATGCATTTACCATAGACTTTTTTTTAAAGTGATATCGCAAAAACTGCTGAACAGAATTGCACCAAATTTGGAAAAAAGCTAGATCTTGGTCCAGAAAGCATGCTTTTTGTGAATTGGTGTAAATGCTGTTAAGCAATGTTTGTAATGCCACACAAAATAAAAACAACTGAACAATATTTGTATATGTGAGCGGTTCCTCAAACCTAATTTTAAAAAATAGAGCATTCTGATTGGCCCGGGTTTTTTTCCCTTGGGCCAATTCACTCCCATAGGAGTCATTCTACTGCAGGAGAGAGCACTGTCATTGGCTGCCTCCAGCATGAGGACAAAAATGTCAGCCATTACAGGGCTTCAGAACGTAGTCCAATGCCCTGGGGTTAATGAAAAATAATACAGATAAGGGGGCAGGGTAGGCATACTTTGCCCCCTTAGGCTTTGTGCCAAAATATTATTATATATATATATTTTTAAGCTGCATTCCCATGGGAGTAACTCAGGATTGCTGCATTTTAAATCAGAATGCAATGGTGGCTGGGTGCTGCAGTTACATACAAAATAGGGGTGGGTGCACAGCCCCCCACCCCCCGAGCCTCATCGAGCCCCTGGGGACACTATCCCTCGGGGCTACATTTAAAAAAAAGAGAGCAGGTGCATGGTCCCCTGCCTAGGATAATTATGGCTACTGGGACCCCGGGACTACTTCTATAAGAAAAATGAAAAAAGGTAGGGGCACAATGTCCCCTCCCTGAGCCTGAATAGTCCCCAGGAACTCCCTCCCCTGGGGCCAGCCCAAAATACTTATCATTAGGGGAGGGGATATGTGGCCCCTCCCTGAGCCTCTATAGTCCCTCGGGACAACATCCACCAGGGCCAAAATAGTTATTATTGGGGAAAGGGGGCAAGGTGTGAACTTTGGGGACGGGTGTACAGTCCCCTTGAGCCTTAAAAGGCAGTGGGAACCCCATCCCAATCCATTTGGGGCTCAGATACCATATCCCAGGAAGTTCATCCCTGGGACATGGTAGGTTACCTGCCTGCAGGAGCGTGGGTAGGAAAATCAAGCATGCTTCCATCTAGCAGGAGCTTTGAAAATGGTCCCGCTGAGTGGGAGCAGACTTTTTTTTCCCCTGTGCCCACACTCTTGTAGGCAGGGAAAAACAAATTGCAATTTTTTTTTTTAAAACGCTGCTGCCTCCAGGCCAGAGCAATGCTGGCTCCCACGGCACGCAGGATTGTTAAATATGAGGAGCCCTGAGGTTCCCTCAATGGCACCCAGTGCACTGTTTGGTGGGTGGGAACACAAGGTCATGGGGGATGGGGTCCTTGGGGCCACGTTAGGCTAAGGGAGGGGAGCCAAGCATGCCACTCCCTTTAATAAAAATAAATAAGGTACCGGTGGGATGGGGTCCCCAGAGCCCATAGTGTCTTGGGGAGGGGCCACACGCTCCCCTTCCTTAGCAATTTGTTTTGGCCCTAGGGCAACTTTTCCCTCACTGAGTGAGAGCTTTGTGGCTCCGTTCACTTTAAAAAACATAAAGGGCCTGGAGGATGAGGGACCCGAGGCCAGCAGTGGGCCAGGGAGGGGGCCTCCTCTTAAAATATACGTTTTGTCCTGGGTTATGGGGTCCTAGGGTTGGGATACTTGGGGCCAATTTTGGCTGGGCAGGGGCTGCATGCTCCCCTTCCCTTAAAATAAAAAGTCCCCCTGGGGATGGGGTCCCTGGGGCCCATAGAGGTCTTAAAAGGGTGGCTGCTTGTCTCCTTCCCCTTAATTAAATAAAACAGCCTAGGGGATGGGGTTTTCCGAGGCCCTAAAGACTCGAGGAGGGGGGCAATATGACCCTATCCCCCCAAAAATGTAAAAAGCACTTGCCAGATTCTGCCATGCCTTGCAGCTACACGGCATGGGGTTCCATGCTTGCAAGGGGGTGGACGTAGAGCCTGGCCTGTGGCCAGGCTCTGTGGCCAGCTCCCAGCCGTGCCCGGCAGGGGGGGAGTGGAGTGAGAGTGGCTTTATGATAGTAATAAAATATTACTTTATATTAGAATTAACCTAGATATTCACTGAAATTCACTGAAATAACCAAAGGTTAAAGTGGTGTTATAGTTAGGTGTAACTTTCACTGACAATGTAATGTTTTAAACGGAAAAAACACTGAAATTCACCTCGCCGTGCACAGGTTATTACCCCACATATTGCTACACTCATGGTATGTTCTATAACATCATTGTTATCAGTCGTGCAACATTTGACATCACATCATAGATGACAAGACTGTGTATGATGTTTACAAGTTATAGTTATCATGAGGGACGAATTATAGTTACTAGAGACAACTGTAAATAGTGAATTTCAGTGGTTTGTTTCAGTTTAAAATTTCAAATTTTCAAATAGGTGTCACCTAATAATGATGTCAACCTTTTTTTCTTCACTGAATGTACACATATTGGGCCTGGGTAGATTTTCAGTTACAAGTGAGTAATCAGAGCAGAATGCATACGCACATCCACTTTGGACGCGAGGGGGCATTTTTGCACTAAGACAATGCTCTAAATGCAGAAACACTTGAGTAAATCTGCATAATATTGTGGAATTTTGGGTTACACAGAATTATACGAGTTCTGTGGCGTTTGCCACACTTTAATTATAGTTATGATTCCCAGCCCAGGTATAGGAATTCCTCTGAATTTTCATTACTAATAACTTTGCCTCCATTTGACGAATCTCTACAAAACTTGCCAGACCAATTGTTTTTCTACATTGGCAGATGATTGGAAGTGCCACAGTGATTGGTCATGAGGCTGCAAAGATAACAATGGAGGTCCCTAAACTTGTTTTTCCAACAACTCATTTTCCATAGACTTTTGTATCTTGCAATGCGCAAAAACAGCTGCACAAATTTAGTTTGAATTTGGCAGTATTGCATATTATGCTGTGAAGTTGATCCTTCTGGGTAGCACAGGTAAGTAGAGTAAGTATTTTTTAAGTTATAAGGCATTTAAACATAGTTATATATGTTGTTGCTTCATTTTCATTAAATTTCTCTGTATTTCACATAAGTAATGGAGTACATAGCGCTGACATGGAAATATGTGGTTGTCTAATCACTGCCTTTACAAAAATTAAAGACACCCATGTTGTTTTGTGGTAAACTTTGGCTGTGTTCTGTGTTTTGCACTTAGATATAGGTAAATATTAGGATTGATATTTTTCTGCTACATATTGCCACTTTGTTATATGGGTAATAGTTAGAGATAAATATTTATATATTTCTATATATTTTAAAAAACATGTATAATGTACTGCAGCACTGCCTTGTAAGTTCCACAGTAACTAAAATACCTAAAATAAAAGATGTTTAAAAATTAAAAATACACTGTACTACCCTATATTTTATAAATATAGGGTAGTACAGTCTTTCTTTCTATTTTTGGACCATATTTAAAGCGACACTAAAAAGTCTATGCAGTAAAGTGGTATTACCTACAAATTACCACACCACTTAAATTATATATTTTTTAAATGTGCAGTTCTTCCTAAACTGCTATAAAAATATATGGCACATTTTTAATACATGTCTCTACATATTAACACTTTAATAAAGTGGTAATAGGTAGAGAGCAATGATAAAACCTACTACTTACCAATATCTACCACTCTAACCCAGAATGCAACAAAATGCAGAATGCTGCCGAACTGAGCTGAAAACTACATGGCTGTGTTTTGCGTCTGATAAACATGGTCAATTGCCAATCACATACTTCCTTATCAGGTGCATGTACTGTGGTATAATGTGATCTTACCACAGTATACCGCAGCACAATATATAACAGTTTTTCAGAAATTATAACGTTAACACTACTTAAACTATTCCCAAATCCTAGCAAAAATTACCATTTACATCTAATAATGCATTTTCCTGCCACATTACATTTACTTCCATTCACACACTTTCACGCAACGTCTTTTTTAATATCACACTCCTTGCCACCCCACTCTACGCCACTCTACTCCATTAAACTCTACACCACTCCATTCTACGTCACTCCACCATATGCCACTCCACTCTACGCTAATCCACTGTAAGCCACTCCACTCTACCCCACTCCACTGTAAGCCACTCCACTCTACCCCACTCCAGTCTATGCCACTCCACTCTACATCACTACACTTTATGCTATTACACCCTCCGCCACTTTATATTATGACACGCCAGTGTACGCCACTCCATTGTATGCACCTCCACTCTACGCTATTCCACTTTATGCTGTTCACTGCACGTAACTTTATTCTATGACACTACAACACTGTTCCACTCTGCCACTCCACTGTACGCCACTTCAGTGTGCAACACTGCACTGTATGCTATTCCACTGAATGTCACTCCACTCTACAACAATCGTCTTTCTGCTGTTACACTGTACTTAACTCCTTTCTACGCCACTGCACTCTATGTGACTCCACTCTACCCTACTAAAATCTATGCTGTCCATTGAATGACACTCCACTCTATGCTACTCTACTCTATTACACTAAATACCATTCCACTCTACACCACTATACTTTGTTATTCCTCTGTAGGTCCCTCCACTCTACAACACTCCACATTATGCCACTCCACAGTACGCTTTTACACCATACACCACTAAAGTCTACCCCACTACACTCTCCAAAACTCCACTCAATGCCAATCATCTCTACAGCACTCAACTTTATGCATCTTCACTGCATGCCACTGCCCTCAACACTACTCCACTCTGCGCTGTTACACTGTATGTCACTACACTGTTACTCATTCCAAGCCACTCTGCTGTATGCTACTCCACTGTACGCCACTCCACTTTACGCTATTCCACTCTAAGCCATGCATCTGAATGCCACTCCACTCAATGCCACTCCAGTGTACACTATTCCACTGTATGCCACTCAACTCTACACTACTCCATTGTACGCTACTACACTATACCTCACTCCACTCTACAATATTCCACTCTACAGCATTCCTCTGAATGTCACTCCACTCTATGCTATTCCACTTTATGCCACTCCACTCTAACAAACTTCACTGGCCCCTACTGTACTGTACACTACTCCACTGTGAGCTATTCTATTGTATGCTGCTCAACTGTACGACACTCCAGTCTATGGCGCTCCACTCTAGAACACTATATCATACCGCAATCCACTCTACACTATTCCACTGTCAGAAACTCCAGTGTATGACACTCCACTTTATTCCACTCCACTCTATGCCAATCTGATCATCTCTATTCCTACTAAACTATTCTAAGGTATGACACTCCATTCTATTCAACAATACTCTACTCTATTCCACTAAATGCCACTCCACCCTATGCTAGTAACACTCAGAATCATTCCAGTCTACACCACTCTACTGTACACTACTCCACTGTATGCCATTCCACTCTACGCTATTCCACTTTCTGTCACTACACTCTACAACACTCCATTCTGCACCACTCCACACTCCACAGTACACTTTTACACCATATACCACTAAGGTCTACCACACTGCACTCTATCCCACTCCACTCCACAACAGTCAACTCTATGGCATTCAACTCTACTACACTGCTCTCAACGCTACTCCACTCTACACTGTTACACTGTATGCCAGTACACTGTACCTCACTCCACTCTACGCCACTTCACTCTATGCTAATACTGTATACCACTCCTCTCAATGCCTCGCCGCTCCACTCCACTCCAGTGTACACCATTTTACTGTATGCCACTCAGTGTATGCCAATCCACTCTTTACCACTCCACTCTTTGTTATTCCACTGTACGCCACTACCCTGTACCTCACTCTACTCTACACTAGTCCACTCTACAGCACCCCAGTGTACGCCACTCCACTCTATGTCACTCCACTGTACTCCACTCTACTCTACATTATTCCTCAATATGCTGCTGCACTCTAACACACTTCACTGAACTCCACTCCATTGCACTGTACACAACCCCACTGTGTATTATTCCACTGTATGCTGCTTAACTGCACAACAATGCAGTATATGCCACTTCACTGTACACCATTACAATATTCCACTGTCTGCAACTCCACTGTAGGCCACTCATCTCCACTGTACGCCACTCTACTGTACGCCACTCCACTCTTTACTAGTCCTCTGTACAAAACTCCACTCTCGCCACTCCGCTCTAATCCACTCTCCACCGCTCCAAGCCACTACACTATGCGCTGTTCCAATCGACACCACTACACTCTATGCCATTCTATTCTACGCCACTCTACTATACACTATTATATTCTATGCTGCCCCACTGTACTCTATTTTACTGTATGCCACCACACTGTACCTCACTACACTGTAAATCAATCCACTCTAAGCCATTGCACTCTGCCACTCTACTATATGCCACTCTGGTCTACCCCATGCTATGCAACTCCACTCTGTGCTATTCCACTGTAGGTCACCCCACTCTAATCCACACTCCGCCACTCCACTTTAAGCCTCTCCACTGCTCCATGCCACTTTATTAAATGCCATTCAAATCTATGCCACTACACTCTACAACACTCCACTGTATGCCACTCTACTACACACTATGCCACTCCACTGTAATCTATTATAGTGTACGCCACCCCACTGTACCTCACTCCAGTGTACGCCACTACACTGCATGCCACTACACTCTAAGTTTATCCACCGTACTCTATTGCACTCTACCACACTACACTCTATGCAACTTCACACTTCGCATCTCCACTGAACAACACTCCACAGTACGCTATTCTACTCTATGCCACTTCACTGTATGCCAATTCAGTCAGTACCACTGTACACCACTTCACTGTACACTATTCCACTCTATGCCACTCTACTGTATGCCACTCTATGCCACTCCACTGTACACTATTCCACTCTATGCTAATCCATTATACCTCACTCCACTCCACTCTATGCCACTCCACTCAACTGTACACTATTCAAATCTATTCCACTCTATGCCAGTCTACTGAACTCCTCTCCACTGTCCTCCACTGTACATTATTTCAGTGTATGCTACTTTACTATGTTCTATTTCACTGTATGCCACTTATTCAGAAAGCCACGATATACTGTTCCACAGTACACAACTACATTATACCCCACTCCACTTCAATGTACACCTAACTGCTCTATGCCACTCCCCCTACACAAATCCACTGTACGCTAATGCTAATCCATTATACCCCACACCACTATACGCAGCTCCACTGTATGCCACTCCTCTATACACTATTCCAATCTACTCGATTCTACTGTCTGGTGCTCCACTGTATGCCACTCCACTGTTAAGCATGGGCGGAAAATCCGTTTCGCTCGCGGATTTTGCGGATTTTCGGTAAATTCGCAATCCGCGAGATTCGTGAATCTCCCGCAAAATCCGCAAATCCGCGAGCAGCGGATTTCATGGCTCGCACTGTTCGCGTGAGTTCGCGGCTTCCCAGTACAACTTCGCGCCCCGCGAATAAGCGCAAAATTGCAGAAATACGATCTTAGCAAAACTGAAACTACTTACCAGGTTCAAAAGTTCAGGCTCATCATTAGTAGCCATTTCCTGTAGTGCTTCCTGAGGGGCCCCTCCAGAGTTCAGTTGCCAGTTGCAACTATTATGTGACCCTGCTCTGAACCTCAGAATAGTTACACATATGCCACAAAGGTCCTGAATTACAGCTAAGGGAGACAAGCAGGAGCCAGGCTGGAAGTTCAAATCCATTAATCAGCCCCTAATTCATTATTGTCAGTTGGGGCAGGGCAGGTGTTGTAACTAATTTTGCAACAATGAAAGCACTTAGCAAGTGCAAAAGATCACTAATCAGGAAGCACTAAGGAAGCAGGTGCCAGCTAAAAAAATATTCTGTGACACATTAATCAGCCCCAAATTAATTCAGGTCACTTGAGGCAGGGAAGGTGTGCTTGCGTTGCCACAATAATGTACACTGACTGGACAACCAGAGGGTGCTGTGATGAAACAGAGGGTGGCATGGGTGGGCCAGAGGGTGGCATGAGTAGTCAGAGAGTGGCAGTGGTGACAGAGAGTGGCAGTGATGAAGAAGAGTGTCCCAAACAGGCTGGACACGTAGCAACAACAAGTTTGCGAAACTTGCGACCCGACAGGTAAGTTCGCGTTTTGCGAAATTGTACAAAAACCTCGCGAACTGGCAGAAACCCGCGCAAACACACAAAAAAAAAAATCCGCAAATTCGCGAGAATTTGCGGATTTTGCGGATTGCGAGTTCGCAAATCCGCAAAATTCGCGAACGCGAGATTCGCAAAATTCGCCCATGCTTATCCACTGTACACTACTGTGTGCTATTTCATTGCATGCCACTCCATTCAAAGCAACTCCCCTCTATGCCACTCCATTGCAGGCTAATCCACTTTATGCCACTCAATTATACGCTGCTCCACTCTGCCACTCCACTGTACGCCACTGTCACTCTACCCTACAGCACTCCACTGTACTCTATTCCACTATATTCCACACCACTACTGTCAAGACCACTCCACTGTATGCCACTAAACTCCTACACGCTGACACTGTACTTTACATTATACCACTGGATGCTACTACACTATATGCCACTCTACTGTTTGCAACTCCACTTTATGTCACTGCATTGTACACCACTCCACTCAGCCCCACTTCACATCACTCCACTGTATGCTTTTCCACTTTATGCCACTCTACTCTATGCCACTCCACTGTACCTGACTCCACTCTACGCCAGTCAAATATAGGCAATTCCACTCTATGCAACTACATTGCACCCCACTCTACTCTATGACACTCCACTGTACACCTCTTCACTCTACTCCACTCCCCCTACACCAATCCACTGTATGCTATTCCACTGTAAACCACTCCAGTCTAGCCACTCCACTCTATGCCATTCCACTCTACGCCACTCCTCTTTATACCACTACACTTTACACAATTCCACTGTACGCCACGCCACTGTAGTCATTGCCACTACACTGCAGGACACCACACTCCTACACTCTGACACTGCACTCTAGATTATTCTACTTTTTGCCCCTTCACTGTATGCCACACCACTTTACGCTACTGCACTCTACACCACTCCACTTAGCCCCACTCCACAACACTTCACTGTGCACTTTTCCACTGTATGCCACTGAAATCTATGCCACTCCAGTGTACCTGACTACTCTACGCCACTCAACTTACGCAATTTCCCTGTTTTCAACTTTATTGTACCCTACTCCGCTCTATGCAACCCCACTCTACCCTTCTTCACTGTATGCCACTCCCCCTACACCAATCCACTGCATGCCCCTCCACTCTATGCCTCTCCACTCTATGCCACTCCCCTCTCTGCCATTCCTCTCTACGCCACTCCACTATGCAGCACTCCACTGTACGCCAGTCCACTGTACGGTATTCCAATGTATGCAACTATAATCTATGCCACTCAACTCTACGTTATTCTCCTCTATGCCACTCCATTCCACCACACCCCACTGTACACCCCTCCACTGCAAGATATTCCACTGTATGATAATCCATTATACCCCACGCCACTGTATGCAGCTCCGCTGCTGAAATCCAGCAGAGGCAAAGGAGTCAAGCCACCCATCCTGAAATTGCAGCTGCAGCACCAGGGAGGAGGGGGAAGCGGTGGGTACTGCCAAGTGCTAATGAGAGTTTGGCCGGCCCTCTGGGGCCGGCCAAACCGTCATTGTGCAATTGGGTGGAGAAACCATCACAGGCTGCCACTCTATGTCTGAGTGCTGAACCGAGGTGCTCAGACGAATACCAGTGCTGGTCACATGCTGGGAATAGCATTCCCAGTATGTGAGCAGCATTGGGATTGGGAGCTGGGAGCCTGCGCAGTGTGCAGCAGGCTCCTGGAAATGACTCAAGGATTAGGAGCAAAAGCGGCTGTCGACACAGGTAAGTTTTTCTTTTTTTTAGTTATACTTTGCTTGTATGTTGTGTACTCCTCCCCCGCCCCACCACTTCATACTGCGTGTGGCCGCTACTGTGCATGTTACTCCACTCTACCCCACTCCACCCCACTCTATTCTACGATATTTCACTTTATGCCACTACATTCTACTCCACTCCCCTGTAAGCCACTCCACTTTAAGCTATTCCAATTTACAATGTTCCATTCTACCCCACTGCACTCTATACCAATCCACTCTACAAAACTCCACTGTACACCGTTCCACTATACACCAGTGCAGTCAATGCCACTCCACTGTATGCCACTACAATCTATGACACTGTACTCTACTTTTCCACTGTACTCATCTCCACTCCATGCGATTTGACTCTATCCCACCCCATTCTACCATACTGTACCTCCCTCTACTTTGCACCACTCCACTGTGCAACACTTTTATCCACTCTGTGACACTTTACTACACTCTATAATATTTTCCTAGACTCTACCAAACACCAGTCATCTCCACTGTACCACACACCGCTCTAATCTACACCGCTTTTGTCGATTTTATGCTACGCCACTCCACTCTACTTGACTCCACACCACTATACTCTAGATTACGCTACTACTCTCTATGCTACACCACTTCACTGGACTTCCCTCCACTCCACTCTACTCCACTGCACGACACTGTATCCCACTCCATGGCATGGTAAAACACTCCACTCTACACTGACCCACTGTACCACACTCTACTCCACTCTACAAGACTCTACTAAACTCTGTGTCACTATACAACATTGTACTCCACTCCGTTTCCTTACACTATACTGTACAACCATCTACTCCACTCTGTGCCCCTACAACTCAGTGTACAACACTCTACTCCACTCTACAACACTTTCCAACAGTCTACGACACACCACTCTACTGTACTTTAAAAAATGCCACTCCAATTTATAACAGTTTACTCAACTCCACACCACACCTGCCCACTCTACTGCACTTTATGCCACTATGTTGTACTGCATGTCACTACACTATGTAACAATTTACTCCACTGTAAGCTATGCCACTCCACTCTGCTATACTCCCCTCCACACTAAGGGTGGGCGTAAAATCCGTTTCGGGGGCGCATTTGCGGATTTTCCGCGATTTCGCGATCCGCAAATCTTGCTAAATCGCGGTAAAATCCGCAAATCAGCGGGGACGAATTTTCAGCCAAGCAAGGGTTACAGCAGCAGGTGCAAAAGTTGAACCTAATTTCTTTGTAACCTTTTACAAAAGGGTTACAAACAAATTAACTTCAACTTGGACACCTGCTGCTAATTGCTTCCTGGCGCCTTGTTGCCTACTTGCAACTATTCTCTGACCCTGCTCTGACCCTTGAAGCAGGGTCAGAGAATAGTTACAAGTAGGCAACGAGGCACCTGTCCAAGGAATTAAACCTCATCAGGAAGCACTTACAGATATAAAAAACAGGAAGAAGGGAGAGGATGGCAAATACACCCATTTTGAGTTGTCAGGAGGGGTTAAACTAAAAGAGACCTTTACAGCACAATTTTCATATGCATTTTGCTAAAAATATACAGCTGTATGTAAGCATGGGCGAATTTTGCGAATTCGCGATCCGCGAATTTGCGGATTTGCGAATTCGCGATCCGCAAAATTCACGAATTTGTGCGAATTTGTGGAATTTTGTTTTTTTGCGTTTTCGCTGGGTTTTTTGCGTGTTCGCTGGGTTTTTTGCGTGTTCGCGGGGATTTTTGCATCTTCGCGAGCCGCTTGCATAGCGAAGTTACCCATGCAGTCGTTTATGGGAGAGGGAGAGAGAGATAGAGAGATAGATAGATAGATAGATAGATAGATAGATAGATAGATAGATAGATAGATAGATAGATAGATAGATAGAAAAAGAGAGAGAGAAAGAGAGGGAAAGAGAGAGGGAGAGAGAGAACGAGAGAAAGAAAGAGAGGCCGGATCTCTGAAGGGCCAGATTCCTGAGTTGCCCCTACAGAACATACAGCTTTTTATTTTTAGCAAAATGCTGCACCCGTTTCTTTAGAACGCTCAGCACAGCAGGGGAATTAGCCCAGCGTGCAAGCGTTCTAAACACCATGACAAGCTCAGCTCGTCATGAGCACCGGAGCACTGTAGCTCAAGACGAGCTGAGCTCGTCATGAGCATGCAAGGGGTTAACAAAAACCCGCCACTCTACCAAACACTGCTTTCTCACAAAAGATTTGTTTGCCATATCATAGCGGTTCTTGCAGATACTATTATTTTACATGGTATAAGTGAAATAATATAACATGGTTGAAAAAGTGCATGGAGATTTAAATCTATACTTAGTTATATATACTTACCATCATAATGTAGTGAGATACATTTTTATGCTGTAGGTATGAAGTTGAAAATATTTAATGTATACCTCCCTGTACATACTTGCTGACATTATATAGTATTTACAACAAGGGGTGGTGAGGGACAGAGTCTCTGAATTAAGCAGAAAGCTCTCACCCAGTCAAGAGATCAGGGCTAGATCCAACACCGTTTTTTAGCTCACTGCACCATCCCAGTTTCAGAACCTGGCTGTATGCAAATTAGTCTGTTCCTATCCCAGTGCATGATGGGAACAGGGCAAACCAAACTACAAAAGCCAATTCTTACACTGGGAAGGAAACAAGCTCCCGGGGACCGGTTTCTGGCATTACAGCCGTCTTCGGCCCGGTTTGCTTGAATCCTGATGGTGCAATGAGCAAGGGTCTCACATCTGAGAATACCCTTCCACGCTTAGGGTGGACAAAAATATTTACAACAAGGGGTGGTGAGGGACAGAGTCTCTGAATTAAGCAGAAAGCTCTCACCCAGTCAAGAGATCAGGGCTAGATCCAACATCGTTTTTTAGCTCACTGCACCATCCCAGTTTCAGAACCTGGCTGTATGCAAATTAGTCTGTTCCTATCCCAGTGCATGATGGGAACAGGGCAAACCAAACTACAAAAGCCAATTCTTACACTGGGAAGGAAACAAGCTCCCGGGGACCGGTTTCTGGCATTACAGCCGTCTTCGGCCCGGTTTGCTTGAATCCTGATGGTGCAATGAGCAAGGGTCTCACATCTGAGAATACCCTTCCACGCTTAGGGTGGACAAAAATATTTACAACAAGGGGTGGTGAGGGACAGAGTCTCTGAATTAAGCAGAAAGCTCTCACCCAGTCAAGAGATCAGGGCTAGATCCAACACCGTTTTTTAGCTCACTGCACCATCCCAGTTTCAGAACCTGGCTGTATGCAAATTAGTCTGTTCCTATCCCAGTGCATGATGGGAACAGGGCAAACCAAACTACAAAAGCCAATTCTTACACTGGGAAGGAAACAAGCTCCCGGGGACCGGTTTCTGGCATTACAGCCGTCTTCGGCCCGGTTTGCTTGAATCCTGATGGTGCAATGAGCAAGGGTCTCACATCTGAGAATACCCTTCCACGCATAGGGTGGACAAAAATATTTACAACAAGGGGTGGTGAGGGACAGAGTCTCTGAATTAAGCAGAAAGCTCTCACCCAGTCAAGAGATCAGGGCTAGATCCAACACCGTTTTTTAGCTCACTGCACCATCCCAGTTTCAGAACCTGGCTATATGCAAATTAGTCTGTTCCTATCCCAGTGCATGATGGGAACAGGGCAAACCAAACTACAAAAGCCAATTCTTACACTGGGAAGGAAACAAGCTCCCGGCCACTATAGGTGTGGCAGGGTATACTCAGACATGAGTCCCTTTCTCACTGCTCCATCAGGATTCAAGCAAGCCGGGCCGAAGAAGGCTGAAATGCCAGAAACCGGTCCCCGGTAGCTTGTCTCCTTTCTGGTGAGGAATTGGCTTGGTAGTTTAGTCTGCCCTGTTCCCATGATGCACTGGGCCAGGGACAGACTGATTTGCATATAGCCAGGTTCTGAGCTGGGATGGGGCAGTGAGATAAATAACGGTGATGGATCAAGCCCTGATCTTTGGACTGGGTAAGAGTGGTCTGTTTAACTCAGACACTCTGTTCATCACCACCCCCTTTTCTAAATCGTTTTTGGCCACTATAGGTGTGGCAGGGTATACTCAGACATGAGTCCCTTTCTCACTGCTCCATCAGGATTCAAGCAAGCCGGGCCGAAGAAGGCTGAAATGCCAGAAACCGGTCCCCGGTAGCTTGTCTCCTTTCTGGTGAAGAATTGGCTTGGTAGTTTAGTCTGCCCTGTTCCCATGATGCACTGGGCCAGGGACAGACTGATTTGCATATAGCCAGGTTCTGAGCTGGGATGGGGCAGTGAGATAAATAACGGTGATGGATCAAGCCCTGATCTTTGGACTGGGTAAGAGTGGTCTGTTTAACTCAGACACTCTGTTCATCACCACCCCCTTTTCTAAATCGACATTATATAGTGAGAGACAATATTTTGGCTGCAATAATTTTGCATGTGGATATTTTGGGCCATATGTATCAAGCCAAATTGAATTCGCAAACGCCGAAATTCGCAGAATTTCAGCGTTTGCGAATGCAATTTGGACGATTGGTATGCATCAAGGAAATCTTGTTTCAAAATAAGGAATTGCAAAATATGCGATTCCGTATCTTGCGATTGCATTTAAGGAATCGCAAATTTTGCGATTCCTTAAATGCAATGTAAGAAGCCAAAAAAATAGCAAATTGGCCTTAAGGAATCGCAATTTACCATCAACTTCTAGTTGGTGGTAAGTTGCGAATCCTTTCAAAATGCATATTTTTCCTATTTTTTAAGTGCCATGTGACGCACATACATGCCCTTAGGGCATGTATGTGCGCCACATGTCCACCCATGCCGATTTCAGGGGAGCAACATGGTGCCCTTTGGACACCCCTGCACACTTGAAAGTATTCACAATTTGCGATTAGCAAATTGCGATTCGCAAATTTCCCCTTCATTCCTATGGGCCTCCTGGCCCATAGAAATGAATGGGAAATTATTCCTTAATTGCGATTAGCAATTTGCTAATCGCAAATAAGGAATTTTAAGAAATCGCTAAAGAAGCTACTTTCTACATACATACCATTTTGCGATTTCTAAATAGGGATTCCTTAAAAATCGCTATTTAGGAATCGCAAAACGGAATGTTGATACATATGGCCCTTTGATCCTTGATATTCTGACAAACTTCCAAAAGGTTTATGAAGAGAGTTATCAGTAGTCCTAGCAGCTGTAGACCTTTGCAGTGTAAAAGCCAGAAATGTATATTTCGGCCAGAAGAGAGCATACCTTTGGAGAGCATTTAGTTTGGTTGGACAACTTTGTTGTTTGTTCTGACGGGTATGGGTGTGTGGTCTTGTCATTTCGAGGAAATTGAAAGAGAATAGAGAGAAGTGGATTTTATATTTGAGAACAGGAAGTCATTGAAGCACCCTTCTTGTATATGGACACAGTCATGAGCTGTGATATGTGTAGGCAAAGTAAGGGGTCCATGTCGACACTTGGTTATGTCTAGGAGTGGGCGACTCGCACAGTTTCACTCTGCAGAATTCCACGAAGGTACAGAAAAAGCCTGCGAGATTCCACAGCAAATATGCAACGTGTCCTGCAATTAAGCGATCAGAGCGAACGGTACCATGTGGTGCACAAGAGCACGCAACCATTCCTGTTGATTGTGCTGCTGTGCGAGTAGAAAATCTACATGAGCTGTATGTAGCAAATCTACTCAAATGGCAGCCCTCTGACTGCATACCTTGTTTTTACTCGCCAGCTCGAATATTTTGGAGCCTCACAAGAGAAAAATTCCTCCATGCTGCAAGAGGTGAAATTTGGCCAGAACTCTGAGTTAAAGAGTAATGCGGAGTAGCCAAAATTCTGTCAATTCCGCGGGCGGAACGTAATATTTTATCCACCCCAAGTTATGTGACACTTCGGAGAGTTCACAGGCCAGATATATTGTTAAATTAGGTCTTGGGTTTCTTCCAGGAAGCAGCAGCGTGGGCTGCTTATTTTGTGTGCTAGATGGAAATAGTTGGGCATTGTGACAGTAGCCGATGATGTTTTCATCATTTTGAAAAAAAATTATGAGAGTTACTGAGTTTCCAAGAGCTTCTGTACAAGGTGAGGATTTTGCATTCTACAAAGTCCATTTTGGAATTTGTGAGTACTTTATAAAGGACTCTGCAAGTGTCTTAAGCTTGTGTGTACTTTGAGTGTTAAATCAAGGTTTAACCCTTGCACTCTGTGCTCACAGCAAGTGTGACAGCTGAGCAACCACTACAGTAGCCGCTCTTTGCAGGATGGTGTTAGGTGGTGCAATAAGCTCTGAATGAGTCGTCATCCAATCTCAATGTGTAAAATAATAATTGTTTTTGCTCAGAAGCTGCTGGTGCTGCAGAAGGTGATTGTGCAGAATACTAAGACGTAGGGGGATACTGTTGTGATGCATACTTATTTATATTATCTTACTTGCTCGGAGCTTCTGTATTCTCCACGTTCTCTATACTGGTGCCTAGAATGTGAGGTTGACAACACTCCATAGCAGTTTTCAAAGATGATGTCTGATATGCTCAAAGATGTGTCTGGAGTAGTGTACTTTCAGGATGACATATTGATTTCAGGAAGGAGTATTCAGGAACATAATGCTACTTTGAGGCAAGTTTTGAGGAAGCTAGAACAACAGGCACTTACAGTCAACAAAAGTAAATGCACCTTTCTCACTGAGCAGGCTGACTATTTAGGGTATTCAATCTCCAGTGGTGGTATTTCTCCGAAGAAAAATCTTTTGGATGCCATGAATAATACTCCTGCCCCACAGGACAAGGGCCAACTCAGGTCTTTTCTGGGTCTAGTCGAGTACTATTCCAAATTTGTTCGTAGTTTTGCAGATATTGCTGAACCTCTCAGGAAACTTCTACATAAGGGGTGCAAGTTTGTTTGGGCTAGTGAGCAGTCTGATGCGTTTGCCAAGATTAAGGTTCAGATTTGTAATGCAGGAATTCTTTCACCTTTCAATACCTCATGTAAATCGTTTCTGGCTGTTGATGCCAGTCTCACTGGCATTGATGTGGTTCTCTCCCAGTTTCAAAGAGGTAGTGAGAGGCCTATTGCATTCACCTCAAGAGCACTCACTCTAGCAGAAGAAATTATTCGGTGATAGAGCGTGAAGCTCTTGCTGCAGCTTGGGGGTAGAATGCTTCAGGGTATATTTGTGGGGATCACGGTTCCTGTTAAGAACCGATCACAAACCCTTAATGAAAAGTTTGTCTGCAGGAGGTGCTGGAAAGGGATCAGCACGTCTGGCTAGGTTTGCAACTAGACTACAGGAGTATTTATATGATGTTGAGTTCATCCAGGGTTGGAGAAACTTACAAGCTGACTGATTATCACGTATTTCTCTGGATTGGGAAACAGTAGACAAAGAGATTGTTGAAAAGCTTGAAAGTGAAGAAGTAGTTGCTTTTGTTTTTGATGTTTGTGAATGCAATTTAGGATCTTTTTCGAAGGCACAGTGGTCTCAAGCAATGGTTGAAGATTCTGTTTTGCTGGAAGTTATAGTTCTCATGAAGAAAGGGTCTCCTCGGGAGAGTATGGTTTCAGAATCACTTAGGCCTTATTGGAAGTTGTTAGATGAACTTTCTCTCTGTGGAAATTATGTTATCATGAGAGGCAAGAAACTTGTTCCTCCAAGTGCTGTTTGATTACACATTTTCAAGCTTGCACACAAGGGTCACTTAGGTAGGGCAAGGCATGACCATTAGATGCATCAAACAAGAATTTTGGTGGCCTGCTATGGATGATCAAATCAGAGAATGGGTGGTTCATTGCGCTCTTTGTAAAGAGAGTGAGAAGAGATTAAAAGTTGGTCCACATCGAAGATCCTGGCAAACTATGGCATACTATATGTCTTGATTTTATTGGTCCTCTTTCAGAATTGTCCTTGGACATGCGTTTTGCTGCTGTAGTTGTAGATGTACACTCACGTTGGTTGCATCTTGAGTTTTTGAAGGATGTCTCAACTAAATTCATCATCTCTGTGTTGGAGTCTTTATTTGTACGGGAAGGTATTCCTCAAGTTCTCCTTACAGATAATGGGACTCAGCTTACCACTGGTGAAATGCGCTGTTTTTTGGAAAAGTGTGGGGTAAAACAGTCATGTACTTCTCTCTACAATCCGATGGCAATGGAATTGTGGAAAGGGCGAATCGACTTATGAAAGGTACTTTGCAACTTGCCTTAGCCAATGATTTGTCTCCTAGTTGCCATGTTCGAAATATGTTGTGGGCTTATTGTGCAACTCCTCACAGTGTCACTTCAAAGTCCCCATTTCTGATTATGAGAGGGTGTCTTCCTGGCTCTCGTCTTGTCCCTTCGTGGTTTAAGAGTTTGGTGTTTTCTGGAGGTGAACGTACCATGGAGTTTATTCCTTCCAAAATTTATGTTGGTGATTGGGTTAAATTGAAATTAGGTAGGATTATAGGGGGTCTTACAAAGTTTAAAGGACCTTGTAAAGTTATCAGTGTAGGTAGGTATTTTGTTGTTATTGAAGGAGGAGAACGTTGGAATTTGCGTAGAGTAGCATTATATCAGAAAGGTGGTTCAATTGACCAAAATTTTAGAAACTCCTTTGATCAGTCTTTCAATGATAGTGAAAGTTGTTCTGGTGTGATGTTTATGCCTGATAGTGTGGTCAAGAATGATTCAGGTTATAAACTTGCAAGAGATATTTCGCAGTCTGATGAGGTGGGGTTTCCTTCCGATGGATCCAGGAGTCAGGATCAAATTGAGTTGACTAATTCTCCTTCTCTTGAGTTGGGAGTTAGGAATCGCAGACCACCATGTTATCTTCAAGATTATGTTACATCTCATGATGGTGTTTTTGTAGTCTATTGAGATGTTGTTCTCTTCTGGTTTTCTTTTTCCGTTTGTTGATTTCTCTTTTATTTCCCTTTTGTTCTCCATTTTTTATTTTTTTTTAATTATTATTAAAGGAAGAAGATGTGTTGTGATGCATACTTAGTTATATTATCTTACCTTGTTCGGAGCTTCTGTAGTCTCCTCGTTCTCTATGCTCGTGCCTAGAATGTGAGGTTGATGACACTCCATAGCTGACAGTTGCAGCTGGGTTGTGGAGGCAGTCAGATGCCAGGTTGTGCTGAGGGTAAACTCTTCTCCTTTATTTGATTTCTCCTGCTCGTTATTTGAGGGAATCCATCTCAACAGATACCTTAAGAAGGGGTGATTGGGGTGTGACCCCCAAATAAATTTATTTTTGGCTTGATAGTTGAATTTAGGGGCCTTGAGTCAGGTCTGCTTTGTCAGTTTTTCACATCCTCCTGTTTTCATAAATAGGTTTTATGTTGTTCATTTTACAGGATTAGGATTTAAATATAGTGGCCAGTTGACCAAAGAAAGTAGCTTATCTGCACACATAGTATTACTCCTAGAATGGATGAAAATGTGCTACTTTTTAGAACTCACAAACATTGGCAGCAGTAGGCTTTGAAAGCGGCACCAGTCTCAGGGTCCCAGGCATACTACTAGCAATCAAACACCCTAACGGCGATGAGACAAATGCTTCAAATGGTCTAACCACTGGCAATCCCTCAAGGTAGCATTTTGAATCATCCCTTTTCACCCACTGTGCCACTCTAGATAGAAGGACAATTTTATGGTTTGGCAGACAGTGTTAAGTAAAACATGGCGGTTTAGGATTTTATGTATGTCACTGTGCCTTTATTATGTCAGCCAGATTTAGAGATGTCTGCCAGCCGCAGGGACATCTGTATACATTGAAAAGAACTGTCGTCATTGTAATTATTATCAATGTAGGAACAGTTTGATGGACAGATCTGTCAAACATGATGGCTGACCTCTATGCACTACTATAGCGCGGAGATACCCCTTCGGGCGTGATCCGGGCACTCTGTATGCCAATAAATAAATAAATGGCTCACAATTAAAGTTTTTTGTTTAAAAAAACGATTGACCCCCTGTGATCTCTCCGACTGAGACCTCGGCATAGGTCCCGACACCACCAATGTTGCTGCCACATCTCTCCACTCAGGATGTGAATATCCTGCTCTAGCTGATCTCTAGGATGCTGGAAGACCGCCGCTGGAGTCCCAGGATTTAAGGGGCAGAGCAAACTTTTTCCTTTAATAGCTGGTGGACGGGTAAATGGGCCGCACCAAAATAAAGCACAGCATCCCCCACTTAGACACTTCACTTAGGAAGGGCACAGGTGTGGTGAAGGGAGAACTACCAAGCCCTTGTGTGAACGACCCTAGCCTGACCAATGTATATATGTTTTCTTGTGAGGAACAATCCTGTGATGATGATAATCTCAGAGAGAGCCAAAGAGTAAAGACGCTTTCCACACACTTTTTTTTTTGTTTGATGTGTCCAAAAGAGACTTGAACGTACACCATGGCAGTGATACTTACCTATACCCTATGCCTGTTTTCCTCATTGATATTCCTGACGGAAAAAGGGGTTGTGAATAAATGAAAATCCCCTGTAACTTTAATGGCTTAGGAGTATTCTGTCTTTCAGAACAGGGGAGCTGGGGTGGCTAAACCTGGTAACCGAGCACGGATCTATGATGTTACAACGCGTTATTTTACAACGCATGCTGTAACATCGCAACTTTTACAACGCAGGTTCCATTACATCGGATGCCATTACAACGCAGGACATTACATAGTAGATGCTATTACAACGCATACCATTACATCGTAAGTATAGGTAAGTATATCTATTTTAAAAAAATGTAATTAAGTTAATTTAATTAATTTAATTTAACTAATATAATGAAATTAATTTAAAAATTGTAATTAATTTAATTTATTTAATTTAGTCTAATTAAATTTAAAAATGGAATTAATGTAATTTAATTATTTCAAAATAATTTAATTAATTTAATTTAATTAATTTTATAATTGTAATTATTTTAATTTAATTTATTTTATTTAATTAATATAATTGAATAAAACTTAAAATTGTAATTAATATAATTTAATAAATTAAATTAAATTCAATTAATTTAATTAATTTAATTTAATTAAAGTCGTACTTTAAAAATAATAAACCCTAAAAACACCCCTGTACCCCAAAACCCAAACCCAGCCCTAAAACCTAAAAATATCCCTGTACCCCAAAACCCAAACCCAGCCCTAAAACCTAAAAATACCCCTGTACCCCAAAACCGAAACCCTGCCCTAAAACTTAAAAATACCCCTGTACCCCAAAACCCAAACCCAGCCCTAAAACCTAAAAATACCCCTGTACCCCAAAACCCAAACCCAGCCCTAAAACCTAAAAATACCCCTGTACCCCAAAACCCAAACCCTGCCCTAAAACCTAAAAATACCCCTGTACCCCAAAACCCAAACCCAGCCCTAAAACCTAAAAATACCCCTGTACCCCAAAACCCAAACCCTGCCCTAAAACCTAAAAATACCCCTGTACCCCAAAACCCAAACCCAGCCCTAAAACCTAAAAATACCCCTGTACCCCAAAACCCAAACACAGCCCTAAAACCTAAAAATACCCCTGTACCCCAAAACCCAAACCCAGCCCTAAAACCTAAAAATACCACTGTACCCCAAAACCCAAACCCAACCCTAAAACCTAAAAATACCCCTGTACCCCAAAACCCAAACCCAGCCATAAAACCTAAAAATACCCCTGTACCCCAAAACCCAAACCCAGCCCTAAAACCTAAAAATACCCCTGTACCCCAAAACCCAAACCCTGCCCTAAAACCTAAAAATACCCCTGTACCCCAAAACCCAAACCCAACCCTAAAACCTAAAAATACCCCTGTACCCCAAAACCCAAACCCAGCCCTAAAACCTAAAAATACCCCTGTACCCCAAAACCCAAACCCAGCCCTAAAACCTAAAAATACCCCTGTACCCCAAAACCTAAACCCAGCCCTAAAACCTAAAAATACCCAAACACCCCAAAACATATACCTCAGTACCCCAAAACATATACTCCTATACTCAAACTTATTTAAAAAATTACTTAAATTAATATATTTAATTTATAATTTTAAAAATATATATATATATATATTTATTTATAATTAATATTAATTAAATTAATTATATAATATTAATTAAAATAAAAAAAATTATATACTTACCAATACTTACGATGTAATGGTATGCGTTGTAATAGCATCTGCTATGTAATGTCCTGCGTTGTAATGGCATCCGATGTAATGGAACCAGCGTTGTAAAAGCTGCATTGTAACAGCATTCCGATGTAAAAGTTGCGATGTAACAGTAACATACCACCGAGCACACACACCAAATCGTTGGAGTGGTGGTAATTTTAATTTTTGACTGTCCCTCACCACTGACGGAAGTAAAAATAAAATGGAAAATCTATCCGACTGTCCACTCAAATTAAGGAGTACGGTTGAATGGCTTACCTCCTACGTCACTTACCCTGTGGGGCCATTGAACTAAGTTTTACACCAGTGGTGTAAAACTCAAGGTCAACCTGATTCAAAATAGGGCTTTCAGACCTCGAGTTTGACTGACAGGCACTCGCTGCCATTGCACTGGAGTACCATCCGCCAAACTCTAAATCAACTTTATAAATAAATAAATAAATAAACCCCAGAGGACCACCTAAAGCAAATAAGTTCTGACCCTACTCCTCATGGGAACAGTCCATCCTGAACCTCGGTTTTCTCATCCATTCTTCCTGCAGCCCACTGCTTTTTAGTTTTTAGTGGGGAAATTTGAGATTCAGACCCCCGAATCTCAATGACTTAGCTATGCCCCTGCCAAGACTGTGTAGTGTTGATTCGCCCTCATCCATCTTTAATCCATTACCAGTTATTTCCTGTCTCTTTAAACTCATTCCTACTCGTTAGTTTTCTTCCCTGCTTTCTCCCTTTGTTACAGTTTTTTTGATCAGTCTCTTCCTCCTTTCACCATGTTGTGTTTTTTCTGTCTTGTTCTGGGTCAATGTCTGGAGAGCAAAAGTAAGTGCTGGTGGCCAAAAATAAGTTCCCGTGGGCCCCATCTGCAACTACTGACTCAAAAGAACTGGTCATCATGGGTGGCTAAGGGGTGAGGATCTGAGGTATGTGGTTTTAAGGTGGGTTTGTGAAAAATAAATACAAACTTGGTGAACATTATCGGCGCCATCTTGCCCCTTTCCAGGCCCATTCATGCGCGTAAGCAGCAGCCATTTTGAGCACCATGGCCTCCCTGCCCCTCACTAATAGCCAGCGCGTCTCTCTCTCTCTTAACCTCGCAAGCATTCCCCCGCACGCTGACAACCCCCCCGCTCTCTCATGCCTTGGGTCATAAACCCCTCTCCAGCGCAGCTTCACCACGGAACCCCATCCTGTTCCCAGCGCGACACCTCCCTTCATTCCTTTCATGGCCTCAAACCCTTTTGATGCAAACCCCCTTTTCCTGTGTCCCCGTTTGTCTTCCTCGTTCCCAGGCTGCCACCTGACCCTGCGGATACTGTTTATTACCCCGTACAGTAGGAAGCTTCCCCTCCCCATCAAAAGACCCCCGAACCGATCAAAGCCCCCACCCCATGAGATCCGATCAACCCCACACATTCCGTGAATCGGCGGAATGCCCTGCTGTGCGACCACCATCACCTGTTGTGACCGGGGTGGGGAATCCAACTGTAAATGTATGTGGGAACGGGTCTGGAGGGGAGATTCCGAGGATGTTCTTTCAAGTATTAAAATATTACGAGAATGTGTTATGTGCAATAAAGGTCGTAAACTCTAGTATAAGAGGCCCGGCCTCAGAGATGTGGTTAGAGCACCTCGTGACGATACTTGCTGTCTGAATTGATGTGTTCTCCTCCGGAGAGAATAAAATCCTCGTTTCCCGCCTTCCAGTCTCCAGCGCCTGCTTCTTCATTGATTAATATTGGTGGGTCATAGAGGCGATACCGCCGGGCAACATAAAAGGGTCTTTGGTTACCGGTTGTCTTTGGAACCCTTTTTAACAATTGGCGTCCCAAACGTGGGGCCCATCAGCGACTCGTGGATCCAGTGGGAGAGGTCCTGACGACAGAGTGAACGACTGCAACGATCGGAAGGTACCCTGTCCGATAGACCCTTGTCTGACAGCCGATCATCCGAACTTCACTGGTTCCGAACAGACCTCTCTCGAGTGATCTGCGGTCCTGACTGGGAACCATCAGGAGTGCCACGAGAAGTACGAAGAGAAGAGGACGATCGGGCGCTGGATTCGGAAGACGAGAAACTGTCCATGCGGTCCGGGTAAGGTCGTGTACACACGACGAATTGCGAAAGTGATAGATAATTGAAAGAAATTGATAATTGTTGTGAAAATACTAGTATTACTCTTTGTTAATTTATTGGAGATTCACTGTCTACAAACGGAGAAACAACAGGCTCTCCCTTTATAAACAGCGAAGGATAGGTACGCACCCGTCGGACCTATTTTTCTCCCCCACTGAACAATTGCCCCTTCGCCCCATTGATTAACTGTTATAGATTGTTTTCTGGAGATTCTCTGTCTGAAAACAGGGAAGATTAGGTCCCCTCTTTACAGATAGTGAAAGGGTAGGTGACGCGAACCTTTGCGAGCCTACTTATTCTCCCCATTGACCATATTGATTTTTTATTTTTGACCTAACGTTGATCGATTGCTCAGAATTGGTTCATGAGGTATTCACTACGTGCAAACAACGTAGAATAGAAATATTCTGTCTAGTCTTTGCGCGCAGTGATAAGATAGGTAGTGCTGATTATTATCCCATTGTGATCCGTCATGCCTGTCTTCTCCCCACTGGTCAGTAGCCTGTTTAACCCGGACCGCTTATTAGAGATGAACCATCCGGCTCCGCTGGAAGGCACCCCTAATAAGGACATGTTCATGAAGCATGGATTAATTGCTATAGCCTATAGTGAGCTGTGGCATAAATATACGAAAAGGGATCGAGAAAGACAGTGGCCACTGAGAGGATCCTTTGATCTCGACAAAATAGAAACAGTAGAAATAGCCCTTCGTAGGAATGAAACAACACCTATTATGCTCGATAGTCTCGGTATGTGGCGCAAAGAAGCCACGCAACGAAGGGAAAGCGACGAATTTAGAAAAGGTGAAGGGACACGACGGACAAACCTCCAAACGTCTAGTAGGCAAAGGGAAGGGCCAGCGATGGCACAGCCCCGAGGAGTAGACATGAAAAGCGAATGGTGTAAGGGGATGTGCCGACAAGCCAACCCCGGAACACAACGACCTGAAGGTAATCCCCCGACATTACGCACAGGACGGACAGATTTAAAACAAAACCAATGTGCTTTCTGTAAATATCTTGGACACTGGAAAGCCCAATGCCCGACTCTGCAAAGCATAGGTAAGAATGAAGGGGTGACAGAAAGGACGGACCGACAGAAAGGAAAAAGACGTGAGATAAAAACCAATCAGACTAGTGCAGACAGAACAGACAGGACCACCCCGTTCGATTATGCTCGGTGGCACAGATTTCGTCAGACCAATTTTAACGACATGTTAGAGTTCTGGGACTGATTGCTCTTTGTTGCTCCCCCACTCTGAAAAACAAACATAACTGCAGGTCAGTGTAAACAACCCCCCGTTAGAGAAAAGATTCAAGAAAGCCAAACGTCTATTATATAACTTAGGATTTAATTACGGTAAAACACACAACCAACAGTAAATAGAATAACTAGTAGAACTCTCTAAAAAGCAAACTTGACTAATAGGAAAAATACAAAACATGTTATGCTCACTCCGGAAGTCCTCGAAATGTAACAGTTCGATGGTCCCGCCCATCCGAAACACATAGCACGTGTGGGGCGGGGCCTGCCAGCAACCATGAGCCCAAAAAGAGATTGCTGGCGAGAAGGTACTGGAGACCCCACACAGCGGGCAATGAAATGGTCTTCCCATATTGCCCTTCCAGGGATGGCGTCCCCCGGGCCGCGAGTAGGGAGGGGGCGGATGAAAATGACCCCCTCCCTCATATCTCCTGGTCCGGCCATCACGAATTCCTCCATCGAACGGATGCAGGGTGGGCAGGGAGGAAGAGGCGACGCGGACGAGCCTCTTCCACCTCCACAGGTAGGAGGCTTCCCTGCCCTGGCCCGACGCCGATGTCCTCCAGCCGGGCGACGGCCATATACCTACGCTGCACAGGAAATATAATGTCCGGCTGGTATATTTCCGTAACACAGGACATATAATGCCCGACTGGTATACTTTCTCAGTACAGGATATACAAGACCCGGCTGGTATACTTGCGTGGTACAGGACACACAATGTCCGATGGGCATACTTCCGGAGTACCGGATGTACAGTGGTCCCCCAAGAGTCGGAATCAGGGGTGTAGGGTGGTCATCATGTGCGCCCCTGATTCCAAGAGACGGCGTAGGATGCACCGGGAGAGGAAGACGGCACGGTGAGCCTCCCTCACCTCCCCAGATGAAGGCTCCACTGCTGCACCCTGGCGCCCCGAACCAAAATGTCCTGCTCCAACCGCATGATGCTCTGTTTTTCGCCATCACAAGAAGTTTTCCTCCGCTCCTGATGGATACGGCAAAGGTTGCTGCAGGGCCTCAAAATGGCGTCTGGGCCCTTGAAAGGCGGGTCTAGGCCGCTGGAGTAACTTTGTCCGAAATTGCAACTCGGGCGCTTGTCCACCTGGGCGCAAGCCCCCACCATCGACAAACATCCCCTCGACTTTGAAGATTCTACCAAAGTCCCAAGAGCCCTCGGCCCCTTCAGGCTTCCGGTGAGGAACAGTTGCATTGATCTCAAATGAAATAACCACGGCACAGCAACAAGATGGCGGTGCCCTCGTGTCTGCATCAGCTTCCGTCTGAACCACCCAGGAACATTATGGGCTAACGAACTTGAACAAGTTCCGGCTGAACATCAACATGACCCGGTAAGAGAGACTCTACCCCCTCCCTCTCTTGATTGACGGTCCACACCACCAGCCCCTTTGTTAGCACAGTTTTCTTTTGGACTACCGAAAGGGACTCTGGTCCAACCGCCAATTGTCGGGGATATTTTGCCCCTGATGCCACTTCCGGACTAAACCAGCCTCGCCCAAAATGGCGCTGGTATCAATGGAACTTACGGGTGCCTCATGGTGTTCCTTAGCTAATGAAACTTGATGTACTAAGATATATATGTATATATATATGAACCATTGCGCACTCAATGTTAAAGGGAGGAGGGTGCACTTGGCAAACATTTAAGAAGAGGTTCTGTAAAAATGTTGATTTCAATGAACAATTTATTTTTGATATTTGTTGTAACTGATACATAACGTCGCTCATGATGCACGCCCGCGGTTTGCATTTAGGAAATGTGATTACGATGAGCTTGACTGTGTTTCCATCTATGAACTGAAATGCCCCTGATTCCTTCGTCACGCAATGAAATGTTTTTGGTTACTTACAAATAATTAATTAGACCTTTTTACATGTTCTTGTACTACAAAATAACCCCTACTGTATGTGCTTCCATCGACGACATGTCAGGCCAAAATATGAATTGCGCTCTCACCTTTTACGTACTGAATAACTCTACAAATAAAAGTCTTAGAAGCTATGGATAGGCTCCGCGTACTTTTGTAAATACGGGTATCGGTGGGAGGGTTTTTCTGTGCGCAACTGTTCTGCTCTCTTTTTAAGGTTATCCGAGAAATGGTTGTTCGGCCCTGGGTTGATGGTCAAAACGAAGGTATGATACGCTGCTTATGAAGAAGGACCTCGACTTCAGAGAATGGGTAAAGTAAAATGATGTGATTGACAAATTGCTATAAGGATATGGTGGTCGAAGGTACTAAGGTACAGGGTTGAACAAAGAACTGGTATGCCTTAAGAACATCACAGCTTTGGGAATGATTTTGGGACCCCGATGACCGGATACATCTACGAAACCGGGTACCTCGCGCTAGGCACCTCTGATTCCTCTTTTTAGCGTTTTTCACTACACACGATCCTTAACGCCATCCTCGAACCTCCCCATGAACCACCTATCACATTGCCTGCCCCCATGACTTTAAGAAACCAGAACCCTAAGGGATTATATCCCGAAGAGACAAGTACGATTATGTGGTAAGTAAAGGATTTTCGTGCCCTTATATTTGATGTGTTCGAATGTTGTCCCCCTACCTCCCCTTTTTCTCCCCCTTTTTCCCTCTGCAGGTTACATTAGAATCCCGATTAGAGTATCATAAGGGATCTGGAACCACGTCACGCCCGATGCATGAAGACGGACTAGCGCTACAAAATGGCACAACAAGGACGCTCTCACGACCTTTTTACCAAATCTAACGCTTTTCTGTCCCAAAACTGCATGCTTCCCACCTCCTAACACAGACCCGAAACGTCTAACGTTGGGTAACGCACTGAATAGCCCAAACAATACACGGTCATTCTCTATGTCACACGTGTACTGTTCGGCCTATTGTCTCTCTCTCTCTCTCTCTCTCTCTCTCTCTCTCTCTTTCTCTCACTCACTCTTCCACCCCTCCACACTTTCCCTCTTCCTAGCAACTGGCACCTAATTGGCGAACCTGGTGCACCTCCTGATTGGCCCCAAATACCACAAGTATTTGTGCAAATCTGTCCTAAATAAAATTGTATTGGTACCACGTTACTACCTCTCCTTTTCTACTAAAATATGGATGAAATTTAAATTGGCCGATAGGAAAGGGACAGGTAAGACGACTAAGGTTCCCTAAATTTGACCCACTCTCAGGGAACTCTTTGTCAGTGGCTCCTATGATAAAAATGTGTCTGTGGTAATGCGACCATCCCCATTGAAAATTGTCTCCGTACCCCAAGCTGTAAGAAATGATCGAGACACCCCCATCTACCCAAAATGCCCCCAGTTTGGTATCCATCAGATCCCTCCTTCCCCGAGGATAAGTTTAATAATTATTGCAAACCACCCCTCCCGAGTTTTTGTAGTAACCAGGTTGCGAGGATTTATATAGAAAGTTAGAAGGATGTGTGCAAAGTTGAAAATTAGATTGAAAAAACGAAAGAACTTGTTGCAGTAGGCATGGTTGAAAATAAGATGTTTTTATGTAATGCAGACTCGTTTAGCCTATGTTCATCCCTCAGAAGGATGCTTATCAGACTATGGTGAATAGCACGTTGCACTTTTTGTAAAATACAAGGCCCTGAAGACTAGCCTAGCCATGCAAGACTCGTACTAGAGAAATGGGTCTCTGCCAGAAGAACTGACATCTACTATAATAGACATATGACAAATGAACGTAATAATCATCAAAGCGTCAAAGAATTAGCCAACAAAAGGAAGTTGCAAGGAATCCAGCAAACCCATCATCAATTGTTTATACGTAAAGCCGCAAAAATCTCAAATGTAGCGAGTGCTTACGCTAGTCGCTTGGTGTTGGGAGAGAAAATAGATTCATGTAATTACCTTTTTCTGCAAAATCTCTAAAGACTGTCTTTTCAACACTCATTTAAGGATATCACTGTCGGAGGAGAAAGAGACCGGATGTGGGAGCACGCGGCCTGACTGCGGATTGTGGAACGTCAGCAACGGAGGCCAAGGCGAGACCACGGCAGTAAGGAGTCGCAGGACGGGGCACTGTTTCAAACAAAGCTAAGGAAAGGGCTGCCCTGAAGCCCCTGCTCTATGATCAACGTGTGCCAAAAAGTCCCCGCTCTCTGAACATGGTTACGGACTCGCCTGTCGCAAACTCTCCGCCTCCCCCTGATCTGTCCCCGACTTGGCCTTGCTCCATCCCCTCCTCCTCCGACCTACCATAAGGACTGTTCACACCCGCACCTTTCCATCCGAACTCCCAAATTCCTCCAAAACCTACTGAGCTACCCAGAGAAGAGTACTCCCTACGTCAGAAAGGGGGGGAGCTCCGACTAAGTAGACCACGAACTATGTTAAATCCCAGAACGGTGACCTAGAACTCCACCAAGGATCACCCCCGAAGAAAAGATAAACAAAGTCTGTGGTTCTGCCCGCTACCAAGCACCCTGAAGATGATGGAAGCAACAGGAAGTGCCCACCACAGAGACTCAAGGAACGAACAGATCTCACAGTTCTGGAACAAATTGCATTTTCCATTGCAAATCTATGCTCTGCATTACGGAAGAAAATGCATCTGCTCCAAAACAGTAACGCATTGCTCCTATGAGGCCTGGCGAAACAAGCCCCTGCCCGCAGACCTCCAACGACTCAATCCACATGAACATTCCTGTTGACAGACCGAATTGTAATCCAGGTGCTTAACAGTGCCAACAGAAGACGACAAAAGACAACGAGAACTCTGATATTTTTCCTATCTCTCCTTTCTCTCCCAATCACCATTGGACTGACTATGCACCCACCGTATACAAAAAGGACTTATTTATATGATAATTTACCAGTTCTTATTCTATGATCTGTACCCAACGTCCTCGCTACGTGATTCTAGTCTGATATTGCATTACGATGACTTTTTCCTGCAACCAACTTAACAATGAACCCGCCTACTGACTGATGTGATTTTTCAATATGATGTTTATAATGTGATGTTTACGTACAGTTCTTTCACCCAAGCCCCCTCTCCCTTACTTATGATCACTGCATATAGGGGTAGATAGGAAATAGGCCAGCAAGATGTCTTGGAAATGTTAAAGGGAGGACTGTGAAAAATAAATACAAACTTGGTGAACATTATCGGCGCCATCTTGCCCCTTTCCAGGCCCATTCATGCGCGTAAGCAGCAGCCATTTTGAGCACCATGGCCTCCCTGCCCCTCACTAATAGCCAGCGCGTCTCTCTCTCTCTTAACCTCGCAAGCATTCCCCCGCACGCTGACAACCCCCCCGCTCTCTCATGCCTTGGGTCATAAACCCCTCTCCAGCGCAGCTTCACCACGGAACCCCATCCTGTTCCCAGCGCGACACCTCCCTTCATTCCTTTCATGGCCTCAAACCCTTTTGATGCAAACCCCCTTTTCCTGTGTCCCCGTTTGTCTTCCTCGTTCCCAGGCTGCCACCTGACCCTGCGGATACTGTTTATTACCCCGTACAGTAGGAAGCTTCCCCTCCCCATCAAAAGACCCCCGAACCGATCAAAGCCCCCACCCCATGAGATCCGATCAACCCCACACATTCCGTGAATCGGCGGAATGCCCTGCTGTGCGACCACCATCACCTGTTGTGACCGGGGTGGGGAATCCAACTGTAAATGTATGTGGGAACGGGTCTGGAGGGGAGATTCCGAGGATGTTCTTTCAAGTATTAAAATATTACGAGAATGTGTTATGTGCAATAAAGGTCGTAAACTCTAGTATAAGAGGCCCGGCCTCAGAGATGTGGTTAGAGCACCTCGTGACGATACTTGCTGTCTGAATTGATGTGTTCTCCTCCGGAGAGAATAAAATCCTCGTTTCCCGCCTTCCAGTCTCCAGCGCCTGCTTCTTCATTGATTAATATTGGTGGGTCATAGAGGCGATACCGCCGGGCAACATAAAAGGGTCTTTGGTTACCGGTTGTCTTTGGAACCCTTTTTAACAGGTTTGATGGTAACGGGTGATGTATACAGACAAATGTGGGCAATTGGAAACTGATTGCAGAACCTAGTTGAACAAGGACACAGGATATTAAGAGTTTGGAGAGAAGTGAATGTGGGTACTTGTGTTCTCTGGCCATTCTGGACTGGTGAGCATATGACTTACGCCATACTGTTTTCTGAGACTTGTAACCCACGCATGTAATAGATAGTTGCCTATTTGTTCTAAATGTTTTGCTTTCATCTTTGCATCTAATCCACTAGGGACCTTGTTAGAAGTAGTTCAGAATTCTATCCGGAGATTGCTGGCCAGTCTCTCTGCGTGGAATTCCACCTATTATGGGTTAGGACACTCAGAATGGGGCATATTTGTGTAGGTGCAGAATTGCCATGCAAAATTTCGCAGAGTATTCCTTATTACTAGAAGGGGGCTGATTTGAGGCAGGTGGTGTGTGTAGGGTCGAGGGTTAAGAGAGGGAAAGTAAAGTAGAATCATGGCAAGGTGAGTATTGTATGCTCGCCCCTTGAAAGAGACAAATGTTGGCAAAGCCCAGGTCAGCGCTTGGCTTCTCTTGCAACGCTTGGCTTCTCATGCAGGTTATGCCTATAAAGCGATTTTACCAGCTATTTTTCATGCTGGTAAAATCAGGGCCACTGTGGCAGCGCCCGGGAAAACTGGGCATTTGGTGATCTTGCCCCATTATTGGCTTCTTGATCTTTCTCATTCCATGGTCCTAAATTGAAGTTCTTAGAGGCCTGGCTGCGATGCCTGTGTGGAAGAGAGAGAAGCTCCACTATGCCATTGGAGTCATGTCCCGCCTGGTACTGTGCATAATGCCTACAACGCCCACGCGCAGTGTCCATGGCTTAGGATGCTTATTTGTACTATATTGGGTAAAGTACCTAAAGATTTCCCCTTGCTTGAAGTGGATAACCTATTATTCTGTGTTAACTATACTTCAATTCTTGGGCTTCCGCTTGCGCTCATCCACATAATGCATTCTGGGTGCTGTAGTTTTGCTTCATTTCAAGTAGTAAGACTATATGTAACAGATTACAAAGGTGTGAAAAAGGCGATCCAGCACTGGAATGGGTGTGCCTCTGGTAACACAGATGCATATGGTATTCCTACCTCTGAAGGAATGGAGAAGGGGTCATTTGCAAAATCTTTTCAGGGGCTATGGTAATAGCCGTCCATCATCACGCGAGTGTCCACTGGATGCGCCTGGTACATTTTATTTATTTATAAAGTTTTATATAGCGCTAGCTGGACCCGTGGGTATCAGACCGCTTTACATCCACAAAGGAAAAGTAAACATTGCACTACATTGCATGACATGAGGATGCATAACGATATAAGCAAATACATCATACTTATGAATACAGTGA
The DNA here is from genome assembly GCF_964263255.1 of Lissotriton vulgaris. Lineage (NCBI taxonomy): Eukaryota > Metazoa > Chordata > Amphibia > Caudata > Salamandridae > Lissotriton > Lissotriton vulgaris. The sequence goes on from NW_028244784.1 coordinate 1,208,342, forward strand.
AGGGGGGGAAACGCAGGTGGTTGAAACAGTAGGATAACCACCATCCTTGAAGGTCAGAGGTTATTGATAACTGGGTTGGTTGAATTGGTCAGTAAAGTGTTGGCTTATTGGTTAAGGAGCAGGAGTTTCCGGTCCCTTTTGAAGCAAGAGAAGGAGGGGTTGTATCCGAGGTCAAAAGGGAGGGCGTTCCACATCCTGGAAACGTTACCAGAGAAGGATCGGCCTTGGTGTATATAGTATACGTTTGGCAGCTTATTCCCGGAGCCATTTCTGCTGCCCAGGTCGGGCAGGATACACATTAAATGGGTATGAAATGTGACTGACCCCCATCGCTTTTATTGGGCGAGTAGGCAGCATGCCAGAGGAGGAGTGAGGCATAGAGAGCGGCTGGCCAAGAGAGGAAAGATTTCCTCCCCTCCCCTTGAAAATCAAAACAAGTAATCATGCGTAAGCCAGTACCAGGCTGCACCGCGGCCGCCGCCCCTTCACATTCATGTCAACATCTGGTCCCAACGTTTTGACAATTCTATTAACATGCACCAGCGCCCCCTTTGCTCCCCCCAACACCTGTTCGCTCTAATTTTTTCCCTGAGAGGTTTCATCAGTAGACGCTGCAAATTCCAAACCATTTATCACTTTTAAAGTGTTTCCATATGACCTATTTTTTCATGTTGTTTTTTTTCCTTATTCCACCTCAATTTTCTAAGGAACTATCCTGGCCTGGGGCAAGACCGCGCGCAGTGCATTCAAAATGCCGTTCTTAGAAGGGGGAAAAAGAAAAGCGACGGAAAAAAGTGTTGAGCGTAATGATTCCCAACATCCGCGCCTGGTAATTATTAGCAGAAATTACGCTTCGCACATGACTTGACAAAGTGGGCCATGTATTTGAAGAGGAAGCGGGGTGAGTCTTGCTGGGCAGGGGTGTTCTCCCGCTCCATGTGTTCCAGGTTAGGGGTGTGTCAGCGATCAGCTGGCCAGAACTCGTCTGGGGGGCCACCGAGGAGTGGGGTTGAAGGGGCTGAGGCCTTGGCTTGTACTCGCATCAGGGGGCTATCTAAAAATGTCAGACATGTTAGAGTGCAAATGGCGGGCCTCGGGACGGAGGCCTGTGCTCGTTCTGTGCGAGCAAGTAGCCCACATGTTCTCTCAGACGTAGGGGCCTAGCCGAGGAGGGAGCAGAGGCAGCAAGGCCATGGACACAAAAAAAACAGAAGAAAGACCAGCTGTGACGGTTATTGATACCGTTCCTTTCAACTCACTCTGATTCCACACTGGGAAGCGGCGGAAGCCATCATCGTCTTCAAGGGAGGCCTTCAAGGCCCGCCTGCGAGACTGTGACATGTCTCGATTCCATAGCCCCCACGCGCACACACCACTGACATCGGGATTTTCATCTGGCGCGCACAAAATGAAGGCTGGTGTGTATCCAGGCAGTGCTGTAATGCTGAACCGGCAGCCTGGGCGACTGCACGCACGCTCTCCTGTGTCTTTTGGGCTCCAAGGAAGTTCTGTGGGTGTCATATAAATGTCAATTCAGCGCATTGCCACTGGCAGTGGAGTTAGCACACCTTAACTCCCCAATGACATCACAGGGTTGAACTCTTGCCGCTCACTTCACCCCTCAACAGCCTTCTGTTTGATGCTGATGATCAAGGGGAGGTACATTAAGTATAAACCGCAGACATACAAAAAGTGTCGTTGGAGCCCTCGTTACTTGTTGCTCTTCTCGATGCTGTTGCAAAGTAGCAAGGGCAGTGCAAGGGGGATTAAAGGAAAACTCGCCCTTAAGCACATACCAGTGTTGAGGTTGTAGTCATGGTTTTCCAATTGGGTATTTCATTGCAGCTCCCTGTGTTAACAGTTGCACCTGCATAAGATTCACCAGTACCTGCAACCAAAATTGGCATCTAATCCTGCCAAAAAATGTTTTCGCTGGATGGGCTCTATGAACTCATTTTACAATTTTAAAGATTTTGTTCATTTATATTGCACTTAATAAAAAGCCTGTTGTTTAATGGAAGCCATTTTGTTTATACATGCTATGCTTAGGCCTACAGCACACTTATGCTCCAGCCTTTTTCTTCGTACTGGCAGTTGTTAACCAAGAATTCACTAATGACTAGCTCAGTGTCTGAGAAATATATATTTTTAGTATATTTTCAATGTCCTCTCGATCTGTCTCCTGAGAAAGCCTAACACCTACCAAGATGCTTACTGTCTGGGCTCCAGTTTTTGTCACTTACATCTCGTTCATTCCAGCCTATGGGATAAGGTGAGTAGTTTTTGTGTGGGGTCAGAACTGCACTTCTCATTGTCTCAGGAGCCTAAGCATTGTTTCACTGAGTGCTTATTTTTTTATTTTTGCCTTGAATAAACATGTTTTAGACTTCATGTAGGAGTGAGGATATTGATTTTCTTTCACAGTCCTCAAGGGCATTGTGACCAATTAAATGGCAGTTTGGAAAGTCTCTTGTCACTGAAGAGACTAAGATGAAAAGCTGAACCCCAAGTTTAGAAGTGGCATCCTGAATCATTTTTCTCATGGGCCTTGCATAATCTCTGTTCATCATAAAGCCTGGGGCAGCATTGGTGGTATGGCTTTTTTTGACAGCCCCATATGACTTCACAGGAAGTGAAATTACATGACCTTTTATACCTATTAGATCATATAAAGAGTCACTGCATCACCCATGACCTTCATGGTATAGCACAATGTTATTTCGGGAGGCAAAGAACTTCATTTTCAGCCTTCCTTTGCAAGACCTGTGGTGAACTATTTTTTAGAATCTGTTTACTGAATGACACCATGCGGAATAATATTCTTTGCCCAAATTCAAATTCTCCAGAGGATTTTTGATTAACAGTGATTTTATTTTTCCTCTTCGAAACTTAATTTTTCAGTTTTTCGTTTTTCTGCTGAAATGCATGAAAGTGCACTGACAGGCACTTAGGTGATGAGGGTTCACAGTGCTGCGGCAGTGTGACTGCTGAGATGGAGGGCTGCTGTCTCCTGTTGTAGACCTTCCTCCGAGAATTTGCAACTGCAAAGAGTAACAAGCCAATTCCCACGCCATTAATATTAATGAGTTAGTGCTTTGTACCACATTGTGGACAACCCTTTTGCACTGTGAGAGATATGAGAATTTCTTGCTCCGCAAAGTGTCAGTCTCGCCTAGCACAATTGAAAGAATTGTGCTACTACCACACCCTTTCTTCACCAGGCCCCATATGTGTCAGCAGCGAGCACTTAACGCACCTAGCGTTACTTCTTGCTGGCTATAGGATCGGTCAGTAAGCCACTGTCAGGAGCCGCCATATTTTTTATGGCCCTGTGCTCTCGCCTTTAAGTACTACAGAAGATCCCTTGCGTGCAGGGATTTCAGAATCAGGATGGACTTGAGGATCTGAAGGCAGGTAAATGTGATAGCGGAGCAGAATTTTCCATTATCCCATTGGTAAGCTGGGCCAGGGCACCAGTCTTGAGAGGGGCGAATAGAACAGTCTGCATAAAGGTCCTGCCAAGAGCAACACCTAACTTCCTGGACTCCAGTGATTTCGTTTAGTGCTTCCTTTTGTTTTTTAATGTGCTGCAATCACTGTTTTGAGCACCCTACCAGCTCCTACCTTGCCCTCCCATCTATCTCCAACCTCCTGCTGACACACATCCAACACCCCTTTCCCTCCAAACAACTTGGAACCAACCTAACAGAGCTAAGGTGACTCAGACAGATGGGAAGGTGGTGAGAGATGTGTTCAGAGGCAAGTCGCTGCTTTGATGTAGCCAGTTGGGGGTTGGCCTTTGAAATGGGGCTGCTGTCTCAGTTTATTCACTAGCAGTAGCAAGGGCGGAACATTTCTTTCTACCCAGGGTGCTATTGGAGCAAGGGCCGACTCTGCCCGTAGATATATATGTCTAGGAGCAATAGTGGTGGTAGGGTACAGGGAGTGCTGTCCAAATAAAGTGAATCAATCAAAGGCATTATATTTTTAATTTGGAGAGATTGCGAGGAAAACTCAATAGTACTGTCACCAAAGCCCCTCTGCGAGGGACCTCCAGTTACTATAGAGCTTGACTAATCAATGCCTATAGTACCATGCAGTATTCGTGTGCTATGCACTAGGTACCAAAAATCTCCTGAGATTGTACAACTGTAAATTTGGAAGCACTCTCTCACTCTGTGCAGCCCAAACACTCTCCCTCCACCCCTAACATACTGTGTAGACTGGTTTACAAAACTTTTTCCAGACATTAGCCGGACTTACCAGGAAACCGAACCATGTGCAAGTTATCCATGCATCATTTGTACAAGTATCGTGTAACTCCCCCACGTGCAGGATGTGAAGTTCTGAGAGGCGTATCCATGAAAACAGGGAAATGTGTGAGGCAGTCAAGAACCAGCAATGAAGATTTTTCCAATGCCATGAAAAATGCATGTTATGTATAACCTAACGTTTTGCAATGCATCACTTAACTTGCTAGATACATACACATTTGTAAAATGCTCCCAAACATCCCTAACGTGAGCAGGGTGTCTGCTCGGGGTAATAGTTTTGGAAAGGGTAAAGGAAGAAGTTATACAAATAAACATATATGGCCTGAATCTCAGACTGCACTTTGTAGTACATGTTGTACTACTACAAAATGTACTACAAAATGTAAGTTTTGCCTATCCATATGTATGTGGCATTCTCTCATCTGACTGCAGAGTCACCACACATGTAAGTATAGATTTTAGTAGCAAATGTGAAAAAGATAACGAGGAATGGGTGGGAAAAGGGGGTGGGATTAGGGAGAAGTATGAGGGGTTTAGGAGGGAATAAGGGAGGAATGCTACCCACCCACACCAGAGTGCTAACTACTTTACTCTGGGGGTAGAGACATGTATCTTACACTTCGTACTAACTTTACACTCAGAGAGTGACTATTGATAGAATTAACTTACTACAAAGTGTAAACTCATTCAAAAGTGTAACATAACTTTGTGAATAATGCCAAAATGTCCGATTCACAAAGCTTGAGCATAACTACAGAAATAGGCATGTCTGCTGTTCATATAGAATCTAATTAATGTGTATATATTTTTCAACATGCATACGTTTTGCATGTGCAGCTGATTTGTTGAAGGAAATGTTATTGAATAGCCCAAAAGCTGTTACTTTCTCACAAGCATAGACATGGGGTACAATACACACTGAATAAGTTGCACATTTCTCTGGTCATGTTTGAGAATCATGCTCCCCGTTTTAAAAGTAATTACATAGTTATTGTTTTCGCTTAAAATCATACAATGCAAGGTTTTCCTTGATGTAGTCTTTCGAGGTAATATTTCTAACTACTTCTTACGTGCTGAAAATTAAAACACAAACCATTATTCTACCAAAAAAGGACCAATACCTCGACAGTGACTTACAAGTTCAGCCTAACAACTGGGGTCCATCAATTGAGAACTTTGTTTTATAATAAGATTGGTTTGGAACAGCCTTGAAAATACTGGGAGATAAAGGCTAGAGTGGATTTTTAAAAACGTATTTATAGACAAGAAACCCCACTCGCAAAACTATACGTTAAATCATCAAGGTTACTAAACAATCAAAACTTTAAAATCTACTACATTACTAAGCAGAATAGCCATGTTTTCTCTCTTTTTGTGTCGGAAGTAGGAGAAAAAGACAGGGCAGATAAAAATAGGCAAACACGCTAAAAAACAAGCGAGCGAGACATGGGAAGGGGAATGGAAAGGGGAATAAAAACAATGTGGTACAAGAGAAATGAGTGGACGTCATGAAAGCAAAGAGACAATAAACAATGAAGCACATTTGGTGTGTAATTATGGACATAAATATTCATAGTGGCATATGTAGAAGCCCCTTTCGCCACGGGAATGTCACTCTTTGTGACATTCTCATGGTGATGGGGCCTTGCCTTATGTACAAGGCAGCGTTAAGCCATTTAACGTGGCTTAACGCTGCCTTGTACATAAGGCACACTTTCGCACAATGTTCAGCGTGAAAGGGGCATGCAGTGGGTGTTGCAGTGGGCGCTCCACCGCAACACCCATTGTATTTGACAAGGGTGGCGTACATAGGAGGCAGCGCCAAAATGAAGGCAAGGAAAATCCTTGTCTTAAGTTGGTAAAACAAGGAGAATTGCATTATTTATCCTTGTTTTTGCTTTTTCCATGTGTGCTGCCTTGTGCAGCACACATGGAAAAAGCAAAATGCCATGGTTTGTTTATGTACAGGAAGGTGCCCCTTCCTGTACATAAACAAACCTTTTAAAAAAATATCATTTTGTAACTTTCATGTGTGCTGCATGACGCAGCACACATGAAAGTTACAAAATGGCATTTAAGGATTGTTTATGTGCAGGAAAGGACGCCTTCATGCACATAACCAATCCTCCCCTGCACGCAGACACCCTTAAACTCTGGTGCAAGGGTGCCTGCGTTGGCGCTAAATTGTTAAAGTTAGCGCCATCGCAGGGGGGAGAGCAAGGCTGGACCACATTCATGTAAATATGGTGCAGTCTTGCATTTCCGAAGTGGCGGAGTGTGTCGTTAAGCCCAGGAGGCTAAAGACATGCTCTGCCACTTCATTGTACATATTCCCCATAGAGTTTTCATACTCTCGTAAATTTGATACACATAGTTTAGTTATTGCCTTATGCCAAAAAGCTTTTATGCTCTATTCATGCAACCCGTGATTCTCATTTCATTTCTTTTAAGGAGAGCGAGGTGAATATTGTGCTTTTCTCTTTCTTTACATAACTCCACAGTAGCCAAGTAAAGACATTAAACACACCACAAACCCTATAAGTAATGGACAAAAACAACAACGTCCCATGTAATAACCATCCATAAGAGAGCAATACAAGTTTGCCTATAGAAAACGCCATCTTGGCTGCCTCTTTCTTTGCAGCAACATCATCATTTCCACATGAACAACCTTTTCCTCTGTACACCATCAGTCTCACAAAGTAACTTCACATGCCTTCTCTTTGATCTTCTTTCTGTTCCCTGACAACAAATGCAGCTCTAAAGACCTTGTGAGATGTCGTTTGCCAATTAAATCTGACGCGGGAAAGGGATGCATGTTACATAATATCCAGAGAGAATAAAATGCAAAAAAAATAAGCGGTCTAAAATCTTTAACGTTATGCATCAAGATCAACATCGCACAATATGGAAGAACAGTTAGAACACAGGCTGAATGGAAACACTTAGTCCCCGTATCATTAACAGAACTGAAAACTCTTTGTAGCAACAGCTAGACTTTTTTTTATTTTACAGTAAGACTGAAGGCTTCAGTTTATGCTGGTTGAGAGCTGGTTAATCATAACAGACCCCACATCTACAATCAGGTTAATCTACAATGTTTTAAAGGTAGAACCAAGAAGCAACCTCAGACCTGCGTAATGCCCTGTAACCTAAAACAAAGAGTTTTCAAGCCACAGCTCTCCCAAAGCCGTTTAGATCAATACCTGCTTATCCCATAATCCATATTACCCACCTGGACTATATAGCTGATGAGCCAGGATTCAACTATATTTCAAAATAATAAGCAGTTGTCCTTTATAATTTGACCTATGTTCTCTGGTGGGATCCTCATAGACCTTAATTAATCTCACCACACATAATTTTGTATTGGTGAGAAAACACAGGTAATATATTTTGAATTATATTTGGGGCAAATTTCTTGCTGTTTAGTGCAGCATGGCAACCCATGGTGCTGCAGTGTGAATGGGGAGAAAGCCACATAGACCCATATTTATAAAAAATGGCCTGCTACTGCTGCTGTTCCGTGCGCTGGTGCCCTATAAAGGCTCCCTAGTGTAGTATTCCATGTTAGTGTATCCTATGTTAGAGTGGTAGTGTAGCATTCTCTGTTAGAATTGTTATCATACATTTCTACTGTAACATTCTATGTGATGACTATTCATTCTCTACTGAGCTTCTGCTGAAGGTGGTTGTTCAAGCTGTCTACTGCAATAAACCTACAAACTTCTACCTGATCTCCTTGAATCTCATTACTACATACATTTGGCGACGACCGGGATCTTCAACTAACCATCAAGAATCTGCAATTATTTTTTTTTCAAGAAAAGAACCCGCCTTTTCAAGGATCCTATCTGGTGAAGTCAAGGGATACTGACAGCGTTCACCTTTACAGCTTAAAGAAAATTAAGGTATTTCCCTTTCTTATGTGTACAAAGATTGCACCAGCGGCTGTTTGTCCCCTTTCCGTGCTTTGATTGCACCAGCGGGAGTTTCTGTTCATTTTTTTATTCTCCCTCGCTTGAAATCGGTGATCTGTTCCCGTTTTCCTTTCAAAACAGACTAGCGCTTATTTATTATCTGTTCTATTTTAACGCGATCGCTGTCTGCCAACGCGTTATATTTATGTGTCTTTTCCCAGTTTTCATTGACTGTTAAACTTCATCTGCATCATTTAAAAACTTACCGAACGAGCGTTTCTGCTTTACTTCCATCATTCGAGTTTCATCGAACGAGCGCTGCAGCCTGTGACTCATCATCACGTCACTTGCCTACTGTCATCACGCACGCATCACGTTCTTGCGTATGCGTTCCAGCGGCCATTTTGTTTCCTCTACGTTTCCATGGAAACAACCACGATCGTTTTCCATTAACAATCACGATCGTTTCTCAGTAATTTGCCTCTCATAAACACTTCGTTTTAAAACTATTTTTCTGCATTTCTCATTGTACCAAGTTACCTTTGATGAATATACTATTTTTACCACATCGTTTTTTTTTCTCATTTAAAAAAAAAAAAAAAAGAGCTTGAAGTAAGAAGACTTGGAATTCTTTTGGGACTTCTGCCTCATTGACAACGGTGACTACTTTTATTATTTTGTGTAATTAGTCCTCGTTTTTCTCTCTTCAACTTTTTCTCATTTATGTGAAATTATAAGTGTAACTAATTTACAATGTCAAATAATATTCCTTCCCCTGCACACTTCTTACCCACAGCAGGTGATCCAAAAGTAGAATGGGATCTTTGGTACCCTACATTTTTAGCTTATGTAGACGTTGTTGAAGAGGATGGTTGTTCTCCTAAAAGGAAGTTGGCGTTGTTAAAGAATTGTCTAGGTGGTGCCGGACTCAAAGAATTACAAAGTTTACCTCCTATAGAAAGTACAGGTGCTGGGGATTTAAATGTTTTTGATATTGTCATAAAACAACTAAGTGCTAGGTTTGGAAGAAAAATTAACATTGTAATGGAAAGGTTTTAAATTTTACTCCAGAGCACAAAAAGACGATGAGTCTATTGAAAATTATGTAGCCTCCTTGCGCACCTTGGCTGGGTCCTGTGCTTTTGAAACCATTAATTTTGAACAGGTCTTGAGGGACCAAATTATGATGCGCACAAAAAGCAAAAAAATCCAAGAACGCCTCTGGATGGGTACCGATTCTTCTCTTAGTGCTGTGCTGAATATCGCCAAAGGCATTGAACAGTCCGAACTATTTGTGAATGAGATTAGAAGTCAAGATACTAAATCTAAGGTAGTTATTCCTGAAGTCTCGTTAGTTAAAAATTTCAATAATTTTAAGAAGAGCTCTTTTCCTCCAAGAAAAGATTTTGCTGGGAGAGAAAGTAAATTTCCTGTTAACAAATCTCAGATTATTTGTTATAGGTGTGGTGCTAATGATCACGTAGGTAACTACAGAGGTTGTCCTGCTTGGAGCAAGATTTGCATAAAGTGTAAAAAATCTGGTCACTTTAGCAAAATGTGTAAATCTGCTCAAAGAGTAAATTTTTTGTCTTACGAAGAATATGATGATACTGAACAACCTTCTGAGATCAACACCTTGTTATGCGTAGGTGATTCAGAATGTAAAGGTTTTCCTACTGATATCATCACTATCAATGGTAAGGAGATCTCAATGTTGATTGATTCTTGCGCCTGGTACACTATAATCGGCAAAAATGTTTTCAACCGATACTGGCACTCGACCAAACTATTACCACCAGATGTACATCCTGGTGGATACACGGGTAAGAAAATTGATATTGAGGGTTACATGTGGGCAGATATCAAATTCAAAGATAGAACCACTAAAGGGAAGGTTTATGTATCTTCCAAAGGGGCATCCATTTTGTGTTGGCCTCATCAATACGATCTAGGCATTAAGCTTGACCCCAATGCTTCTCCTCCTGTATACGTAGTCCCTCCTGAAAATGATTTCATTACCCAATTAAAAGACAAATTTTCATCAATTTTTTCAGACAATTTGGGAACCTTTGTGAACTTTAAACATCGTATCATTCTCAAAGACTCAGCCATACCCATTCGACATAGAGTAAGAAATGTTCCCTTGGCATATCGTAAAAAATTAAAGGATATTCTATCGGATTTGGTTGATAAGAAAATCATTGAGCCAGTTGAGTCTTCTCCATGGGTTTCGCCAGTGGTTTTGTCACTTAAAAGCAATGGCGAACTCCGTCTGTGTGTTGACCTTCGTAGTTTAAACAAGGAAATCTGGATTGATAGACACCCTTTACCCCATATCCATGAACTCATCTCTACCCTGTCTGATGCATCGGTATTTTCCACTCTAGATTTGACTAGTGCATACCATCAGGTTTTGTTGCATGAAGAGTCAAAGTTCTTAACAACTTTCATCACTCCGGAAGGCATGTTTCAATATTGCCGCATGCCTTTCGGCTTAGCCAGTGCAGCCTCTGTGTTCCAAAGGCTTATGAAAACTGTCTTAGAGGGTTGTTTGGGTGCCATTGCATTTCAGGATGATATCCTCATTTATGGTAAGAATTATGAGGAGCACGATGCTAATCTAGAGAAAGTTCTAAAGTCTGTCCAGGAAAAAGGTTTAACGTTGAAATTGTCTAAATGTAAGTTCAGACAGAGGAAAGTAGAATATCTGGGACATGAGATTTCTTCAGAGGGCATTAAACCTAAGTTTAACCATATACAGAGTATTTTGAAAGCACCGGCACCGTCAACCAAGGAACAGTTAGTCTCCTTCTTAGGTTTGACCGAATTCTATAGCAAGTTTGTTCAGAACTACGCCTCCAAAGTACACTCTTTAAGATCTTTGTTAAAGAAAGATGTAAAATTAATTTGGTGTAAAGACCAGCAATCTGCTTTTGATGCTATGAAACAAGAAGTAGCAAATGCTCCTTTTCTCAGACCTTTTGACCTGGGTAAAGAATGCATAGTATGTGTGGATGCAAGCAATACTGGTTTGGGTGCTGTTTTAATCCAGAAAGGTGAAGGTGTAGAACATGTAGTTTCCTACGCTTCCAGGACATTGCGTGGTGCTGAATATAACTATTCCACCATAGAGAAGGAGCTCCTAGCATGTACTTGGGCTTGTGAGCATTTTAGGCAGTTCATTTGGGGTACCAGTTTTCATTTAAGAACCGACCACAAGCCTTTGATACACATGTTAGCAGCTGGTGGTGGCAGAACTTTAACTGCGCGTTTGGCCCGCCTAGCTGCGAAACTACAAGAGTTCCAGTGTATTGTGGAATATATTCCTGGTCGTTTGAATGTACATGCCGACTGCATGTCCAGGTTACCACTAATTAATTCTATTTGTCCCCATCTATCTGACTCTGATGTAGTTTTTAACATTGATGATGTCAATGAATGTAACAGTACAGGTCTGTCTACCGGCATATCTGAGATTTCTTGGAGAGAAGCAATGTGTAATGATACTTGTTTATCTGGTGTTGTGGATTATTTACAACATGGTTGGCCCCAAGAAAGGTATTTGTCTGGTGATGTTCTCTCTTTCTTTAAAGTCAAGGATGAACTTATGTTTAACCAAGGTTTTGTGACTCGAAGTGACAAGATTGTCCCTCCTTTTACCTTGAGAGAAAAGATTGTTTCTATGGCACATGAAGGCCATATGGGTATGTCCAGTACCAAAAGACGTATCCGCGAATTTTACTGGTGGCCGGGCATTGACAGAATGGTTGATAGGTGGGTAAGTTCTTGTCCTCCGTGTGCCAATAGTGACAAAACTGTGAAACCCTTGTCCACGGACATTTCTCCCATCGAGTTTGTCAACTGTCCCTGGAAGAAACTAGGTATTGATATTGTTGGACCTCTATTTTTGTCTCCGAACAAAGAGGTTTTTGCGTTAGTCTTAATCGATTACTTTTCCAAATGGCCTGAGCTCAAGATTGTGGACAAGATTGGTTCTACACAGGTTGTTCAGTTCCTGGACGAAGTCTTTTGTAGAGAAGGAATTCCAGCTGAAATTGTATCTGATAACGGTCCGCAGTTTGTCAGTAAAGAGTTTGGGTCTTTTCTTGAAAGATGTGGCATTGCCCACAAAAGAGTGTCCATTTATAATCCCCAGGCCAATGGTCAAACGGAACGCTTTAACAGGGTCATCAAGGAGTCCATCCAATTAGCAGTTAAGAGCAACCTTGATTGGAGGAAAACCCTATGTGCTACACTATTATCCTATCGTACCTCCCCTAACTCCGTTACAGGTCTGTCTCCTTTTGAGATGCTTAGAGGTAGGAAACCTGGTTCAAAGCTTCTCCCTTGGTGGATGAAAATTAAATTCCCAGTTGAATCTTCCTTTGACTGTGATGAAGTTAGGGATAGAGTGTTGAAATACCAAGAAAAAATGAAAAACAGTTCCTTGTCTCTAAGCAATCGCAGTAGGAAAATCAGTGTTGGTGATTTTGTACGTGTTAAGTTTGGAAGGTCTGTTGGGAACAAGTGGAACAAATGGTCTGATCCTTGCAAAGTTATTGAAATTTTCTCCAAAGCTGTTCGTGTTGAAGGGGGTAAAGTATGGAATTTCAGGAGAGTTTCTCTGTGTAAAAATCCGAATCTTTTATCTCCTCTTCCACCTAAGAACCCCATTATTGAGGATCATGTACCTTATTCTGCCATGGTTGACACTTTCATGCAGGAGAGTCAAGATTCAAATGTTCCTGTTCCTGTCAATGAAAGTAATATTGGCAATTCCAGTTTCCAAGAGGTTGTTCCTATGTCTCAAAGCCCTGTTTCTCAAGACAATGAGTGCACTCGAGTGCTGAGAAGACGCCGAACGCGTGATCTCCACTGTAATTGAACTGAAGGGAGATAGGACCACGCTCACCTTTGGGGGCAGTTTTCCTGTTTTTAAGTTCCTCTCGGCTGGTATGAGAGGCAAGGCTACTTGATGGCACTCAAAGCACAGTGTCTCTTGCAGTGGTATTAAAATTGAGTTGCCCTGAGGAAATTGCCTGATTAAAACCAAGGCAATGAAACATGTCGGCTGTAAGTAGGGTGTGAAGCGATAGGTAGTATTCACACTCTCCTTTTTTATGTTTATGTGTTTACTGTTTGCAACAAAGAAAGTAACATTAGTAAAGTTTATTGTCCTGGTTGCACAGTAGCTTGTATGTTAAATGTTTAATGTTGTAAGTTTTTGTCACATATAAGTTGGGTTCACTGCACCATTCACTGTCTTTTTACTTTGGGTCTGAGACACATTTACGTTAAAGCTTGATGGCACCAATGATGAGAACAGGGCCATCCTGGTGAGTACCAGCCAGGGGTCCCATTGGTGGTGCGCCCGTGAGGTGCCATCTCGCTCTTCACACATTTTTTGTCTTTCAAAGTGATTGTTAGTCTTGTGCTGTTCTAAATGTATAGATCAGAGCTAGGTTGCTTTTTATAGAGGCAATAGACTGAGACCCTTTGAGTATCCCTAGATTAAGGAACTCCCTGGGGTGATTTATTCTTAACCAGTGATGTTTACGGATCAATAGATAAATACTGCCGCGAGAACTAGGACCTGTGTTGTTGGATGATTTATTGAGTGGAGGGCGTCCTAGTTCTTTCTTTCCCTCTTGACTCCAATTTTGTTTGTACGATATTCTGGTACCATACCTACATTATTGAGTCAGGCAGAAAAATGCACTTCTATACATCATAGAAAACTTACAAAAGCAATTGCACTACATTAGTCTGACCATGCAAAATCAAGTGTGAAATTGCATTTTGCTCATGGTTAATAATGCACAAAGGTGTAAATCCTTAAGAATCTCTTACTCCACTGGTACCAGTATATTGTCAAAAAGCTATGTTGGAGTCATGTATTCCCTCTCACCTGGACTATGCAACTCTTTTTACATAGGTTTTCCTGAACCCTTCATAGATAAAATAAAATGCAGCAGCAAGATTAGTGCTAAATCGAAGAAAACAAGACCAGGTCAGGTGATTAGCTTGCAATTTCCAGGGACAGTACACCTTGTGTTCTTTAGGTGTTGGCCCTGTTGTGGTTCTCCGTGGACGTTTTACCAAATGTGCCTTCGTGTCGCAGAACCAGAGCAACGGGATGGGCATTTCCCAAGTTTAAGGCCAGGTAGATCCTATTATGAAATCTCTGTTTATTCCTGCATTCAGATCGGGCTATGTTTTGATTTAGCACCAGGATGCGCCAAGGGCCACTCTATGGGGCATATTTACAAGCCCCTTGCGCCTCTTTTATGCCGCCGTTGCGTCACTTTTGTGACACAGCGGCAACGCAAAAGATGCGCCATGGTGCGGGGTGTAGGAAGGTAGATACCTGACTATGGTTACCCCCAACTTTTTGCCTGGTGTTTTGCTGGTTTTCTGACTTAGTTGACCTTGGGCCCTGCCAATCAGGACCCCAGGCCTACTGCTCTCTCTCTAAAATGGATTCCATGTACCTTAGGTACATTTCCAATTGGTACTGGGCCACCTTATCAGACCCTGTAACTCAGGGCATAGGTGTACCCAGGGCCTACCAGGGGCTGAAGCATGTATTATGCCACCCCTGGATGGCCATCTAAATCTGACACAACTGGCTGCATGACAGCTGGGGCAAGGTGGTGTAATCACCCTTTGCTTTAGATATAGTATACCTATATCTAACCCTAAGAATGGACACACAGATCCCTATCAGTCACTCCTATGGCAGGCCTTGACAATCCTGAAGACAGAGTGCTTGGAATCGTGTGAGATGGTGCTCTGGCATGAGCTGAGCCCGTTTGCAGCTTGCGGAACCAAGTCCTAATAGCTGTTCCATGATAACGCATACCATATACTCTTAAGTGCATTATAATTAGGCTGTGGGGTTTTAGGTTTAAACCTATAATAACTGATAAAACCCCACTGAAAGAAAAATAGCCCTCACTGGTGAAAACATATAAACACTGAAAAAACACCTGGACAATCACAAACTAAATGCCATTCAAAGAAAGGAAAAAGAGAGTGAAAGTCTTTTTTTTCTTCCTGAAGGGGTCAATACAATGTAACTTTGGTATACACGTAGTAGTAAGAAAGACTGGCTAACATTATTCTGCTTGAGTTTTGTTCTTTAGGGATGCCACTAAAATATTGTTTCTTCTTCCTTTTACTTTTTCAGTTTTGTGGCCTTTGGTCCAAAGATGCATGGTTTAGTTTCATGTTTTAGGTCTAGTTTAATTATTTTATAAACTATAGAGAATCAGGAAATATCAAACTCATATTTGATATTTTTGCTGCATTTGATTCTTTCACCGATAGGTAAAATGGCTGGTTTCATAAAAATCTTTCCTAATATGTGTCATCAAATTTACCCACAGAGAATGGGTAAAAACCCTTAATACATCAGACCATAGTTTCTAGTGGGTCAGAATTGATAGCAGGTGAATTGCCAACACCTCAGGCTTTAAACATTCAATTCAAGGTATAGAGACAAGTATATATATATCACCAAGCATCTGGGATAGTGGTGAAAACATGACACCAGACTTTTGGAAAACATGGAACGCAGTGTCACTTGTAATGCTCTGCAAAAAAGGTTATTTTCAAGTTTAACAAAGATTGGAGTGATATTGTTTGTATTTGCAGTGATTCAGCTACGTATATAAAAAAGTTGTGTGCTGACCTGTCAAAATTGATACCCGAGCTGAAGTGATTCCCTGTAGTAGATCCTTGCCACTTGTTAGATGGTATGCTGAAAGCATCTTTACAATCTTAAGAGTTAATGAGGGATGCTATTGACTTTTTAGTCCATTCTGGTGCACTGGTTTCTAATGCACAGGAACTAAAACGCAACTATTTATCATTTCGTGCTTTATGGGGCATCAAAGAGTCATCCCAACTGTGTCCCTTAGCTGATGGTTCTCAGCCCAATGGGCTAAGAATGCTGAGAGGGCCTTTTCACAGAAGTTTACATGGAGAGGAAAGAGGGAGCGTACTACAATTAGATTAATTTGCAAAAATCTGTTTGGACCTCATATACACTTTAAGTACACTGTCTATATACCATGTTCTTTCAGTGCAGAAAGCAAGCAATAATAAAAGCAAAACGTTCCAAAAACACCGGAAAAACACTTTTTCTGTTGTTTTTAGTGGCGTGAAAATGTGTAACCACTGATAACAACTGTTTTTTAAGATATTGAAAACACTGAAAAAACCCCACCAGAATTTACCAAAAATAGAAACTGAAAACAGGAAAGCCTAATTATAATCCTCGCGGTTAAATGCTATCTTTGGTATTGCTTTATCAAAACATGTCCAGTAAGGTGTCATACGAATTGGAATACTAACCCCTCGCCAATTCTGGCGACGGGGTTAGCATTCCACCCTTCTAGAGGGACACGACATGTATGTAACTGTGAACCCCGGTTAAAGTTAACTGAAGCCTCAGCTCCACAAAATGGATGCTGCCACTACAGACACAAGTCTGACCCCCTGCAGCTGGGAGTCCTTCCAGCGAGGGGAGCCTGGACAAAGGGTTTCCTGTCAGGGGCGGTGCTAGCACCATCCCAGACAGGGTTTTGTGTATCCTGGGTAGGCAGGGCTTTACAGGAAGGTGACTGCTGAGTGGCACCCTGGTGCTCACTACGCATCTGCCGGCTAGAACCAGTTCCAGGGGCACACCAGCCCCTGGCCTGGGGAAGTCCAGCATGGGAGAGGGGTGTAACCACCCCCCTTCCTGGTCCCACCCCTAGGGCAGGACCTAGTCGCATACCCACCCCGTTCTTTAGGATAAAGGCAGGAGCGGGGACCCTTCCAAATTAGATCATCTTTGAATCAAGAAACGACTTTCTACAGAAAGGACTTCAAGACTCTTCTCAAGATTTCTCCCTTGTGGCTAAGGAGTAGTCACCCTGCATCCGCAGGCACCATCTAAGAACTCCGCGGTTTGCTGCACGTCCTTCTTCAAGAATCCGACCGACCAGCACGACGAGACCCGGCTTTCCTGGCACCTCTGACCTCTACCTACCTCTACAGCTAAGCTGAGAACCGTAGGTGCGACGAGACCTCGAGGGACCGGCCATCATCTGAACTGCACAGCTCTTATCCAGCACAACCGCCGAGGGATCCTCTGGTGAGTGCTTCGGGGTCCGAGAAGCCCCGACCCTGAGCAGCTCCAGCACCGAAGTCCAGCCTCCCAGCATCTCCACGATCTGCGTGGGGCCCTTCTGCTTTTTGCTGCTCACCGCGTTGTTTGGCTACTAGCCCGCTGGCTTGTGGCCTTCTTAACGACGCCCGACGACATCACTGCTGCTGGTCTGGTTGCTCCAGACTGGCCCTTGCTCCCTTCCAAAAGAGGAGCACCCCGGACCCTCCTGGTCCACTCCAGACGCCATTTTGAGTCCACCGCGTGGGCTTGAATTTGCCAAGACTTGTTGCCCCAATCCTGGGTCCAGCGACGTCGACAGCTTCATCCATCGTGGGACAGCTTGCTCCTCCATCCTGGTCACCGACAACGCCTCCTGGTCCGTGAGATCTGCAGAGCACAGCGTCGCCCACTCACCTAGTCGAGGTGACTACCATCCGGTGCCCTCCTGGTGCCACCTGACTACTGGCTAGTAGTCACGAACTTGGTCCCCTCTGCTTTCAGGTGTCATCCATCTTCGATCCAGGCTTGGATTACTCGAACTCTCTTCACTGGTCGCCTGCTAGCAACTTCTTTCTTCAGGCTCCTGGTCCGTCAACGAGGATTCACGACGTCTTTTCAGATCTATGCAGCTGCAGCCCCTGGGCTAGGTAACTTCGGCATTTCGGTGCCCCAGCATAGCCTCACTATCCAAGGGTCCAGATCCACTTTCGTTTTCTTCCTACCAGGTCGGGTTCGCCCGAGAACACTAACTTTGTCTTTGCTAGCTACCATAGACTTTGTCCCGCATCCCGCGTGAGAGTGCACACTCTGCACACGAGTCCCCTAGGCCTCCTACTAGTAATCTGAAGGTTCAGTAACGTAGTCCTAGCGATTCCAAAGCCTATAAGTACAGTACTTACCTGCTAGTAATTTCGCATTCCACTTCCATAGTATATGGTTTTCCGTGCCCCTCGGGAATTTGTGTAAATTGGGCAACTTAAAGTATTTTCGTAAGAGTTTTGTTGTGTGCTTAGTACCCTGTCCTCATAAAGAGTACAGGGCTGTTGTGATTCTAATAAATACACTGTTTATTTTCATAACACTTGTGTGGTGTCCTTTCACTTGGTGTTCAAGGGGTATATGTGATGGTATAACAGCTGGCTTAACACGCCCTCTAGAGTTTAGCCCGAAGACTGCTCGTATCCATGCTACTAGGATAGCTGGCCTATAAGGTTGACTTACAACCAATCACCATAAGGGTTGTTTGGACTGATACAAAGTGCTCACTAGAATAGTGAACATTATATATCAGGCCAACTTCTCACACGGGGTATTTACAACGTGACGCATCTTGGAGATGCGTCACGTTGTAAAGAAGCCCTGCGTCAAAAAGTGGCTGAGTGAAATCTACAAGATTTCACTCAGTCACTTTTAGGCCAATGCTGCGTCAAAATCCTGCGCCTTCTTGAAGCAGGCGTAAGGCTTGAGGCAGCATTGAAAGAAAAGGCCACCCCAGAGCATTGCTGGAGCTGCGTCGCGCTTGCGACTCAACTCCAGCAATGTGCCGCTTTTACGGCACAGATGCGTGACGCATCTGTGCCGTTTTGGCCCCATGATGCGCCGCATTGTAAATGCGGTGCATCATGGGTGGCGGAGCTGCGGCGCACAATTACTGGCGCATCCCTGCTAATTTGCAGGGATGTGCCAGTAATTGTAAATCTCCCCCTATGTATTTATCAAATTTATATAATAAAATAACAAGCACGTGCTTAATTGTATTAATTGCTGGTTAATCCAGGAGATGTTGGCAGAGCGGCGTGGAGAGCACA